>NC_045559.1:3905100-4210534 GCF_009819795.1 Aythya fuligula
TAACCATGCCCAAATATAGAGCTTGGCACAGTTTTTCCTGTTCAAATATCAGTTCCTGTGACTGTCTTTCTTTGCAGCCTTCCAAATCCAGGCATTTGGATACGGCTCTTGCTTCCAACGAGGCCTTTTGTCCGGCGGAGATTATTTCCAGCAGACTGCCCTGCAAACTTCCATGCTGCACTTCATCCCTCCAAGGTAGAGACGGGGACAGCGTGACTCATGCCTCTCATATGATCCTGAAAAGAGAATGCATCAGTGGTGCAGGGTTCAGCTGCGCACATGAATTTCACCTTATCATTCAAGAGATATCCCCTCTCTCAATTTCCTCTTTTGGCTCTGGAACCCGTACAAAGACCTTCCCACATTTCTTTTTACAGGCCTTATCACCACCTGCTTGCTTCCTCTTTCTCCTGTACCTGCAGGGACACAAAGCAGTCTCTGGAAGGCCTGGGCAAGGGGAAATGTGTTTCCAGAGAAAGATGAGGTTTGCTCAGTTCCCGTAAGGCTGCTGGACACAAGGCTGTGTTACAGCTAGTAGAAACAACTGTAGGCCCAGAGGAATCACATTGTTTTCTTCCCAAATAAGTCAATACCAGACCAAAATATTAACATTTTCCAGAATAGCTATCTTTCTCCTAAAAACATGCCTCTGAAAAGACCTCATTTTGGTATTTCAAATCCAAAGGAAATATTTTCAAGTTGCTGAATTTAATATTTTTTCTTATTTTGCTTTCAGTGGTGGTGGTGTTTTTCTGTAAGAATTACTCTGAATTAATCTAAGCTGTCAGATAAAATCTGTGTTCTGGTTTAATTGTTTCAGGCTCCTTTCTTCCCCTGGCCAGGCATTGCATTCACTTCTCTCACCAGATGAACATGGGCATGGTGGGAATGACGGTTCACAGGACATAACAGAAAATGTTGTCCATACTGTGAGGTTGTCTCACAGCCTAAAAAAACCTGCAAGAATGGTCCAAGATGCTGGAATCGTTTTTGTGAAGTCTGTGTGTAATGAAAATAAGCAGAGCATGAGGTCAGCATGACCCATGCAAAATACTTCCTTCCTGCTTAGCAAAATAAAACTAATGGATTTGGGTGAATTTTGCCAGAAATTGTTTGTTTTTATCTTGCACTAGGGAAAAAGCAAAACTGTGTGTATGCGTGGGCATGAAAGTTCACCGTCAGATTGTGGAAACTTTCAGTTGTGCAGAAAATGCATTTTCCATGACCCCAAGGCACGGGAATGGATCCGTAATCCTCAGGCTGATGGAATGATGGGATTGCTCAGATGTGCTTGATTTTATGAGTGTTCAAGATAAATTAATGCAAATTACAGAGAAATTTCAGAAAAGCCTCTCTATCCAGCAGGAAGAGCAAATTCCCAGCTTCACTTGCAACCTGAAAGGCAACAAGGAGAAATAGAAGAGCAGCACCAACCTCCTGGAGATGGACGGGGCAGCACTGAGGAGGAAGAGGAGAGCCTAAGTGAATTAAAAAGTGGAAAGGAGTGAACCCAAAGGCAACAATTCTCTCTCTAAACTGGTTCAGATGGGATTTTCCAGAGAGATGAGGAAGGGTGGATGATGCTAAGAAGCTTTAATTCTTCTTCCCCTCCATGCTGTGACTCTCCAGTGTAGCTCACACCAACAGCATACTGTGGTCACACCAGCCCTGGAGATATGCATTCATATGCATAAAAATCTGATAAATATGCAAGGCCTTCCTAAAAATACAGCAACACCCTGTGACAACCATTAGGCAGCACCACACAGTCCTGGTGCTTGCAGTTTCTCATCTGCCCAGATATGTCCTGCAGCTCTTTGCTGGGAATCACCATGTTAGGATTTGGAGAGAGCCCAGATCTCAAACTAAACCCTTAAAACCCATGCCCAAGACAGAGCCAGCATGGGCAGGTGGTTTGCCCAGATGCAAAAAAAAAAAAAAAAGTCCAGAAGAAGGTGTGCCTGGAAAAACCCTCCTGCAGCCTGGAGTCACCTGCTCTGGGCTGCTCAGAGGTGACTGGTTTCCTTCCAGGTGTCTCAGCCATGAATTCCCCTTGGCACTACTGCAGAGAAGTGCCCTGACCTCACAGCGAGGCAAAGGAGGAAAGACCAACACTTTATCAGCCACATCCATTCGTGCCTTGTGACTGCCAGGATTTATGGCCAGCCTTATCAAGTTGAGCGTTTCACGGTGCCTAAACCCAACAGGCTGGTTCAATGCACAACGCTGTCTCTCAGTTGGTTCAAGGAAAGGCAATGGTTTCTTTTTTTATTACTACAGCTGATTTTCTCGATGACGGGTGGAATGGGTCAGGCTTGGACATGTCTGTTCACATCAGCACTGAAAAAAAGATCAGTCAATTAACAGATAGCAGTGCAAGGCTTGGGCTCGCTGCCCCTCTTGGGAGGGCTGTTTTTAAATAATCTCCAGCAGATTTGCAGGTCAGAGAGGAGCATCATGATAATCTAATCTGGCCTTCATTGGTATCAAAAGCCAAGTGATTTTGCCCTGTATTTTCAGTACCACAGCAAGGTCTTTGGGTCAGCTCCCCCTGGGGTTGCGGTTGAACCTATACCCTAGAAGAGGAAAGCTCTTCTCCTTTATTCCCAGGCTCCCAGGCATGGAGGGATCAGGGAAGAGATTTGTAAGGTATTTCCTGGCCCCTAACCCAGTAAGTTCCCCTTCCCAGGAGGTGAGAAGGCATGCTGTACTATAGGAACAGCTTTGGAAAAGGAAGTAAAGGGTCAGGGCTGTGCTCTTCCTTCTCTAGCAATCCCATAGTATGCAGGTGGTTTGTGTCCTTACCCAAGTCAAGAGATCCCCACTGAAAAGCCAGTGCTTTTGGAGGCCAAGGGATGGTGGGGGGCTGGTGGGAGGCAAAAACAAACAGGACATGCCTTCAGAAATCTACAGAACTATAGGAATCCAACCAGGCAGTGCTTGAAATCCTTCAGTCCAGCTCCCAGCCTGCGTGTCCTACCAGCCCTCCCCCTTGCAAATCCTTGCAAGCCCCAGGAAACCTCACAATTCTGGGCAACGATGTGTGAAACTTGGGGTTTGTGCAGAGCAACATCTGCTTTTAGGCCACTAGCTTATGCTCTTGATGTTTCATGTTCAGACGTCACCTCTGAGCTAAACACCGACAGCTTCCTCCCTCTCAGTCCCAGGAAAACATCAAACACTTGAAACTGTGATTCATTTCCCCTATTTAGGTAAAATGCATCACAGTCTGCACGCGGGGGTTTCACGGTGCCGACAGTAGAAACAAGGAGCTCAGAAACAAGCAGCTGCTGATTCCCAGCCCTACACCTTAAATCGATTTGGGTGTGCTCCTTCAGCATGGCCCAGCTTAATTAGAGGAGCAGGGCTGGGTCATCGTCAGGCTGGTGAGGTGGCCGTGAGGAACTCCTTGGGCTCCAGCTTTTGCATCCATGAAAAATCACTGCTGAGTGGCAGAAGCACTGTCTTAACAGGATTCAGAGCAGTTTGCTGGCCTCAGATCTCAAAGGCCAGCTGTCGCAGCGCATTACATCCATCCTGACTCGAGGCTGGGCTCGGTAGTGGAGCAATACACCAACAGTGGCATGATCTCCTCGTTTGTGCCTGCCAATGATGTGACAGGCCCAGCATATTAATGAGCAACTGTGCATATTTATGGGGAAGAACCCTCTGATTCTAAGATTTTTACCTCTTTTTGTTTGTGTGTGCATGTACTTATTCTATTCCTGCTGTCAGATTTTCTACATTGAGAAATTCCTTAAAAAAAAATAATAATAAAAAAAATTCTTTTTGTCCTATATGTGCTGTGGGGTGTCTGAGGGTGGTGACTGTGTCCATAATCCTGATCAGTGTAGGCTTTGGGAAAGGCTGCTGGATTTATCTGCCCTTTGCATACCTTGGATCTGATAGTACTTGATAAGTTCAAACAAAAATGTGCCATCTCCTTTCTCCTTCATCCTCTACTGCCCCTTTTCCCTGTCCTTTTCTATTGGATTCAGGTCCCACTCCCTGCCATAGGTGTGATGTTTTGCTACAGACCGACTGCTTTGCCTTTCATTCCCCCAGCAAAACACAATTTAAACTACCCAGCTCAAATCTTGTCTATCTTCACTGCAAGCATGTTTCCAGTGACCACAGGCTACATTTCTCACACTCTTTATTGTATTTTGTTTCATAACAACCTTATGAGGTGGCAGTAGTTGTGCATGAGAATCTGGTGTGAGGAGGAACAAGATCAAGAGGTACTGAGGTGAGATGTTTCACTGGATTTTCAGCAAGGAGACCTGGATGCTTGGTAGATGGATGTGCTAGCTGACTGGTTTGCCCCAACTCAAAAAAAAAAAAAAAAAAAATTCTGTTGGAGCAAGATGGGGAGCTGTTACAATGACAGGAGAGAAGACAATGACAGGAAAAAAAAATATCTCAAGGAGAAGAAAGGAGAAACACTTTTCTTTCTGCTAATTTTATTTTCCAGGCTGTTAACACTCTGCTTCAAATTAACTCTAACCTTTACTTTCAGAGTCAGCTGAAGAAATACGTTTTCAGCTGAAAAACAGGCGGTTGCTCTCTGAGACAGACTTCCCCTTTGGGGCTGCCAAATCTCAAGGCAGCTCTCAGCACTGTCCTCACTTAACCTCTCCCAGAGCCAAAAAAATATCCAAATAACTGGCTGCTTCATACACTGGCCATTAGCTAAACTAATACCGATCAGGCAAATTAATTCCAGTGAATTTAAATGAAACCCTCCTGTGGCTGTCAGACAGCTAGTTAAGTCTTCCAGCTTACTGGAAAGAAAGTTGAGAAGGTAAATAAATGGAATCAAAAGCCCTCTCCAAGTGTGTGGGTGCAGCTGCCCTGGTAGCCCTTCACAACTTGGAGGAAAAGTCCACAAGGTCCCCCCCTACCTTATCCTTCTTGAAGAACACCCCAGCAGCATCTTCTCACTGCAGTGACCTTGCCCATGCCAGGATGTCCCAGGACACACTTAAATTTCTGTGGTATGCCCAGGAGCTTTCTACAGAGTGCCTTATCCAAGCACTTGTGAGTTAGAACAGTGAGGAAGGCCTTTTCTCCTCATCACACCAAGGATGGCGAGAGATAGAGCTGTAAATTTAAAGCACTTGATGGGGTAAGGGGCTGTCTCTGAGCAGGACACTCAGTATTTGGTAGCTCAATGTCTCTGAACGCATGGTCTGAAGGTTGGCAGCTTGTCCTGAAACCTCAGCACCAAGGATCAGGCTGAAACAAGTTGGCCCACTGCTTTCAAGTGCATTGATTGCAGACATCCTTCTTCACATCCCTTCATCCTATAAAGTGGATAGGAATGTGACCTGCCTTGGAAGGCACTTTTTGACCTGCTGACAAACAGGGTTGTGCATAACCCAAGCAAAGTGTTCTTATCATTGCAATTATCAGTGTTCATATATGCGTGACCATGACATTGTGAAGCTTTCAGAAAATTACTTACCAGCACATGGCATCTCTGTGTTAGATACAAGTGATGAAAAACACTTTTTGCTGTATCTAGGCTTTGCACAGGGAGTGGGAAGATGAATGCAGGAATCCCCCAAAGACTTGTAGGGAAGTGCTAATGCAAAGCCCAGTTAGCCCTCATCTGCTTTAGAGAGAATGACAAGTCCTGAACTCACTTTTTCATGATTTGAAATAAAATCTCCTGAAAAACATTCAGAGGGACATGGGCACATCCATATATATATTATATACATATATGAGACAGTGTATGAATAAAGAGAACTGAGTATATTTAACTTTTAACCTATCTATAAAGTCAACTTTATCTTTTAAGCCCTGGTACGATAGATTTAGCTTCAGTGCAATGAAATCCCAAGTGGAGATTTGCCTCCTTCCTCCAGCAAACTGATGACTGATGTGCCTTTTTAAGAAAGATGAGGCACTGCACTGAGGCTAAAAATGAGGACCTACTGCAGAAAAATATTGGTTCTACATTTTCAGCAGATGCTGCAACTCTGACAGCTTCCTCAGTAGAGGGTGAACAATGAGTTCAGGATGGCATAGTCATAGTGGTCTTGGGGCAGAAAGAGGTATTTTAGACATAATAAAAGGAGAGAGATAAGCTATAGCCAACACAGATATGGTGGGAGAACATTCCCAGGCCTTTGGCAGTGCTCCAGCCAAAACCAACACATGAGTTGGATTCAGGATGCTTCACAAGGACTGATTATCACTATGGCTGAGGAAAACATGCCCTGCTGTCACCAAGGAGCATGGATATATTGGAGGTTATGCTCCAGCTCCTCCAAAACCTCACCTTTAGGTTGCCATTCTGCCACCCTCCACCCCTGTTTCTGCCCAGTTTTCTGTCTGCTTGTAGGTCACCACCTTCCCTTGGGTCACCGCACTGAACCGACATCCTTTAGGGAAAAGAAGCTGTGAAAAGGCATGGTGCCATCTGCAACAGACAGACACAAACCTGTTATTGCTCCTAAGGCAGGCCCACCTCCCTTCTGAGGATGCTCTATGGGACACTCAGACTGCTTGGGATGTCATCTTCTGTCCGTCTACCTACTGGGCTAGCCCACAAGCCTTGACAGACTTACGCAGTTTAGAATAAAGCCTATTGTCCTCCTTGTCCTCTCCAGCCCTTCTGACTCAAAGATGCCATAAAATCACAGAATTATTTAGGTTTGAAAAGACCTCTAGGATCACCTGGTCCAACCTTTAACCTAGCACTGCTAAATCCACCATTAAACCATGTCACTAAGCTCTACATCTACACATCTTTTGAAGACCTCCAGGGATGGTGACTCAACTACTCACCTGGGCAGCCTGTTACAATGCTGCTCAACCCTTCCAGTGAAGAAATTTCCCCTAATATCCAACCTAAACTTCTCCTGGTGCAACTTGAGGCCATTTCTTCTTGTCCTAATGCTTGTTGCTTGGGAGAGGAGCCTGATCCCCACCTTGGTGTAGCCTCCTTTAGGGTAATTGTAGAGCTCCATAAGGTCTCCCCTGAGCCTCGTTTTCTCCATCACCCACAACTGGAACCACCCTGGCTCAACATTTTGGGAATTCCTATCATTTGGAGGAAAGAAGCAATGCCAGACCTTATCCTCCATCTTCTCCAAGGTGTGCAATAAGACCTCAGGGTCAAGAATGGCACCTAATCATCAAGGCAGGGAGGTCTGGGACAGCTTCTCAGCAATCTAGGGCGGTGGGGAAATACCCCTTGCCCACTCCAGTTTTTAAAATGATGCTGAATAAGCTTCATATGGGTGTTGCATTATGTGAAGAACCATCGGGTGGACCCTGGAAATTCTTTCTAGCCTCACATTGCTGGAGACTCATTGAATTTAACAAAGAGAAAGCAGGAGCTGTGAATCAAGAAACCTCACTGTTTGACACAGCTGGGGTCAGACTGCAGCCAGAATGGGTTAAATGTGTCCTGCAGGAACTGGCAGCTACTGGATGTCTTTGCTTCTGCTTCCCAGCTGCTTGCATAAAGGGTTTGTTGCTGTCTGAGTCTGCCCCAGCCCGACTGTCTGCAGCAAAGTCAACAACACCGAGCGGGCTCGGCTGGAGCGTCTTGGTCTCTGCTCAGCCCAGAGGCAGGCTCTGCAATACCTGCCCTGGGTTAAAACCCTCTCCTGACTTTGCACTCCAGGTCTGGACTGTGAAAAGTAACCCATGGCAGCTGGCACATAGCTGTGGTAAAGCCCCCCAACAAGGTCAGGCTGTAATTATATATATATATATTTTTTTTTCAATTGATGAATGTCCTTTGACATGGCATTTTGTTAATTTTATTCCCCTTCTTGCAGCCTGATAACACAAAGAAGGAATGAATTGTCTGTTGCTGCCTAATTCTCAATAAATCTGCTGAAAATTTCACAAGCTGTATATAACAATCAGACTTGAGGGGTCCTTCTAGCAGATGCCTGAAGCCAAAAGCAAATAATTTCTTTTTAGCAGGGTCTGATTTATGGTCTGGCTTGACAAATGTTCATATGGGTGTGAAAAATCTTCTGAAGATGAGCCATGGAGCATTGAATCTCCTGTCATCTTCCTCACTGCTTATTCTGTCTCAAATTAGATTCGGTAATTCAACTTGTTTCAGCTGCAGGCTGATTTTTCTTGCTTCAGTTAAATCTCACATTTGAAGCTGAAGACATTTCACACATGACAGGTTGGCACCTGTTATCTAAAGGTCCAGCAACACTGACCGTGACTGAGTTTGGACCAAAATCTATGCTGGAATAAATCAGCATGATCAATTATTGCTGAGCTGCTTTGCACCAGACCGGTTTTACTATCAACAGTATTAATAAAGGGCAATTTTCCAATGAGCCCATAAAGTTCTGTCTCGGTATAATATGAGACCCTTGCCCTTTGCTTCCTTCAAATCCTGCAGTGCATTTCTGGCTTCAAATGCCACAGGTGACAGAGGACAATCCCGGTAGTAGTTTTAATTGCTTAGTGTGCATGCAGAAATCTGGATGCTGAGCACAGGGATCTGAGGACAGGGGAAGAGGAGAAGGCAAAGGACATATAGGGTAATATAGGAATATAGAAAAGAGGGAGGCAAAGGCAAATATGTCATGCATGCAGAAGGCAACTTCGCAATATAAAAAAGGATGTCAACTATTTCTAAGTATATTCTGTTGTTCTTTTGTTTGTTTTTTTTTTTTTTTTTTTTTGTTTGTTCTTGAAACAACTAGCTTTGCACTATTTCATTACCTTTTGTAATAAATATGGAACAATGCAGCAGTCACAGTCTCCCATGCACTCATATACTCCCATGTTCCTCTAACAGCAGCAATATTGTCTGAATTTTTTTTTTTTTTGCCCATTTAGTAGAAAAATATGGAATTTGGATAGCAGGTGGAGATAAAAGAAAAGGAAAAAACTTTTTTTTTTTTTTTCTCTTTTTGTGCTTGTGCATAGACCATTTCCTGCAGAGCTGGGGGAATGACTTAAAGCCAAATGTTGTCTTTGCAAGATCCAGTTCCCTTTGCTGAGTAAGTAACCAATAAAGTTGCCAAGGTCTTATCTGATGTTTTCAGGCCTTGATCTCAATGATCTTTAAAGGGCAGGGTGAGGAACCAGAGTCTCATTTTGCAGGTGAGGAAACAGAGGCATGTAGAAATACAATGACTTCTCAAGCTCACCCTGAAGTCCCCTGCAGCTGGTGAAACTTCAGCCTTGCTGCCGTGCTCTCTGCTCTGGCTGTGTGCTTCTAGCAAAGCTGCATTTTTTTCAAAACACCTACAGAGTTAGTTACCCAAATCCCTCTGAGTTCACCTAACTCCTGATGTTTTGAATTTCATTTGCAGCCCAAACATCTGAGCTTGTTTAAGGCAGAAGAAATTTTATGTGTACTATGGATATATGTTCCCGAAGGAGCTCTGACCCAATGAAAGATGTAAATTCCTCTGAAAGTCTCATCTGGATGACAGTTTGTGATGCACACATGTTGGCAAAAATATCTAATGGAGGTTTTCAAATGGACAATTGCCACGAACTTGTGATGGCTCACACAAAATGTTGCTGGAAACTAACACAGCAACAAACCTGCAAGAGGCACAAAATGGATCCAACGAAAAACATCTCGAGATCTGCAGGCCACAGCCTCTCATTTCAGCCATTACTCTAAATGTCCTTCCAGGGAAGATCAAGAGAAATAACAAAGTTGTTGCCAGCTATTTTTGTCTTTGTTTTGCTGTATTACAACACGGCCCACATTTCCCAAGAAGTACTAGCACTGGGTTTGTTTCTAGGCAGAGTCACCAATCGCCTCTGTGGTTTGGGACAGGAAGTGTTTAAAATGGGCAAGATCATGTCTCTGTGGAGCATCATCTGACTTCAGAAATTCAGCTTTCTCAAATACACCTGTTGGGTGTAGGAAATAAGGAAATCAAAAGAAGAAAAGAAATGAAGGGCAGAATTGCAGCCAGCAGGCACTTTGTGAATTTTTCCACATTGACATTTGCGCCTGTGCCTGTTGAATCAGCACATTTTTCCAGCTGTATAAAGAGGAGACTAAAGAGGCTGGTGACATTGGCCAAACGAGCCAATTCCACTCCTTCTGTTGCTGCTGACAAGTGTGTTGAATAAATCTCTCAGCCAGGAACTCTTTGGATTGAGGAGAAGGTCTTCCTCTGTCGATTTTGCAGCACAAAGCCCAGACTGTCCTCCTGGAGAGCCTAACTATCCGTAAAATAGAGCTAAGCCCAGGGAGTCCCTCAAGAAGGGGAGTGGAGCCAGAGCTTAAACAGAAGCAGCCATCCTCAGTTGTCATGATCATTGAGACAAAAGAAAAAAGAACAGACAAAAGAGAAGAGAATGTTTCTGGGCAAGAGAAGGTCCCAGCAGAAAAATTGCTTCTAAGATCACACCCAAGTGATATATACAACTCACAGAAGTGAGACTTCTTGATCTTCTGCTATCCAGGGCTGCAAGCGACTTGTTTCCTCTGAATTCAAGTGCTAAGTAGACCTTGTCTTGCTCAGTGCTTGCACATGAAGATGCCACAAGCATAAGAAAAAAAAATAATAAAAAAAAAAGGACAGGCATTAGACATCAGAAAATGTTGAGTTGAAAAAAAAAATATAATAAAATAAAACAACCAAAAACAACAAACAGGAAACTCACCCAAAACCAACAAAAAATATTTTAAGCAGCTTTGGGCTAGCGGAAGGGAAATGAGGAGAACTTCTCCGTGCTGATTCATGGGGGCAGACTAGCGCTCAGCTGTGTGTCACCGACTTCGCTCTCTGTTTGCAGGGATTTCCCTTCTATCAGCAAAGGAGCAGCTGGGCCTTAACGAAAAGGAGAAACAGATATTTTGTCACATGCCGGCAGTAAAGACAGGCTTCACAATGAGCTACTTTCTTCTAGCACCGAACAAGGAGCTTCAGTCAGACGGGGAAAACAATATCATCTGAAAAATCTCTGTTTATTCAGCTGACGATGGCTACCCAGGGGTAGCTGGGAATTGCATAGTCAGAATTGCTTGGAAGTCTGAAGTCCTGGATCAAATGTTTCTATACCATGGTGAACAGAAAGTGTCAGGGGATGAAAAGGGATGCAGATTTACTATAACTTCTGTGTGGCGTACGCTGTTGACATATAGCACTAAATTCCTAGGGGGTTTCAAAGACTGTGATGTGGATTCAGGTGCCTCAGAGCAGAGGGTAAACACAGGGCTGATCTTGTTCAGCATGGACATGAGAAATGATGGGATATTTCTATTTTGGGGGGAGAGAGAAGTTAATTCAGGAGGCAGGCTGGCCATGTGGACTCCTCTCAAGGGGCTCCTGGAAAAGCTGACTTTCTGCAAAATAGATGAGTGGCTTTGGGCACACAAGGAGAGAAGCTGCCCTTCACTTTGCAGGGTTGTCTTGCCCCCAAAATGGGCCCAGGAAGCCGAGTAGATCCCAAATTAGGGGTCTGTCTCCTTCATAACCCATGGGATGGGTATGAAGTGGTGCCTGCTCAAGGAGCCTTTCTGTGGGTACGTCATCAGGGCTGTACGTCAGCCAAGGCTTCTGTACTTGTAAAACCTCTGCCTCTGTTTAACTGATGACACATCATTAGCTGAATCTGTTTAGGTTTTCTTATGCTTCTGTGAAACTGGTAACATTAAACAGGGCTTAACATTCCCAGCAAGAGGCCAATTTCCCTTCCCTCCCCATTCTGGAGCAGGGAATAAACCCGTGCGTGTGTAAATGCACATCACGGCGGCTCTGCAAAGCCGATCCAGCCCTCTGCACAGGCTCCAGGGCTGATGTATTCGGCAACCTCTTGAACTTGCTCCTTCCCCAGCAGGGCAAGGAGGATGTGTCAAGGAGGGGTGTGAAGTTTTGCACTCTCTGGTCCCTTCAGGCTGTGTAGAAGCAGCGCTGTGTTCAGTCAGAGCCAATTTGTGGGACACCCCATCAAGATGCAGACAGCAGAAAGCATCCCCCAGGCTGTCTCCAGCCACGGTTTTGAAGAGCGGAGGTCTCAAGAGAAGCAGGAAGACATCTTTTTATAGTCTGGGATATAATAGCTTGGCTGGACGCATTGAGCAAAGCAATCTTTTGGAGCAGATCCCAAAAACAAAGCGCCATGGCCCAGTAATGACCTGAAGGGGTGGCCACATGGGGTCTCCTACCGATGGTCATGGACCCAACCCCCTGAAAGCTGCAACAGAGCCACATTTTATCCCAGAAGAGAGGCTGTGAGTCCTCTGGTCATGGATGCATGCATGGCTGGGCTCTGATGAGTTTGGCAGACAGCTGCTGGCTCCCTTTCGCCATGCCAAGGGGCAGAGGAGGCTGCCGAAGTGTCACCACCTGCTGCTCGTGCTCCTGGGGGCCAGATGGGGCCCCATGGACGTGTGTGCTCGTGCCCCCATCTAGTGGCTGTCCCCAAGCCTGCAACGTGTCCCCTCTTCCTCTGGTGCCATTCAGCTCAGCAGGGAACCTCTTGACAGTCTCGGGGTGCAGCCTGGCTTGGTGCTGTGCCCTTTTGCACTTGGGTTTTGTGGCACATTCCCCCATGGTAAATTAATTGTGCACACAATTTCTTGTGGGGAACAACAGAGAATCAAAATCTGATTGCAGCCATACAAGAGGACCACGTCTCTTACTCCTGACCATGTTCCCAACACTTGGTCTGGCACTGGGGAATGTGTTGTTACACAGAGCCCATCACCTCCACCAGAGATGCAAAGATGCTGAGGAGAGAGGGCATTTTGATGATGATAAATCTGATTTATTCTTGTTTCCTGAACCTCATGCTGGTGGCTTGCTTCCATGCAAGAAAAATTTTGTTTTGCAATCTGTTTACAAGAGAAGAAGTCACCCCAAACCACCCCCACAACAAGAAATGAATGATGGGTCCAGACCTGAATCATTTCTGAAAGCACTAAGTGGGTTTTCAGGCAGAGCTGACATCGCTTGAAGTGGAAGGGGAAGCTGAGTGTAAATGTTTGGCTGTTCAGTCAAAGACTGGGAAATGAGGTGATGTGATTTTGGTGCTACATAACTGGATATTCTGTAACTGGAATATCCCAGTGAATGTGAGACGCTCCAGTAGTCATCTGCTTCTGACACAAACATGCAGTGCTCGTCTGCTCCAATGACAATACAAATGGCTCTGTGTTTCCTGTAGGTATGTTTACAGCTCCTGTTACAGCATTATCTCAATGCTTTACAGTCTTTATTGTAACCTTCCCCACCCTGCTGCCCTCCAACAACTCTTCAGTCAGGTAAGACATCAAAGTTATTCCCATTTGACAGATGGGAAAAAGACTGAAGTGCACAGAGCAACTGAAGATCCCAGAAGAAATAAGCAGAAAAGCAGCAAACTGAACACAGATCGCTGCCTACCACCAAGATACATTATCTTAGGTAAACTGTAAAAAAAAATGATGGTATCCGTAGAATTCAACAAGAAACAAATGTCACCCCAGGACTTCAAAAAACATCCCCAGCACTGCTCAAATGCTTCCACCTCCTGGAAGCCTGAGGTAGCTGAGAGCACAGCACCTTGTCTGGTGCTCAGCAGGTTAAAAATCACCTCTCACTTGGCCCTTTGAAGGTGCCCATTGCACTAGTTGGAAATCAGCTCCCCAAAAAGAGAGTGGCAACCACTGGGAAGAGAGAGCAGAAAGTCCCCTCTGAGCTGCTCCAGGCAGATTCCCTCAAGAAAGACTTCTGGTAGTGACTTAAACCTACGGGGGGACACATAAATGGAAAGGAAAACATCTCTTTTCCCTTTGCCTTCTTATCCTTTGCCCAACACCCTGACCTGCCTGAGATGGTCTCCACAGGCTATAACAACATCAAGCTCCTGAAGGTCTTAGTTTGGCTTAGTGAATCCTCTAAGTAAATCCTTGGGACTTTCTGGTTGCTTTATTATAGCATTCCTTGGCTACTCTTGGAGGCATAACATTAATTCTGTGGAGAGAAGGCAAGTTATAGGTTTGCTTGTGCTAGTGAGGATAATTTCTTGGGAAGAAAGACTGCTGATTAGTACATGCTGGTATGAGACTGGCAGCTTTGTCAGTCAAATAAGATGGCAAGACCAGGGCTTGGGGCTAAAGGTGGGGCTGATGCTGCCCCTGATGGCAAAGGCAGCTGTCAAAGACCATTTATCCTCTGCATTTTCCCAAACCACTATTAACCCGTTGATGTTGACTTCTTGGCTGGTTTGAAGAAATCTGCTAGGATCTCCAGGGATTTCTCCAATAGCCCCTCTGCTTTCTCTGTGTAGAAGTTGGCAGACTGCCTGCATCAAGATAGTTCCATACAATCCTCAGCACACATCACAACACAGCACAGCAATAGCTGTGCAAAGGCAGGCCAAAAGGCCATACTTAATTTCTTGTCATGCAAGCTCAGATCCGCATCTCTGTCCTTCTTATCACGTTTTGTGCACTTGTTCTCATTCTACTTTTATTTTATTTTATTTATTTTATTATTTTATTTATTTTATTTTATTTTATTTTATTTTATTTTATTTTATTTTATTTTATTTTATTTTATTTTATTTTATTTTATTTTATTTTATTTTATTTTATTTTATTTTATTTTATTTTATTATTTTATTTTTAATGAGACCCATGCTTCATATTCAAGTCATTTATGGCAGTCTAGTCATTTTTTTCAGTTCACAAAACTTTTTGCTTCACAAACTTTACTTCACAAAATAAGTAAGTAATAATAATAAAAAATCATCACGGATCAGATTTCTGTGATCTAGCTCATATATGTGCAAGTCAGATGTCAAAACCCTTTATTGCAAAGGGACCTGCAATAAGAAATAGCAGTCCTCTCCTGGTGATGGTTCCTTTCAGGTTTAGTTAGGGATCACGACAGGACAGATGAATCACTCTCTGGAAGAGTTTATTGTTCTCCTCAGGTTGCCTTCCTCAGCATGGATGAGGCTGAGGCATGCTGTCAATTTATATCTTGCTGAATAAGGTCTACTCAAACAATTTTTCTTCCTTTCTGCCCCTTTGATTTCCAGCAGGGGGCTGCTCCATCATTCTGCATTCTTCCTTCAGTGTGATGACAGACCCTCAGCTCTTGCTGGCAGATTCCTCCCCTTATATTTCAGCAGTTTTGGAGCTAATTTTTCCTCTCAGTCCAGCTCTTCTTCCCCTTCTTTCCCAGGATTGCCCACAAACCTGCCTTTCCTCCCCCTTCCTCCCAAGTCCTCCTTCACCAGCCTGCGCCCTGTGTCTCCAGGCTCTCACATGGGAAACAGAGAGATGAATCATTTCTGGTATTTGCCCTTCTCAGGACTGTTTCTCTCAGCAAGAGAGGTACCGGGTGAGGGCTCCCAGCATTATATCATCCCGTCATCCCCTTTCTGGGGCACGGTGGGGAGTGGGGTGGCCCCCGTGAATCCATTTCAGCCTCCTCTCAACCCAAGGTCGCCGACTGAGGACCTGTCTTGGCAAACACTATCCATTACAAAGACTAATAAACAAGCCCTCTTGCATGCAGGCTGCTTTACAGAGGGGCTGGAAGAGAGAAAAAGAGAGATTGTTTTCCAAGCCCTGCAGTGATCCCAGGTTTGATAAACCCACTCTTTTCTTTTCCTCCCCCTCCCTCGCTTCCCAGGAGGACAACCTAAGCATTTATGAATGCAAATGTTTCTTGGGTCAAAAGCAGGTCAGAAAACGCTGTGCAGGCAGGATAACACATCCTCTGTTCCACCAGGGCACGTACTGTAACACAGAAAAATGCTGCCCGTGCCCCTTGAGCTCTGTTCTCACCCTCCCTTCCTGTCCCCTCCCTCCTCCTCCAGCTCCTGGCCCGTGGAGAATTTGGCTTTCTGAAGTCACAAAAGCTGAAACAATCAATATCAGACTGATCTGCTGAGAGCAGCCCTGGGACTGCGTTTCTAAAAATGGTTGAGTTATATAACAGTTTTTTTATTTTTTTTAATTTTTTTTTTAGGAGGAAGTCACAGATGTAAAAACACCATCAAAAGCTAAGGCTGTTCTTGTCGTCCTGGGCTCCCAGTGAAGGCAGACAGGTTTCTCAGGAAATGCACGAACCCATCAGGAGCCCTCTGTGATGACATTGACATGGACTTGGTGCCAATAGTCTTTGAAAGAGAAAACACAGTCCTCAGCTTCTCGAGGCATGGTGCCCAGTGCAGACCATGGACCAGGCTGAGACCTTCCTTTGGCTCCTCATTCACCTGCATAAAAGCTTCTTGAAGCCACTGGGGATCATTTTGAGTGCTATTTCCCAAACTTTCCCAACTTAGTGTTGGTCTAGTGACCCTGGGCAGGGAGAAGTTTGAGCATCCTTCTATCTCTTTTGGAGAAGTCCAAACCTCCTTCCATCTCTTCTGGCTTCTGCAGCAGTCTTGGTGACAAAGTGGGGTCCCTGTGCTGTGTGAATGGTGCTGTTGGCTCTCGAAGACCCACACTGCTTGTGTTGAAGCATGAATCCAGGGAAAGTCCTCCAGACCCACGCCGGTGTCCCTGCCTTCATGGCACGGCCTGAGCACACCCCTGCATCCATCCATCCTTCTGCTTGCCCTGGGGATGATGGCATCTTACCCACTAATTGATCCTCGTGACAGTCTTGTTCCAGGTCATGGGGAGGGAAAAGCTGATTTCCACCACTGTGGGGGGATTGATGGCAGCAGGGAGCGTGCATCCACCCTCCCCTGCTGCACGCAACAAGGTCACTTATCAGCTGCTGGCACCCAGCCCCACACTCAGCAACTCACACAGGTCCTCCAAGGAAACACAAGCAGGCTCTGAGCAGGATCACGGTGTATTTATACATTAGTTATTCTTTTACCCCGGGTCACCCACAGCCTCCTGATCTGTAAGTACCGACCCTATTTATATACCAGCTGCCACACCGAGCAGTGCTGTCCTGACCTGGCTGCCCTCCTTACTGGAGATAATGGTTAGATAATCTAACTGATCACCTTGCTTCCTGCTGGTAAGGCTCAGAAATGTATTTAAGCACCAATAGCTGGAAGGGCATGGTTAATTTTCACCCCTACTGATGCTTTAAGAACCACTCTGTAGGTAACCCAAGAAATCCAAATCCTTCCTCGTTTGCTTTCTGCTGAGCAATAGCTGGCACAGGTCAGGCTGCTCTGGGGACAGAAGGGGCCACGCTTGGTGGAGAAGAAAGGTGACTCCTGAGATTGTAAAGGCACCTCTGGACCAAATTCAACTCTTGACATCAGTGGAAAACATTGTCCAGCCTGGACTGCACATGGCACTGCCCTGAACCAAAGTAACCCCTGGAATAGCATCGGTGGCTTAGAATAAGGTGGCATGGAAATAATATTTAAAACTTCATGGAACTAATTATGAACATCTTTAGAAGTGAGGCTGGCAGGGGAAAAAAATTGTTCTGGTGCTTACGGAAGTTGAATTAAAGTTTCCCAAGCAGCTCCCTTTGCATCTGGCAGCTCTCAACACTCCCAACCTGAAAGTTCCCAGAGCAAAGTTATCTGATGGAAAATATAAGAAAACAACCCATACCTTACCATGCAGGCACATATTAGCTTTATTTGCAGCACTCGTGGTCTTTATAAAGAAAAGGATAATCAAATGCAGTTCAGTGGGTGTATTTCTATTAAAACTCATGTGCCTGCAACTGTCTGGGTTAGAACATGCACAGGCTGACTGTAATTCCTCTCCAAATGAGGTCATTTGAAAGGATACAACAATCATTACTAATGCTGCTGCATCATGCTGGGCTGTCAGATAGATCCCAGGGCTTTAATGCGATCCTATGTATATATTTACACAGTTGCCCGTACTTCTTTAATTAGGAGATGCAAATGCCAGCCAGAGACAAAGCAGAAAATGCCAACAAAGGCAGATCATGCTTCCGTTCACTGCTGACGAGATACAGCGGCATCAGCTATTTCTTTCGGGGTTGTGTTTGGCTCTGTTAAATCCTATTGATTCATGACAGTAAATTGTCTAGAGCGCTGTGATTTTCCAGGGGAGGCAGAGGGGTAAGGCTGGAGGGTTGGGGTTATACCCACGTTGGGGGCTGCACTTGAGGCATGTGAGACCACTGCCCAGACTAGGAAAACTCAGGATTTCAGATAGATTTTGGATAAGCTGGCACTGGACAAGCTGGGGATGGCTGTCCTTGCTTGGTCTGGGTGAAAAGTCATTGTTTTTTGCAACTGGGGGAAGAAGAGGGCATGAGGGTGGTGAAAGCAGCGTCACCCAGCCTGACCAAAGCACAGTGTGGACGTGCAGGATGTGGCTGCAGCGAGCAGTCTGGATGAAATGTGCTTCAGAGCAGCTGATCCCGACCTCATGTCTTCTCTTGGCAGGGCATGCCCAGTGCTCTGCAGGATGTAGCGGTGGGAAAAGTCCAAAATTTGTACTGGGAGGGGTTCATTTTTCCATTGTTTGCTGTGAAAATGGGAAAGGAGAAGGACTGAACTCTAGGGCATCCAGGCACCTACCTGCAAGGAAGCTTGTCCCTGATCCTGATGCTGAGCATCTCTGAACCTTGACCCAGTTTGAGGCTGGAGACAAGCCCCATTTTTCTGACAGTCCTGGGTCTCCTTTTCCTCTGTGATTCCTCTAGCAGCATTGGCTAGGATGTAGTGAAGGAGAAACCCTCAAAGGAAACTGCACAGACCTTGCCCCAAGTGGTTGGGTCTGATCAAGCCACAGCACAGGGCTTTGCAGACCTCTTGGGCTGGATCACGTTAACTGGGCATCACAGCCCTACTGCAGAGGGTCTGGTGGGCAGAGGAGAAAGAAGAGAGGGAGATGGGACACAGGCCACGATGCTCATAGCCAGATGCTCACCCAGAAAGCATCCATCTGCACCACCAGGAGAAAATGAGCTCATGTAAGATGCAAGCAAGAGAGCAAACCACCTCAAAGCCATCTCGTGAGAAGAAGTATGTTCAGAGAAGCATGAAAAAAACATGCTCCAGCCCAAGAGATTGAGCTTGCCTGGCAAAATCCCTGGTGCAGAGGCAATTAGGTTAGCAGTGCTTGTGTTGGCCTAGTTTATAACCTCGTAAAGAGGCAGCAGAATTACCTCAGCAGCTAAAAAGCCTTTGTCAGCGTATGCTGTCTCTACAGGTCTGCGTTCCCCAGGTGGGTGGGAGGTGAGGGTGTGGTAATGGGTGGGCAGCAGCTCTGCTGGCCCTCTGGGTCCCTCTCTGAAGCCCCTCACAGTGGCTCAGACCAGCACACATCATGTCCCTGTCCACTCTGGGCTGTGGCTGTCCCAGTCTGTACTGGGAACCATCACTTCCCAACAATATCCTCTGGTGTAGATGTGTCCTGCAGGTGTCTTGCCTGGAGATGCAATTGTGGCTTCATGGACTAGAGAAGGAGGTTGATACAAGACAATCTTATCAACATTTAGGGCATTCCCAGTGCTCCCATTTACTTTAGCTTTCCCTAGAAAACTGCCCATATGCCATTAGGAGCAGAGTGGCCAAGGGCAAAGACTGACTGCAGGGTTGTGCACATGCATGTTGCACGTACTGTGGCAGCATATTATTGGAAAACTATGGAAACTACCTGAAAGATGAGCTGAATTTTGCTCCAGAACTAAAGAATAAAAGTAAGATCGTTAACTATCACAACCCTGATTTGGCTCTGAAGTGGGATACAAAGTGAGACCTTTGCAATTAAAAATATCACGCTTCCATCCTGTGGCCTAGAAGGCTAACCTCTCTCACAGCTGTAGGATGCACATATTCCTCTCCACGGAGAAGGTCAAAAAAAAAAAAAAAAGAAAAAAAAAAGAAAGACTAAACAGGCATGTTCCTACTTTCTCATGGTACTGTCTTCATGGTGGTTAAAATAAATATCGCTGATTAACCACAGAAATGCTTCTTCTGTCCAATCAGAGCGCAAAACTTGGCTGCAAGAGGAGAATTTAACCAGAAGTCTAGTGTAGACAAGCCCTCGGTGTGGAGGCTTAACCAGCCACCTGACAGCCTTGAGAGGCCCACAGGCATGGTGAGATCGATACCCTGAGTTCTGTGACCCCCTCAGCAATGAAAGAGGAGCCAAACCTCAGTTCCAGAGCAACACCTCACCTGACGAGCCAGTCGGGCAGTTTCCATATTTTCCATTTCAAGGCACAGGGGGTTCAATCCAATTTTTTTTTTTTCTTTTCACTCTGGGAGTATTTATTCAAATAATCATGCCTCCATGAACCCTGGCTGAATTTTCTGCCAGCCTGAGATTTATCACCCCTTTATTTTTCTTGTCGAACCTATAAACTCTGAAGTTTGCAAGCTTGTTTCTCTGCTGTCAGAGAAGTTGTTGTCATTCTCTTGAAAATGAGTCAAATCCTGAAGGATTCGGTTGTGCCTAATCCCCAGTGAGGTTTAGTTTGAAGCAATACTACCGGGATATAATTCAGTACCCAATAGGAAGTTAGGAGGAGAGACCTTCCGATGATTTTATAGTTCGTTAGAATTGCAGTGATACAGATTTAGAACAGAATTAAACTTTTTGGAAGATTTTGTTATATTTAGCTCTGGCACACCACGCTGTTTTCAGCTGCCTCCTATTCCCCAAAGAATTCTCGAAGTAAAAGAGAAAATTGTTTCCAAATAAGAATAATTATAGCTTGCATAACACAGTCTCGCATTCAGTTACAAAGTCAAGTAAACCAATCAGGACATCTCGCTTGTACAAACAACGTCTTAAATTGCAGGGAGGTTTCATGATACCCTGAGTTTCACAAAATATCTGCCTTCTTTTTCTCCTAAGTTTGAAAGTTCAAAAGATTTACAAAACCTAAACAATCCTCATACTTTTCCCCACTCCCTTTTACCAAAGACCTGCCCTGAAAGTGAATTCCTGAGTTTTGGGTAGACAAAACGCAGGTAGAAATATCACAGTTTTGTCCTTGCTTGTATTTGTGCTTGCTCCAAAGTCTTTAATAAATAAATCATTTTGCACTTTTTTTTTTTTTTTCTTGTACTTGTTTCTTTCCTCTCTGTATTCACTCATCTTTTCCAGGCTGTGCACTCCTTGGGGTGTGGGTTTCCATACTTTGAGTTTTTTTCTGAACAGCAATTGGGGAGAAGGGGTCTCCAATCCCCTTGGTGTAACTGCAATACTCTTGATAAACAAATAATAAGCAATTCAGCAGTGGTTTGCTTTTTAGGGCAGGACAGTATAATACAGCCTATCCTAAATAACTGTGTCTAGACATGTTTTGGGAATAGGGCCCAATATGATAATTCTGGGGGAATTTCTTTCTCAAAGCAAAGTCTTGCGGAGCACTGTCCTCCTCCTCTAAAGCCCATCTGCCAACCCCCTGGGATGCTGTTTTCCATGCTCTGGGACTCCTGGAAAATCTGCCTTCTCCTCACTGCTTATCTGGAAACCAAGTCACCATTTCCAGATAACTGAACCTCCCTGGGTAAGCAGCAATTTCACTTCCCCAGACACTTTCTGCCCTTATTTTCAAGTGGGAAAATATTGAGATATTTTCTTAGGTGTTGGCATTTCAAGGAAGGAGAAACGCTGCTTTCTTGCATCGTCACGCTGGAATCCTGTAATGCAACCTACCGTAAAGATAACCTAATCTGGTTTAAAAGCAACTTCTATTTTTGCAGCGGTGATGAGCACCCACCTGTTGAGTCTACAAATGAAGCACTGAGTGATCTGCAAATCCCAGGGCCATTTGCAGGGAGAAATTTCCACTTAGCTTTTTCTACTCCCTTCCTGTGAGTGCCGGAGCCCACAGGGGTCAAGACCATGATATTCCTTGCATCTTGGGAAGCCAGCTTGGGAAGCCTGATCAGTTTACTGATACAGACACCCGGTGGAGGTGCCTGGATGGAAGTGTCTCCATGTGATCTGGGAGCCCAGAGGAGACTCAGTTAAAATAGCTCACAGAGTAGAGGCAGGGATCCAGCTAATCACACGCAGGTGTCTGGTGGGGAGTGAGTTATGTGGCTCTCCAAACTACTGACCACGGTGACTAGGTGCTTTATTCAGTTTTCTAAATACAGACGCCTAGTGAATGAATTGTGTGCTGGAAGAGTTGGCTTCGTTCCCCATGAGGGGAACCTAACCCAACATATTTACACACAAGACATTGATGCGTGGTTGGTTTGATGAGTGCCATCAGAGGGTACTGCAGTGAGAAGGGCTCGGACTCTATAGAACAAGCAAACTCTACTGAATTATTTTATCGAACATACAGAAGAACAGACTAACAGATGCTTGTCACACTCTTCAAATTTTGCTAGCATCTTCATTCTCAGTCACTCCCTACCAGCCTAATTTTCCTATGTGCTATTTGGGTAATTAGGGATAAGTATCTCATCTTTTGTCACTTGTTCCCTTTCCCCCCGAATCCAAGAGAAAATGTGTTTTGAACATCTTTGGGGTACTCTGGGGAATATTTTCAAGAGATTAACTGAGTTTGAGCAGGGAACCCTTCACCACCAGTGCTGCCAGTTTTATGAATACCTGCAGAGGAAGATGTTAAGGCTCTGTAGCTACAAGAGATGAAACGTGCAGCACCCTTCATGGTTCATCCTGTGGCCCCAGCCACCACAAACATGCCTTTGCTGCCTGGTGGGCTCCCACTTGTCCAGCATCTTCAGTGTGACACCAAGAGCATGAGGCTGTAGCCTGGATGACTGAAGGACCAGGACTTTGGGACACACAGTCTGTCTACAGCATCAGCATGGTATGGGATCCATCTCAGACCTTCTCATGATCCCTGGAAATGATCCACAGATGGAGGGAGCTTTGTGGGCACAAGCCAGCTGGTGAAACCCAACGGGAGAGGAGGAGGATGGTTTGGAAAGGATCGCCTTGCTGACCTGACAGCCACACTTTGGGCTCTCATATTTACAAACTGTCTTGAAACCAAAGGCCAGCCGACAGCATGAGCCTTCCAAAACCCCTTCTAGCAGGAACACATTGATGAGGAACACCTAAAGCCAGGAGGAAAACACAGCTACAACCAGGAGAGCTAATAAGGGTTAACGTAGGACAAGCCCTTGTCAATCAATTCCCATCAATGTTTCTGCACTGGAAGCCTTTTGCACTGAAGCTTTGCTTAATTGCAGCATACCTACTGTTTGGGGCCCATCAAGGGGAATTTATTTTGCTCTGGGGCCATGGCTCCACTTGAGAATAAATTGCCTTTGGGCAGACACAGGAAGGGAGCAGGGTACATTGTGTCCTGCTCAGCTACCCCTTGGTATCCAGATCAGACTCAGGAAGGAACAACAAACAACAGCAAGCCCAGGTGCCCCTCCTGCTTTAATTCCCACATGCTGCTCTCACACAGCTCCTACCTGAGAGCTTCAGAGCGAGTTACAATACCTTTAGCCAGTGCCTCCCTTCTGCCCAGCACTGCTTGATCTTATCTGAGTGGGAGAGCAAATACAGAACATTTTTTTCTTGGTGGGGAAAAAACATTGGGGGTGATTAAAAATGATGGCATGATTAAAAAACATAAGTGCTTTCCCTTTCTTACCTGGCTCCTCTCTTCACAAGGATGCTAAACCTTGCTAGAGGGGGTTGAAGTCTCCAAGCTGGAAACGTCTGAGTATTTTGCAGACTTGTGGCTTCTTCAAAAACCATCTCCACACTTGGGTACTGGCCCTAGATATCTGTCAACAGGGCAAAACACATGCCTGGCCTGTCAGCTCGTTTCTCTCTGCCTGGCCCCAACTTGTTTCAAGTTATAATAAAAGCTGTATAAGCCTGATGCTGCCTTTCTAATACATAGATGGGGGATGATTACCAGAGACCAATCCCTTTGCCTCTGCTTTCTTGGCAGGAGATAAGGAAAGAAGGAGAAATGCATTCAAGAAGGGCAATCAGTTCTGCCAGCATCTCTCCATCCAGGTATTTGTAGCATATCAGGCAGGGAAGATAAATTGAAGACTAAGACAATAGTTGCACTTAATGTCATAGTAAATCTAACGTTCTGCTGGACTTTGGGTGGCTGGTGACAACAACACATTCATGGGAAGAACCTCATTTTTGACCCATGCCAAAATTCCATTTTTTGCCGGTTTCTGTCCAGTTTCTGGCTGCCACAATGCTGGGCAGCTGAGGTGTCTGCTGTCACTGCCTCCAGCTACTCACTCCACAGCAAACCACTTCGATTCTGCAGGGAACTCCCATGGGCTTGCCTGGTTTTCCAGGGGAATTTGTACCTCTGAGTATGTATGTGTCCTTCCACCCTGATACATTTGGGATTCTGCTGCAAGTTTAGTTTGAACTTAACTGGGAGGTGAGGGCTGCAGAAGTATTCATTCTGAGGAGTTTAGTGAAAATAGGCAGCCAGGTCATTGTAGTAATAGTTTCCTTGAGGGAAAGACTGTGCTGTGAACTCAGTCCTTACGAGGCACTAAAGAATATAAATGTAAACCTAAGTTAGAGGAAAATCCCCTCTGGAGCTCGTGGACACTGCAAGTCCAACCAAGAGCTTCAAGTCAACAAATCCAGGTGGGTTCTGTCAACCAGGAACACCCCATTTAGCCTGACTTAGAGTAAAATTTGTTGAGAAATAATAAATTAAATGAACTTTTCTTTCTGTCCCACCCAGCATAGGATCAGCTAGAGGTCGAGAGGGTCTTGCAGTTTCACAAATGTCTTTCACAATAACCAAATGGCCCTGGGCTGCAGCTGCTCAGTCTTGTGGAAACATTGCTGGTGCATAAACATGGTAATGTTACAATGGATTTCTGTGATTTCCCTAGCCATAAATAATAATGTGTTGTGCTTACACAATGTTTTGGTTTTGGACCACTGCAAGAGAATAATATTAAAAAGCATGGCTTATGCTAGTGTGGAGACGAAGGAGTCTGGCTGTTTTGATTTGGAGACAGAATGCATGAGAAGTTGCCAGAAGTAGGTCTGGAAGAGTATGTGGAAGGAAATCTTCTGAAAATGAAACAAGATCGCATTCTGGAGGAGGTTTTAACCCATATAAGCTAAAAAGATCTGCAAGACTTCATCAGCTGGGAAAGGAGAAGCACCAAAACAGCTCAGGGACCAGGAGAAAGGAGGGTTTTCCAGATCCAGACATTGAAGCTGCAGGCTAGTAAAGTCATTTAAATGGCAATTATACAAGGAATCCCTGGAATTTAATGAAGAGTTTCTGCTTTCCCAGTGAACAGGAGAGAGTAAAACAGCTCCTGGGGAAGACTGGTGGCCCACCCCTGCTTATCCATCCCAATACAACCATCATGACGGTTTTTTTGGTGTGCTCTTCTGGGTGGAAAGGAGCATTGCTGGGGATATAGCTCCATCTACTGCCACAAAGGGAAATGTCAGTCCTCCACCAGGATCCGTATTGGGACCTTTGCTGATGCACTGTACGAATTGAACTCAGAAATGACTCACTCGCCTTTTTGTCTGCTTGTTTGTTTGTTTGTAATAAGGTGAAAATTATTATTTCCAGATACTCAAAATCCCAAAGGAATAGAAAATGACAACATGCAAATATTTGTTTTCATCCATTTTGTCCACTCGAGCATCTCATTTAAATAGCACCTGATAAGGAAGGAACAAAGCAGCATAAAATAGAGAGCAGATTATGCATAACACACTACATAAAACCTTCACTGCACTACAGACAACACAGAAACTGATACCAATGTATATCCTGTTAATAGGGTTGTGGAGGAAGATGGTACCCAGATCTCTAACTCCACCTAGAATTTTTTTTTTTTTTTTTTCCTGCCACAGTTTCCCAAAACTGCAGAAAATTCTGGAAAATTTGCCCCAAAACACTGTGGTGTAGTCTTACAGAAGAAAATTAAGATACATGATTTGGTCTTGGTCAGTGGGATGGGTTAATATTCAATGGGTTAGTTTTCATCTGTGTTCTACCATGAAAAAGTTAAGGACTTAATGTAAAATAATTGTCTTGGTTCCCCTAGTAGCCAACAAGGAGAGGAAGACAAATACAGAAGGTAATTCTTCCTCCTTCTCTGGGATGCTTGGCTCAGAGTTTCATGGCTGTCCCTCTCCTGAAGAGCCATAGTTTGGGGAAACATGATCAGGAGACATCCAGAGATGGAAAGAAGACCTACATGGGTGTGGAGAAGGGAATAAGCCATAGGCAGAATGTCACGAGCAATTGGTCAGCACCAGTGGGCCAAGCATACTGGACATGGGTTGTGACAGCATTCATCTTGCCAGGAGTGCCAGCTGCTTCTCTGAAGGACCCAAATGCCCTGTGATGTGTCCCTGGTACATAATAATGCAGCCCTACATCTCAGTGCAAGCTCTCCATCACCCAGCGTTCTCCAGGAAAGGACTGAGAGAGATGGACTGGTTGCAGGACTTGCAGGGCAACTTCCATTTAATATTTGTGATGTTATTACTGATGCAAATCCAGGCAGAGCAGAGGATTTTCCAGCTGTCCAGGAGAAAAATCTTTCTCAAGGAAGTTAAACAGGGGATAGATCAATTTTTGCTTTTAATGCTTACACAGGTTATTGGATGGTTTAAATCAACTGGATGATGCTTACTTGTATAGTTTCTCATTTTCCAGCTCCTTTTCTCAGTAGAAAAGGTGTTGCTGTACCCCAACAGTGTTTTCACACCACACTAGGAGCAACTCCCAGAAAATGAAAGAGAAACTTTGGAAACGGGTTATGCAGAGACAGGTGAAAGAGTTTATGATCCAGGTGTGTTGTAGGAAGTACTTCCTCAGAGAATAAAAGGCACTTAGAAAGCATTAAATGCCTGCTGGAAGTCTAAGGCTATGTCTGGAACCCTCTGAAATAAACAGAAAAAGGCGACCACAGAATTCAGCATCACGGGGACCCCTAAGGGACACATGCTAAGGTCCCAGCTACATTCAGCTGTGGTCACAGTTGTATTGATTGCAACAAAAGCAAAATCCAGTCTAATTTTGCAGAATCCAGGGACAGTGCATTGGTCACCAGAGACAATGACAGTCTTTCTGTTGACTTCACTGGGCTCGGGGTACGGCTATGAAAGCTGGTCTTGTGTTGCACAGAAAGGGAAGGGCTTTGGGACCGCATAGCTCCAGGGATTAGTAATAAACAAAGCGCCTTTAACTTCTAGGTCACTGCTCCAAACCTCTGCCAAGCTGCTGGCGGGCGAAAGCTATTGCCATCTGCACAGGGGCAGCTGATGAATGAGTTTGACAGTTCTCAGCACAGCCCTAGAAAGAAAATGTCCATATCATCACAGAGCCAGGCTCCTGTGCCTCCCTTTAAGGATCAAGAGGGCTCGTGAGAGTAATTGCTTTTCTGCTGGCACTGTTCCCAGATGCATGAGACCTGTTGGCAGCGAGCACAGAGGTGCTTGACCTTTGAGGGAAAAAGCCTCAACTCTTTTGTCTCACCATCAGTGGGGCCAGGACAACACATCCCTGCCCAGCATCTGACCCAAAGTCAGATTAAATGAGTAGATACTTGCCACATATCATGTTGGTGCTGGGCTGGAGACAGTAAATGTGAACTGGGAGCGGGATGGGGGCAGGGATACACCAGGTGAGCACAGGCTGTCCAAGATCCTTCACACTTTCCTAGGGTTTTTCTAAAATAAGCAGGGTTTCAACACAACAAGCTAAAGCTTGCAACCCATGCATTCTCATCAGTAGGAAGAGCTGGATGCAGTGGCAGGACATGAATATCCACATAACTGTGGCATTGAGAGAATTCACATCTCCCCTGCTAGTGGATTGGTTTTTGGCATTTGAAAACTCAAACATGTACCTTTGTCATCTCTTTTCAACTGGTTTCAGTCCCATCCTGGAGCTGCCCTTGCTGGTTTCATCTGTGAATGAGATGGTGAATGACCTTTGTAGGAAGAGGTATGCTTGGGATTCAAACAGACTGTGCTTTAGCAGCAGCACTGTAGTACATGAGGGTCTTACCCTTCAGCATCAGCTTTCCTGTAATGCATGGACTTGACCCCAAATGCCACAAAAAGAGAGATTTCCAAAGCATATTATGATCCCCCATCTGTCCCTGGCAAGCTGAAACGATGCCAGGAGGTAACCCAGGAAAGCAGATGGTCTCTCAACCACAAGAAACTCTCAGATTTGGTGTGCTTTTTGCCCAGCAGCTCTCCTTGCTCTACTTTTCCCTTCTAAAACCTGGTCACCTGGATAAATATTTTTTGAAAATTCCAGATCTTCAAACTAGCGAGCTGTGTGGGTCTGCCTGTGAAAGGCTTTTCTTACCCCACCCTCGCCCATGCTATATTTATTTTAAAATTATAAGATGCCATAGAAAGAGGGACAGAAAGGAGGGTGCTGTGTGTCAGTGGAAAAGTATCAGGTAATTGCATGCAGACTCTTCAAGAGGGGTACTTCTCTCCAACAAGGGGCCATGAAAACAAACCAGCACAAGGTTGGCTATTACTGAAAGTCAAGGCAATTGCAGAGAAGGCATAGCTAAGTAGAGAGCTAAAGAAGGGTGAAGATTAGACCATCATATTCAAGGTCCACCCACTGAAACGGTGCACATCTGAGCCATGCTGCAATTTTCCACCGCTTGGTTTATTCAGCTCCAACCACTCGGTTATTAACTTGATATGCTGTCAAATTGCAAACGAGCCTCAAAGCTTAGCCTAAAATTATAGGCACTTGCAGGGGAGGACTGATTTTTAGTAATGCCTGTCTATGGCTTGTAGGAAGAAACCTGGAGTGGAGACTTGCAGGAATGGCATCAAAACAGTTTGTGGGGGCTGAAAGGAGAAGATTGGTTTGGTCCAGGTTCAGTTATGATGAACTTATTCCACTTCAATTCTGCATTTGCATTTAAGAAACACTTTGATTTCTTGCTTAAGGGAAAAATGAGTGATGTGAACTGGTTTTCTCTCTGGATTTGCTGCTCAACTTCTGTCACAGGGCAACTAATAATCATAGCTGGCTGAAAAAGAGCAATAGGTCTTTGTAGATTGTACTTAAAAAAGATTCAAAAAATCTTCAGGTGGTTTTGAATGAGAAAGTAAAAAGCTAAACATTTGTTGAGAAAAAAAAAATCACAAATACTAATAGTAAATGAAGTTTTGTATATAAATTTTCTGACTGCTTGCCCTTTCCCTTGCCTTATCCTACCATGCCTTAACCCTTTAAGTCCTGAGAGCTGCCATGCAAATGTCAATAGCAGCCTGCCTGTCTCTCCTGTGTCATTGGCATTTGGATGCTACCAGGATGGCAACACGAGGCCCCTCCACTGATCCACAGCTGTGTGAAAAGCAAAATAAAACAAAACAAAACAATCAAACAACAACAACAAAATGCAAAGAAAAAGTCCAAGCTGCATCTCTGCAAACCACAACCCCCAGTACTGCCAAAGGAAAGTCCCCATGAGGGTGGGAAAGACACACATGTAAATGATCTACTTTGCCCTTGGAAGCCAAGAAATTAGGAGTGGGAAAAGGCTAATGCAGCACGAGTCACTGCAAGCCTCAGAGCTTAAAAAACATAGCACAGCCCTCTCCCTCCTTGTGAACAGGGCATCTGCATTATGTTTTTCAAGCATGTCTTCCCAGCAAGGAAAGAAATCTGCCTTTAGCCTCATTTCCTTTGAAAATTGGCTTATGCAATGCTGCACATCCCACCAAGGACCATTGAACCAGTTGGCTGGTATTAATCGCTGTCAGCAGAGAGGGGGACGTCTCCCAGCCATTCACTTTCCCATGGATTTTGCAAGCTGGGTGGAAAGGAGAATCTCTAAGGGATCATATGAGCCCCTGATGAGGAGAAGGCAAAGTCACTGGACACCAAGAAGCCCCATGAAGGAGCAATGGATGGGCAGGTGCATGGTTCATAAATGTCTCAGTCACTTATAGGTTTTCGAGCTTATGGGGAATTGTTCTTATTAAAATTTGTTAGTTTTGCACTTACAGAAAGAATCTTTTTTTTGCAGTGACCACATAATCACACGACTCTGGGAGCAGCAAATTGCCATCTGCTCCATCTCCCCAGTAAGTCACGTCTCTTTTCTCGATACTGGCCTAGCTGTGTTCAGTGTCTCAGGTCTTGTATGTATCAGTCATTAGCTTTTCCTTAGAGAGGGGCAAAGAGCTGGCCCGAGGATTTGTGTTGCATCCACAGTGGACAGAGAAGTCTTTCCCAAACACTGACCACGGTGGGAACACTGCAGACACAGCAGATCTGGATTTGGTTACAGCATAATCCTGGACAGTGCATTTTTTTGTCTCCAGCTTTTGGTCAGCTTGTGTTTGCATCTGCCATCTAGCACTTTCTGCCTAGCCCGATGGGGATTTTGCTGGGCATTGTGGCATTAACCCATATCGAGAAGAGCTGGTAGGCTCCATCTCCTACACAGACCCCTGGGGCCTCATCACAGGAGATAACTGCAGTGGATATTGTCCCCTGGGGGATTTTCTCCCCAGGATGAGAGATAACAGGAGTCCTTGATAAATATATCACGGCATCTTGCTTGCAGCTCTCGTGTAACGTGTGTTTAATCCAGCTTGTCTTGAGCCAGGGTGCCAGAGGGATGTTAGAGCTTGTCCGTGCTCTTGTCCTTGGGGAGCTCTTGTCCTTGGGGAGCACAGAGACTTTTTGGCAAGTTTCATCAACAAAAGATTCCAACAGGGCTAGTTTTAAACACACTGAGAAATAGAAAGTGTTACACACAAAGCTGTCTATCGGTGGATGGCAGCACCACCTTGTGTTCACTTCTGGAGAGGGGAACGAGACTGTTTTCGTGCCTGAACAGGCTAGAGATTCCTAACCACTCTGGCAACTCTCCTGAGAAAAATAGGAACTGTTAGCGAACACTGGACTGACACAAGGCAGAGGCATACAGTCTCGGCCAGGCTCCAAGCCTCCATCATCCCAGGGTTTTCCTTTCATTTGCACATGAGAATGGATTAAAGCTGTGTGCCACAGGTATCCCCACATGTGCTTTAGTGTCATGGTCAGTCCTACCACATATGGCCCAGCAAATCATTGGATCCACCCTTTAAATTCAGGCATCAAAGAACTTTTCCCACCATGTAGATATCAGTGCATAGGAACTCTGTATTACCTAGTCTGATGGGCTATACCTGGATCTGATTATCACACACTACTAATCCAATCAGCAATTCCCTTCTAGAAACAGCTCTTGGAACAAATAAAGACAATTTCAGTCTGAGCTACAAGCAAGCAGGAAAAAGAGAGAACACCGAGAGGGAGCAAAGAGAGTAAATACTTCCTTGGGGTGTAGGATTGGAGCAGTTTGGCCAAAGAGGTTCTCAATACCACCAAAGTGTTTTCATCTTTGGGCTGATAGACCAAAGGAAATAGGAGTAATGGTGATAGGATAGCAAGCTGGTACCTGCTGGCCAGAAAACTGAGGCACTGTCATATTAAATCTTGCCCAATAAACTCCTGTCTATGAGAAATATTCTCCTACCAATGTTTGTACATGTCATTCTACATCATTTCTACTACACGGTTTCTCCAGTGCCAGGGTTTTGACCTTGACCTGCAAAAAGAACAAAACAACAACAACAACAAACAGGGGATGTTTGGCCAGATTTGAATTAATGACAGATTTGTTGCTGGTTACAAAATACGTATATCATAACTGATGTTTGTGAAAACTGTGAGATTAAAGACCAAGATTCTGCAGTGGTGATAAGATTGACAGTTCACTGTTATTGTGTTGGTTATGTGATCTGTTTTGAGGCATACCCAGGAATTTCAGGCATGCACCAGGTCCCACTGAAGTTGCCTGTACCAGTACAGATATACACTCCAGGTAAAGCTACATAGATAAAAACTGTTGAAGTGACTTGGGAACATTGTTGTTTGCTATCCATGTGTTAGAACATTCCTAGGCATAAATTTAAGCCTTTCCTATATTTCACAATTAGTACAGTCCAAGGATTATTCTCATCTGGAAGTTTATTCACAGCCCTGCTTTGAAGGCTGGCAGGTTAAAGCCAAGCCATGACACGCAAGGTGATCCCACTACACAGGAACAGCATCTAGTGTATTTAGATTTTTAGTGTGGATGTGTTTGTAATTACACATCTTAATAAATAAATAAACACAAATCTCTCTCTTTCTCTCTCTCTCTCTTTTTTTTTTTTAATCTTTTTTTTTTTTTTCTCAATAAATTTTTGCTGAAGAGTAGCTAGCAAATTTACAAGTGACAGTTAATAACCTGGACAAGTCAATCTCTTACTGAAGTGGTTTGCTCTTAATGAGAGAACTCAGGGGTGGAGGCTTGGGCTGAACTGCTATATCCATCGGGACAATCTGATGAATGTTTGATATCACAGGGACGTTAAGGGGTGAGATAAAGGGGTTTGGAACAACATTGAGTATTGTCTGAACGTGAACCGGGGAGGATGGATCTTAGGGCAGCGTAACACAACCTGAGGTTTGGCTTCCAACTTGACAAGGGTCACCCATTTATCATTGGTCTTATGTCTGGCCAGCTTCTTCATTTTAAGTCTGCAGGAAAGAGATTACATGTAATAGTTCAGAGGGGTGTGAATACCATGTGCTCCCAACGGGTGGCAGCTCCCTCTGCCCCTGAGCCCAGAGGTGATGACCTGGGAGGCTGAGTTATTCCCACAATGTGGGGATAAGGAGCAATCACCCCTCCTCACCCAGCTTCAGGCTCTTCTGTAGGGAATGATGTTAGGGTTGGCAATTATTGGTATAGCTTCTCAGCAGCAGGGAATTAGGTATGATTCCCAGCTTGTTTTATTTAAGACAACAACTGGGTTTCAGGTGGAAATGACTTTACATGTATGTCATGCCCATCCTCAAGTGGATTCAGCATCAATAAAAGTGAAGTGGGTATATATGCCAGCCTTAGACACAATCAGTACTCAGGAATCATGATTCCAGGTATTAAAAAACAAAGCTAAGCAAAGCAAAGCAAACCAAACAAAACCAAAAACCAACTAACAAAAAAAAAAAAAAAAAACACACCAAAAACAACAAAAACAACAACAACAACAAAAAAACAACAAAAAAACAAACAACATGGACTTACTACATCATAGCAATTACAATCAAATAGTTACCAAAAATATTCACTCTGATTTCGAGGCACATTCACAATCAATATCCTTTTCCATTTATCTTCCACGTGCATTTCAGCAATTGAGTTTTCTGTGTGAAAACTCCACTCAAAGAGCTAATTAGAGCAATTCATTAGAAAAACAAATTTCAAATCTGGAGGCATAAAATGATGCATGCTGGAAGTATGTTTAAGTGTGTACAGTACTCAGGTGGGGACAAGAAAAAATGTTGGTACCTATGTCATCTGGCCTCACTGTTTTACAAGGATGGTCAGCCAGCAATCACAAATGAGAAAGAAAATATCCCCTTAACTTCTTCTTTTCCTCAGCCAAAAACTTTGCTAAGGAACGTTACTGGAAGGTCATGAAGTTAGACCTGTTTCTGATCAAGCAACATCAAATCACAATTCATGTGACATACACCTACAGCCTGCCTGAATTTGTAACAGTCAGAAAGCGTTGCTCGTGGAAGAAATACAAATGATTTAGGGGAATTAAGCAGTAACTGACCATCAGCTTGGATCTGAGTTTGAAGAAAAATCCCCATCTGCTGATGTTCAGAACACACACATGCAAAGGGAAGAAAAAAAAAAAAAGAAAAAAGCCATTTGGGGAGATTATTTGTCACATGTTCTCTGTGCGGCTAGTGCTGTTCTTCACATTAGAGCAATTTGGTAAGAAACAGCTTCTTCCAAAAAAACCTCTCATCTTTCCTCTTCAGTATTCTGTGAACCTTTGAGGCTCACACTGGCCAAAAGCAGAGATAAGGAGTAATCTGGGAGTCTAAATAGGTTATTGACCTGCCAGCCCATACATGCTAACTGGCCAGATGGCTGCTGCAAAGCAAAGCTTGTGATAGCTGAGCTCTTACAGTGTGTCTGCTCATCCATGTGGCTGTGTCTCCACTAAGAAATTGAACAGCTAAAGATCTTCCCAGGCAGTGAACTGTAGTTGTTCAGTTATTAGAATGTTTAAAATAAAAATAAATAAATAATAATAATAAAACAAAAACAAAAACAAAAAAGCCTTTTCTGAAAACCTTTTCCAGAAAACTGCAATTGCCCAAAATTTAGTATATATATATAAGCAATTCAAAAGTCAGTTTTGATGGGACCTGTCTTGAGAGAAAAGTTATTTTCTTGTCCTGTGGAAGAGTTGATCCTGAGTGGAGGAGAAGGCCAGATTGTCCCATGGGACCTCAGGGTCATAGAAGGGGTCAAAATTAATTATTTTGGTTGAAATAGGCCAAGAAGGTAAATGGAGAAGGAAGAAAGAGATAAGGGGAGAAGCAACCACAGAACCTTCAAGCCTTATTTAGCCTGAAAAGGAGGAGGAAAATGCATTGCATGGGAGCCGCTATAGGCTGTGCTAGTAGGCAATACTGAAAACAATAGATTGTTAAAATTTCATCATATAGCTTTCTTCTGATAAAGAAAATTTGTTCCTAAACAAACTGAAAACAAAAGAAAAATAAACATTCCATACTCTTGTGAGCAAGAGAGAGACAGCCTCAAAGGAAAGGATGTGATTTTTTTCCTTGGGGAGGTGTGACAGGAGTGTGAAGTTAAAGGTGAGAAACTGAGGCAGCAAATGTATTTATTTATTTGTTTATTTTTTTGGGGGTGCATTCCCTAACCCACCAGGATCTGCTGGACTTGGCCTGCCTCATCACATCATTTTAAGCACATGCATTACTTTCTTATCAAAGGACTTTGGACATCCCAATCTTATGTCAGCTGTAACAACACTGTGGTCCAAAGAGCTTGCTCTTCCTTAAATAGATGGATTTGTCAAACACACTGTGACTTTGGAAAAGCTGGATCATGCTGACGTTAGACTTGAAGAAACCTAATTTGGCCTTGTTGACAAAGATCACCCACCACTTCTGTCCTGGCCCTTGTCTGTGGACCCCTTCTTTCCCTTGTCATGAGGGAAGAGATGGCATCCAGAGGGGCCTGGGCAGGCCTGAGAGGTGGGCTTGTGCGAACCTCACGAGAGTCAATAAGGTCAAGTGTAAAGTGCTGTGTCTGGATTGGGGCAATCCCCAAACCAAATCCAGGCTGGGTTGAGAATGGATTGAGGTTGGGATTGTGCCCCTCTGCTCTGCTCTTGTGAGACCCCACCTGGAGCCTGCATTCAGCTCTGGGCCCCAGCACAAGGACAGGGATGTGTCAGAGCAAGGCCAGAGGAGGCCACGAGGATGCTGAAGGGGTTGGAGCCCCTCTGCTGTGGGGCCAGGCTGAGAGAGCTGGGGATGCTCAGCCTGGAGAAGAGAAGGCTCTGGGGAGACCTCACAGCAGGCTTCTAGGGCCTGAAGGGGCTGCAGGAGAGCTGGGGAGTGACTCTGTGTCAGGGGGTATAGGGCTAGGACAAAGGGGAATGGCTTTAACTAAAAGAGGGGAGATTTTGATTAGGTATTAGGAAGAAATTCTTCACTCTGTGGGCAGTGAGGCCCTGTCCCAGGCTGCCCAGAGGAGCTGTGGCTGCCCCATCCCTGGCAGTGCCCAAGGCCAGGCTGGATGGGGCTGGGGGCAGCCTGGGCTGGTGGGTGGTGTCCCTGCCATGGCAGGGGGCTGGAATTAGATGATGATTAAGGCCCCTTCCAACCCAAATCACACTGTGATACATACTATGATACTACGGCATAACAGTGTTTTGAAGAGGCAAATAAGGCAAGAGAGGGTATTGCTGGATTTGTCCTTGTCTATGTAAAATGGAGGTCAAAGCTATTTAGAGCCAGTGCAGTAGCCCTGAATATAGTTGAGATTAGTCTCTCTGAAGGCTTTTTTTTTTTTTTTTTTTTTTAAATTGTACAGGAAAGGGGCTGCTTATGAGCCAACTGTGTCTTGGAGAGCTTTATTTCATGCCATTGATTTTGCACATGTCTGTTCTTTTCTTCCTTTTGGATTTGACTCAGCTATACACAAGGGTGAGCTACTTGCAATGCTTGCAATGTGTTTTGTGTTTTCAGAGAAAAAGTGTCTCTGAACTAAAAAAAAAAAAAGGCTGGTGCCATTGCCATATGAGTAAGTGATGTAGTTGCAAGGAAGAGGAGTTCTGAGAATAGGGAACATTTCTCTGGCACTCAAAAACTAGGAAGTTCATAAAAAGTTAGCTGCAAGAGCAGGCTGCAGATCTGCTTGAACCTTTCCCTGGTTACAAGCTTAGACTAACAGTGAGCAAATCGCTGCAGCTCCAGATTGTTTAATACTTTTGTTTTGTTTTGTTTTGTTTTTATCTTCTTCTTATTATTATTTTTTCATTCTGTTCTCAGTCTGAGGAGAACAACTTCAGGAGAGGAAAAATCCATAGATAAAAGCATGTTTGTACCAAGGCCCAGGCCACCACCCACCAGCACATGAAGGGGGTGGCTTACAATGGACACGGGGCTGAGACTGAGGATTACCCCTGTCCTCAGGCAGGGCTAAAAGTAAAACCAAGAGTTTTTAGTAACTGAACATTGGGGATTTATTGTATGAAGATACAGTGCACTGTTACTCCTGCGAATGGAGTGTTCCTCTTAACCAGAAGAATTAGTTCAAATTTTTGGCCAAACGGGGCTGCCTAGAAAAGTGTGTTATGCACCCAGACCCAGTGGATGAATGGAGGATTTACCGTGAGATCATCATACAAGACTCCTAAAGTGAAAATGAAGACAGCTGTTCTAAAGCACCCCTCAAATAATTGTAACTGTCAAATAAGTTGTTGACATTTAAAAGTCTTAGTATGAAGAAGAGAAAATACTTTTGTTTGTTTGTTTATTTGTTTTTTAGCTGGCTCCAGAGCTCCAGTGGTCAGATGTTGGACACACAGCTCTCACATTTTTGTCCTTGTCATATATTAGATACCAGATGGGGAAAAGATGAAAACTTTGTTTCTTAAATTCCATTTAAGTCTGCAGAGTCCATCCAAGAGTCTCTTGATTTTTTGCTAGATGTACAGGCACGTGGAGCTTAAATCTGTGCAAGAGAGCTTTGGGTAATCACATTTTGCCATATCATCTAAGGTATCTTCAGGTTTCAGCTTCTACTTAAAAGGAGTTAAGCAGCCCAATTTCCTAGAGAAATGAGGTATCCTAGAGAAGGGATGTGGTCCACAACAAGTCAGATGGCATTTTGAACCCTCGTGTACAGTTCCTTGGATGAGTTAGAATCTGGCTGTGATCTTTTTTGTACATCCATAGAGTGTCTGTCCTGCTGCTTTTCCACCATTGCATGTGCTTTTTGCTGGTCTTTGATTTTTTCTGCACCTTCAGGAATTGTTTACAGACATCCACATTTAATGAGATTAAAGGAAAATACTGAATAATTCATTTGAACAAATAATTGAACTGGAGTCACCTTTATGTTAATAAAAATGCCCCTTGCCTCAGTGCAAACATGTTAGCCTTTGCAAAGCAGGGAATTCACTGCATCTGATGAATTCACAAGAGGCTGTTTTTTTTTTTTTTTTTTTTTTTTTGGTTTTTGTTTCTGTTTGTTTTGTTTTAAATAACTGCCTAATAGCTGGAACTGGCATTGTGTTCCTCCTGCTGACTCACTGGTTTCCAAAAGCTCTGTAATGAGTGTGACATCTTTAAACACCACAGAATATGCTGTTTCCTTTCAGCCAGACATAATCTACAATGATTCAACTCCTGTAAAAGAACCATGTGGGTACAAGTGTCCCAGCTGAATACATCAGCCCCCATACGTCCAGCCTCTGTGCCTTGCATTGATGTGATGTGCCGTTCAATTAGTATTTACTATGGCAATCCATAAATAAACCTTTTTTTGCCTTTGTTCCAAAAATCATGTAATGTATGTAGAATAGGGAAGAGGTAAAATAGTTCATTCTTATTCAGCTCCTGCCTCAACAAGTGTATGTAGTGTACTGGTACCAACCATAAGGTAGTTAAACACTACTTACAGAGGGTAGTGCATTGCTTGAAGATGTGGAAGAGGATAAAGCCAAAAATCAATACACTGGAAAGTCCTTAACACACTGGTAAAAAGTATGTGGATCTGAACATTGTGCAAACATGGGATTTCAGAGAGCAGAGGCTGAACATCCACTCCTTGTCTAAAATTAGGACAATGTCCTGGTATTTGTTTTGTGCACTTACACTGAGATCTTCAGGAAGGAGGTGATTTTTCCCTCTGTGAATCTAAATTTGAACACAAGAGGGCTTTTATTCTGGGTGAGATTTGTACATAGGGCTGCAAAATAAATAATCTGTAAGTATTCTTCTGTTTATGTGAAAAACCTATTTGCTTTTTTTTTTTTTTTTTTTTTTTTTTGAGACTGTTTGAGTGTTTACTCTTAGGAATATCTGCAGAAAGTTAAGTTGTCAGGAGAATTGGTGAGAATAAATATTCATGAGAATACTCTTGTTGCAAACGCTTTTGTGGCCATCTGTAAAAGCTTTTTATTATTCAAACAATGCTGAGCTTTTTGCAGATAATTTGCCAACAGATAAAAAAAAAGTTGATTTTTTTTTTTCTCTCATTCTTTCAGAGACAGTGGATGCTATAGTAGCACAATCATCATCATTGCTGTGTGATTTAATATTCAACATGTGGCACAAATAGCCAGGAAGGACTAACAAGAGCACTACTGCCTAGCCATCAGAGAGACAAAAATATGTTTACACCAACTATTTTGAATGAAAAACAAATTAGTAAAACTACCACCTGTTTGTGAATAATTAAGGCAAACAAACAAAAGATTCCCGGTTTATCAAATAACTTGTTTATAGCAGCAATTCCTTTTAATGTTGATGTGATGCCTTGGTGTTGTTACACAGCATCCTTCTGCTCAAAAGGAAAATTCTTCTTTGTGGGAACTTCCCTCTTTTTTGATGTGAATCAGGAATACCTTGACCCAAACGACATTTTCTTTGGTGGTCTTTTCATCAGTGTTTTTCATCACCATATTAGGTGGGCATCTCCAAAGAGTTAGGGCTCTACCCTTATCACACCTCCTTGTTAAAGAAGACTTATCATCACTGTTTTATAGGAAGGGAAATGTAGTGCAGAGGGAATATTTGCTGTTTTTTAAGATACCCTGGAAATATCTGGTAAATCTGGGAAATGGAATTTTACCTCAGTCTCTTCTGTATTGCCATTATCATTTTTTTTCCTGTTGATCATCCTGTTCTTTTTTTACTATATGCTTTGTACTTGAAAGTGAAAAAAAATAGGAAGGATCACTCTGTTCTCAGACTTTTTCCCTGTGTAGGCACCCAGCGTGGGTGGGGAGATCTTTGTGCACCAGGAGGACAATAGATCTGACCCAGCTGTGAGTTATCTTGTCACTTTTTTTTTTTCCCCTGTTACACAGGGGTTTCATCAGAAATGACTGAAACATTTGGTGTACTCATAAATTCTTTGCTGTCCTTTGGAAGCTAGTTCCACAGGTTAGTAAGTCATTTAAAGTGATGTTATTTTAATTTTGTAATAGAGTTTTTTCCCTTTCCCTTTTCTTTTCCCTTTCCATTTCTACCTTTCTCCTCCTCCCCCCCCCCCCCCCCTTTTTTTTTTTCATATGAGAATGTGGACTTTTTTGCTTACACTGCCCTTATCCATATTCCATATTTCTAGACTGTGGCTTCTGCTGAAAGTCCTGGGGTCAAGGATTTGCCCCTTCACTGAAAGGGCAAACCTGCTTGAAAGGCCTGACTTTGGGATCTCTGGCTTTTTCTTTATGTGGGGACTTTTCCAAAGCACCTTGAAAAATATGTTCACAGTGCCCAAACACACATCAAAGATGAAAATCAAGGCTCAGGACAAAAGGTGCATATTATTTAGCAATTAGGGGACCCCTGTCTGGTTTGAACCCCTGCCCTGTTCAGGCAGTTGTCTCTAGGGAGATGAAGGCAGTGTGATGCCAGCATGTTTCTTTCTGCAGCAGCAGTGATGAACACTTGAGGGAAGCAATGTCCTTCTGGAGGAGACATCTTCAGAGCACTGTCATTTTAGGGGAAAGGGCCAACCCTGTCAAAAGTGTTGGTGCACAGGTGCCTCTGTGTGGGTGTTTGATCTCATGTACGTCTCTGAGTGTCTGCAAACGTGGTGGTCCTGCTGGGCCATCTCCTGGATACTGGCTGAGCTGGAGCTAAAATTGCTTGATGTAAAGTAATATGGACTTGGTCCCAAAGAAAACTCTGCTTTATCTCAAATATCCTGCTCCCTGGTTCAAGGGATCGTTATCATAGTGTTCATTATCATTATTATGGTGATTTTTAGCACTCCCATTGAGACACTTACTCTGTCTCTACTGCAGACTTTGTCCTGATTCTGATTGATTGGCATAGATGTAAATAAGGAAAGCACTGCACTTACACCAGTGGTAAGAGCAACCCAAGCTCTAAATCATTTTTTTCAAATCTCCTGCGTGTTGCCTGACCTTAAAATTTTACCTGTCTGTCTACCTAACATGACCATTTGGAGCAGCCAGGGGCTGAAAAGTTAGTGGATGGAGGGAAGGATGGACTTTGAGCATGGGCTTCACAAAAGACTTCACACATATCAAACCTGAACCCAAATCAACAAGGACACATTTCATACATGGCTTTATACCATTCCCTGCCTTAGACACCAGTGTTAGTGTCACACACAGAAAAGTAAATTCAGGCTCAGACTCTGAACTTATAAAAAAAAAAAATTCCCTCTCTACTCTGAACAAAACTGGCTTGTACTCTGCAGTTTCTGTCCTCCTGCATCTCTTTCCCTCATCAATTCCCTTTTCCTTTTCACACATCAGCTGCAAACATCTCATTTGGCAGAGATGTTGAAGGTAGACTCATCTCCAGCAGTTCCAGTCTGTTAATTCAATCAGCTCTTATATCAGCACTAACATAAGTAAGTGGAAAAGGCTCTTGAATTTCATCACCTTGTTAAAAACTCAGATAGATTTCTGTAAAGATTATTTTATTTGCTTCACTGGCTTTTATAAAGGTTTGTACACAGCACTTAAACCATTATTATTTACTTTTAACAAGCTATTTATGTCCTACTCTTGACTGCATAATCAATACTGCTCTCCCATCTGTTCAGAGATCCTGACATCAGCAAATTCCAATTCTCTGCTGACTGGGTAAAAAGGAAGGAATAATTTAAACACAATGAGTGAAGGAGAAAAAAAGGAGTCTGAGAGAGGCTGATATAAATGAAATCTTCAAGTCCAAAGATGGCCAGGAATTCAGGAATTGTGGATCTAAGGTCTAAACTTGTTGAGGACACCTCAAAGAGCACTGAAGGATGATGCTGTGCATAGTAGTAAATTAAAGTGACGTCTGTTCTGGAAAAGAGTACTCTGATGAACCTTTAAAGCTTCTCGAACGAATTTTCTTTAAAATTAATTTACTTAAATTCTGGTTTAATTTACAATGGTGTAAGTTTGGAACAACAGCAGTAAAATTTTGGGATAAGGTCACTTCAAGATGGGTTGGTTTGTCCTCATTTAGAGACTGCAGGCCAAGGCATTGAAGGACTGGGTGGTAACTTCATCCTGTTGGAGTTATCACCAGGAACACAGCCAAAGGTAGCACAAATATCACAGCAAAGGCTGACCAAACTGAATTTTCGATGATTACTATCTACCTAATAAATAATTAGCACTCTGGTAGTGGGCTTAGTTGGTCCATGTGGACTACAAAGTCCATGCAGCCACTCTGCTGACTCTATTAGCTTACAGTTTAATTAGTGCAGATTATGATCTTCTTTGTTTTTATCTCACCTGAAACGGGATTTATGTCTCCTCCTAACTGTAAGTGACCTTATATGCCTACATGGGAGACAGCTCTCCTGATCCTTTGATAGTCCATGGACACCTAGTCAAAACTACTGATGAAATTTCGGGTAGGAATTATGTGGGTATCTACTTAAAGAATAATTCACTTGGGCTGCAAGTTCTTTAATAGTAATAATTAACCCTCAGTGACTGTGGAGGGAGCTGAGGCTGTACTTGTTCAGGTACAAACACCTACACTGTGTGTTCTTGCATATTTGTAAACCACAGGTCTGATTTCTATGACACTTCCACTTGTGTTACCCAGACTGCAAGTGTCACAGACACTCTTACCTAGCTTTTGGTGTTAAAAAGGCATTTAGACTATGTTAATTTTCTAGGAAACTGGAAAGTCTTTCATTCAACTACTTTTAGGCTTCCCATTTGGGATGGGATGAACCACCACCCTAATGTGTCTCCGCTGACTGCAGAGACAATGTACCTGACTTGCTAGACTAGACCCTAACATCTAGATAGCTAAAGTCAGATGAGAGAAATATGGCTTGTGCTATCAGAGGAAATGAAGCCAAGAACCTAATGCTAACCTAACAAATTCAGGGTCTACAGATCCTGAAGAAAAGAGATCTTCACTGTACTAAGCAAGGTTTGCATTTCCTATGTGTGTGAGCCACACTCAAATAGAAATACTTTCTAGACTGTGGTTCCACCTTTCTCTTTTAATATCTGGCCGAGGTCACGTTAGCAGCAGTCTCTGCTGAAGAACCACAAGGTTAATCAAAAATCTCCAATCAAAGAAATAGGCAGCTGTTTGGGTCTGATTCCCTGTGTAAATAAGGCATCTTTCTACAGGCACAAAGAGTTATATGTGGTAAGTCATGGTAGAAAGCTGGCTTCATCTGAACACTAAGTTATTTCTTCTGAAACTGAAAAGAACTTGATTATAGCTTTACCACAAGCCTTCCGTATTACGGTCAGTGTTTTACTGAGCTCTGATGGCAAGGAAGAAATGTGTATTTCAGAGTTAGGCCAGATTTTGTTAATTCTCCATACCAAGAACAAATGCATCTTTTCTCTTGCAGTGGTCCTTTGAAGTCACAGTCTGTATCATGAACTTTTGTAGCCACTTTCTCTGCTATGTCAAAACCCAAATTTTGGCATACTTCAGGTCTTGGAGATCTTGTTCTCCTGTATACTCCCATTCTGGGGAAGAACCACTTCACAGCTCCCAAGAGGTCCATGGAGGACCCTCCATTTGGAAGATGATTTGCTTCAAGATGGTTGCTGCTACTAAAAATAATGGCTTGAGCTGATACATCTGTCTTCCTTGAGCAGTCAGTCCGTGTGAGGGTATGAAATGGTTGCTGTTTTCTACCAAGAGTTTTAACTGAAATCTTAAGGCAACAGCTCACAGTAGCAGGTTCTGACCTGCTTTTGGCCCAAATGTGGTTGCTGTTCTGCCAAATCTGCTATGGGGGATTTCTATTTATGCCTTTCTTTTTTGCCTACCCAAACAAAGACAAGCAAGTGTATAATTTGGTGTGGAGACTGCCCAGCACAAAGAAACAGCTAATGCGCCTCTTCCCATCTGAATTCCAGTGTCACCAGACCTCCAGGAGAACTAAAATGCATTATTAAGTTTTAACATCATCTTTTTCAAGAAAGGTCACTTTGTGTCACTGCTGACTCCTACCTCACTATCTCACTAATGCCACTGTGGTATGGGATTTATTATCCTTATGATAACAGCGTGCTCGGTTTTCCCTATTCCGTCATTTTTTTTACTCTTTTCATTATGCTTAGTATGACCAGAATTGACTTGATTTGCTGGGTGGATTATTGTTTCTTTTGAAAAAGAGTTGCTATTTTGTCCCTATTTCTCCACTACTTTGGCCCTATGACATTTTGGGGACGAAGGAAGGAAGCAATGAGAGGTTATATCTTGAAGAATTTCACCCTGGTGGAAAATACCAGTGATTTAAAATAAATATACTCTCTGAGATATCACATTACCCTGCTGAGCTCATGTACAGCAGAGATAAAATGGCTTTTTTAGAACAGATTTTTCTTTCCTCACCAGCTGAATGGAATATCAAAGTACACAATTTAAAGTAACTGTTAGAAAAAAAAAAAGGTTATACACAATGTTATCAACAGAGAGGAGTTGAAAATTAAATGGAAATGATTACCGGAGAACTCATTTCCTTTGCTACTGGGAGGCTAACAACAATAATAAAAAAGAATATTGAAGTGAAAGCTGAGATTCTCCCTTTGCTGCCTGCGTATTTTCTGTTTATGTTCCTTTAAGACAAAGGGCCACAACATAAATTAGTTGCAATGCTTAATTTTTATTTTCTCGCCACTCAAATAACATGTTTTCCTCTAGGTGATTGTTAAAATCATAGTTCACTTCTCCAACTGCCATACACCGACAGAATTTTGTTTAGGCAGTGGAGCAGCATGGTTTGAGAACAACAGTTGGGTCCCAGGCAGATCCCAGTTGCCTTCTGCAGGCAGGCTACAACTGGGCTATGTCCTGGCATACAGACAGACATGTAGGACTATTTGTTTTGAAGTGATTAAGCCCTATCTCATTAACCTGCTCTTCATTTGGTGTGGAGACTAGAAGAAAACAAACATCATTCCCATCTTCAAGAAGCTCAGGAAGGAACCTGAGGGGGACTACACTGCTATTCCTGGTAAGGTGGGGGAGAAAATCCTCTGGGAAGTGATTTCCAAACTTTCTGAGGACGAAAAGCTGATTAGGAGGAGTCTGCATGGATTTATAAAGTGGTGATCATGTTTGACCAACCTGAATAAAGATCTCCTATGAAGAAATGAATGAGTGGAGAGCACTTGATGCTGTTTATCTTGACTTTAAGGTTTTCATTCATAACAGCCTTATAGATAAACAGAGGAAATCTAACCTAAGCAATTGGATTGTGAGATGGACCAGCTCTTTGGCTGTTCCTAGCTCTGGTTACCAAACAAGAGTGTCACAGCAAAGACCTCAGTCCCATCAAACAGCACATTCATTCAGGACCAGTCTTAGGACATCCAACTGTCATTTGCAGCCAGCTGAGGCAATTTTATTTATTTCTTATTTATATAGTGGCAATACTGTATTTGTCCAAGAGCAAGGCTCCACTGAACCTCAAGGTGATGCACAAAGTGATGTGCAAATACACACAGGACAGGACTCACTCCTCTTTCTGGAAGACGAAGGTAGAGAAAGTTCAGTGGACTACTCTGGGTGTCTGTCTTAAGATGGGATGAATCACAGTCCTAGATTATTTATACAGACAGTAGAGGAAGCCTAGATGATTAACTTGGATGCACCTATATAAGTCCTAATGAACTTTAAAGATGAGAGATTTTTAGGCAACTCTGGTTAGTTCAGCTGTTCCAGTACAATTGAACAACTTGGAGCAACAGGGTATGAACTATGCCTACTCAGAGGAGGAAAAGTTAAAACCTTGCAAGGCAATTTGCATCATGTCACAAGAGATACATGTAGCAGAACTGGGTAATAAACCTAGTTCTACAGAGACTCAATAGCACCTTAACCGCAAGATCTTCTTTCCCCGAAGTCATGCCTCTTTGCGAAGTTGTGTTGAATATTGTTAGTTCACAGTTTTGCTCCAACCTAAACCCACCGAGAGATCAACTTGACCTTCTGAGGAAATTTCAAGAGGTGTTAAGGGTTTACAATGAGCTTCTGTAAGTTTTTCACAGAGGTGAGGACAAAGATTTATGGCTGTGTTTTGCTTTGAATTTTTGACTCAGCAGATTCTCAGATTCAAAATGAAACTGAATGTCCTTGTAGAGATTGAAACCAAAGACAGTTCCCAAAGGACCATAAATCCCAAACTTTGTGCCTCTCTGGTTATCAGTGTCTGAGTGTGGGAGAAGGAAAGAGGCTTCCCAATGGGAATGGGGATATAATGTCCTCAGGTCCCCCTTAATGAAGATGTACCATGATGACTGAGAATTTCCTTCCTGAAGTCTCTTCAGTAACCACAGGCAACATGCTCATGACTCATTTTTGATGTCACTTCTTGCAAGGCTCTTCCTTGACAGTGACAAAGCACGATGGCATTTCCAGTCTATAGGTCAGCCTGGTTCATAGCTCAGTGCTGGTAAATGTCCCCCAGACAGCCCCTGCATGGATGTAGATCCAGCCCACCTTTTATCTGGTTTTCCAGCCCTGGTTTTCTCTGGCTGGAAGGCTGGTGAGCATCATAAGGAAGGCAATTTTTTTTCTGAACCTTTTCAAGACATGAGGCATCCCATGCAGCCCTTTTCACTCACTTTCAAGAAGGTGGCATTTTAGCAATCCATAGAATCATTAAGGTTGGAAAAGACCTCCAAGATCATCTGGTCCAACCATTCCCCTGCTACTGATATCACCCAATAAACCATGTCCTTAAGTACCATATTCAACCTTGAACACCTCCATGCTGCTGTAGGGTGCACTCAGTCACTGTCTGGACTCCACTGCCTTCACTGGGCTTGATTCAGTTGCTTACAGAGGTGTCCAGCTGCAGTTTGGGTTGTTTTGGGGTAACAGGGATGAGGGACACACCACAACTTGTAGGAGAAACCCAAGTTCATGGGAGGGGCACTGGGATGTCCTCTAGGATATTGCAGAATGTCTCAATGAAGAATCCTGACTTAAGATAAAATGCATCCCTATGCTGTAGTCTTATTCGATTCACTTATTTGAATTGGGATCTGAACTCAGATTCAGAAATACCTTAATTTCTGAAGGAGATGTCAGAGTAGAAGTGCTTGTCCATTTTGTCCTCCAATGTGCCTGTCCCCAGCAGTAGACCAGACCTCAGCACACTCTGGTAAAACTGCTGAGCTGACCAGGACAACTGGCTTGCAAGCAGCACCAGTTACAGAAAAGCCAGAACCAAGTTAATTCCTTATTTCACAAGCTGTGCATGCATTGTCTTGGCTGCTGTGATACAGCAAAGATAAAACTTCTTTGTAAGCAAAAAAAGGCAGTAAAGCTTCCTGTGGTCTGCACTGAGACCTCCACTGGCTTCACGGCACCGCAAGGCACACTTTGGGCACATGCTGATTGTGATCTCAGTTGCTGTACACAATACTCTAGCTGAGCTGGCACCTCGTGGAGTGAGAGATCGATTTAGATCATGGCTGCAATCTTTCTTCTTGGGTTTTAAGTGTGTCTGAGGTGCAAATACAAGAGCAAAGGGAAGAGCATACCTACCTAAAGTATGTGCTGTTTGGAGCCACACTGATAGAAGTTCAAGATGTGTCTGGTAACCATGGGGTAAAGTTGCCTTCCCTCTCAGCACGAGCAGCAAAAGGCACGGCAGGGTGAAGGATGGAGCTTGGTGCTCCCTGCGGGGTGGCAGCCCTACCTCCAGGCTTTGTGCTAAGCACAAAGGTGAGAGCCAGCTATCCTTCTCTGCAGGCAGCTTTGTCCTTGCAGAAGGGCTGAAACCAGGGCTGTCGCTCGCTGGTGACTCTCAATCAGCTTGATTAGCCTGAGGTTTAGTTTGGTGGATGCCAACTGCAGGGATTTGTGCATCTGTTGAGTGAAGCAGTGAGACGGGCTCCCAAAGCCTGAGCTGAAGCAGGTGGTGCTGGAGGAAGGACCCTGATGTTTGCAGGCACAGTGCTCCTACAGCAGTGCTGTGATCCCACAGGGCTCCAGAACAGGACTGGACTTTTAGCAAATGAATAACCAAACCTGACAAGCCCTGTCTACTATACCAAGATCATTATTTGGAGGAGGAGAAAGGAAAAAAAGAACAGACAGCTATGGATGTGCCAGGTTTAGCCAAGGGAAAGGAACAGTTCTGCGAGTGCCTGGGCTCCTGCTCATTTCCGTGTGAGTGTTTGGCTTTCAGCCCTTGTCAACTCCTATCTCTCCATCGCTCTCACCACAGGAAAACGCTCGCTGCTCGCCACGTCACCCCACGCACACCACAGGCACAGCTGGGAGGGTTCTCAGGCTGTGGCCCCGGTGAGACGTACAGCACACACGGTGGCTTGTACCCAGCCCTCCTGCCTCCCTCCCCCCATCCTCTCTGGGTCTCTTTTGTTTTTTTAAACCAAAGATGCTCAGCAGAGAGAAGCAGCCATTTCTTGTGGTTTGTGTTGAAAGCCCTGCAGTAAGCCTAACAATGTAACTGCCCTAGCAGTTAACCAAACATGGACTTGCTCGCAAATCACTCTTGTTTGTCTGCTTTTGATGGACAGGACCACAGCCGGAGTGCAGAGAGCCCTGTCTGTGGTCAGAGAGGTGTTAAACACTGATGAACTTTAGTTATGCAAGCATGAGAGGTGATTCAGCACCTTACCTCCCTCGGCTGTGTTCTTAGGCTGTCCCTGCACTGGTGTCAAGCATGAACCACCACGCTGTTACAAGAGAACACCCAAAACAGGCATTTAGAGAGGGATGCTGCTCAACTAGTTTCAAATACATCGACATGCAACCTCTGGTTGTGCCATCCGGGCTCCGTAGCATGTGGACAGTCATGTTCTCCCAACAGATGCCTGATACATCCTCATTTAGCTGTTGAAGGAAGGTGGCCTAATTGCCCTCTAACACTGCCCATCTCTTCACATCTGGTTCTGCAGCCCCAGTTACCAGCTGTCTCCTCTGCTGATAGTGAAAAGGGACATTTTATTCTCTTCTTGGGCACCTTCCCACAGCACCAGATCCTGGCTTTAGATTTTGACCTGTAATTGATGGAAAGTACAAGCTCCACACACTTGTAGATACAAACACGGTCACATCCAGGGGCGGTTTTGTCCTAGAGTGTATTTTGTGGCATCAGTGGAAAATGCAGGTAGCATCTGGGTTTTTAATTGCTCCTGCAGCCACAGAGTAGTTACAGTTGTCAAAATGCTTGATGCTCCCGCGTATTTATGGGTTGAAATTCCACTGGGGAACATCTCCCAGAAAGCACAGAGCCTTTTAACAGCTTTTCCAAGCATCTTTGGTTTTCGTCCCCATTTAATCACTTCTACATTTTCCAATTGTACACAACATTTTATTAAACTGTACAAACTGCACTGGTGTTTTAGAAATCCATGTTTACCATTCAAATTAAACATGATGACTGGCTGCACAAACCGTGTGCACAGAACCCCATTATACTCTATACAGCACAAGCAAGGATTTTACAAAAGTCACCAGCATGAGTCCTTTTTAAGGCAATTTGCTTTTCTCATTGATTTTAGGCACTTCTGCTGTTGGTCCTGCAGGATTCAGCACCTGCAGCTGCTGCCAGAGATATCCCACAGTGGCTGCACAGCCTGTAAAGCTGTGTTTGTCCTGTTGGAGGGTCCATGTTAAGTGCCCATTCCAGTGAATCCAGAAGGGCACCTCCAAAAATAATCCAAATTCGGGATGACTCACCTTCTAGAACATCTCTTCTTAATGGGCTGGAGGAGTTCTTGCAATGAAGCTCCAAATTTACATGCTTCAGTTACAGCCTAACACAAGCTGGGATGACTGCTTAATTCCTTAGCATTTATTACATATATATTACAGATTCCTCATTTGGGGCTTTGATTTAACTTTGACCCAGTATTTACCTAATGTCTCCATAGAAAGCAGTAATTGGGAGGTTCTGAGTTTCTCCAACCTCTGAAAACTGTGCATCTTTATTTAAAAGGATTCTGTCATGAACGGATCACAGATGAGATCATTTTTAACCCAACAACGTATCCACACACTGCAAAGAGGTAGAATATGCAGCAAAATATCACAGGGGGAGGGAGAGGGCCACCCTCTCCTGGTGTGCTGTCCTGCAGTGTGCCCATCACATCTGCAATGCCCATCATGTCTTCAAGGCATCAGGGCACCATTTAGAGCAATAGGAAGCACTTCAACCTTTACAAGGACTGGTTATTAGCATTCCAGTAAAATATGCCAATGCTGTGACTGAAAGGCCAATATTATGATGCTTAAAGAATGGTTTGAGGAAAACTTTACCACATTTCTGATGCAGATTTAGAATAAAATTCCAGAAAGACCAGTGCAGATTTTGCTCTGAATCTGGTGAATTTGAGGACAGTTAAAGCTTTAGAAAAGGGGTTTTTAAGGCTTTCTTCTGTACTACAATTCCCATCTTTTCTGCTGAAGTATTAAGATAAAACCTCTGGGTTTCTGTATGGATCTTGACACCTGCTATTGTTGTGATCTTCCTTCATGGTTGAGCCTTAGTTTCATGGCCTCTGGCTGAGACATATGAATGCTGGAATGTGCACCTACAAATTTTCTTATTCTCAGTGGACTTTATGGCACAGCATTAAATCCCAATACATGTGAGGGTCAGTTTTAAAGTGTGAGGGGAGTTAATTTGCTTCTTCTAACTTCAACACAGGCACAATTCTGCACATGTACAAATGGAGGTTGCAAAGACACCCAACATGAAGTCTTCCCAGATGCCCTCAGGCCCTGAGCCCACCACTCATCCTGCAGAAGGAGGTGGGCCTAAGTGAGAATTGCAGAAATGGGCACTGACAACACTAGAAGAACAAACATGCTTGTTTTTTTCTTATAGAGAAATCCATTGGCTGTAGGTACAAGTAAAGAGGAAGAGGTTTTGGCACCTCTTCATTTTCAGATGTTCTCAATTTAAAGAACATTGGGAAAAGAGAGAATAGAGACCAAAAGATACCATGAAGAGACTTCATTATTAGTGAAGCATGGCTGGCATCTGCTACAGACTGGAACGAGCTGAAAGCCTCCAGGCTTGGTATGAATTTTCACTGACGTGTTTTTCTGGCACATTCTTGGTTAAAATAACCACGCACAGTCTTCAGCTGACAAAGTGTTACTCAAACCATTACAGAGAATTTCTTCAGTAAGACAAATCTCAGGAAAATATTTTCTCCATTTTAGGGTTCACAAAAGAGAAGTTGCGGAACATATTTTGGTCCATGCTGTTAATCAGTGCTCTGTCTGCACACGATAGTCTAGGCTTTTCATTTAGAAATTCCTTGTCGAAGTTGCTACAGTCACTTGGAGATTTCTTCAAGAAAAGGAAAAAGAAAACAGTGTCAAATCACTAATATTCAGGTCTTCATTATAATAGTATGAGCCTTATCAGGCTGTTTCTTATGGGCTCAGCTCAACTAGCTGGGAGAAAGCTTGGTTCAGCCAAGGAAACCACAAAGTGTTTGCTCTCAGTCTTTTTCCGCAATAGTTGTCTACTGTAGCCCAAACGGTGCACAGTAAGTTGTTAAGCTGCAGTGACCTGCTGCCTGTCTGAACTCTTAATATCCAGCAACCAATGCTAATGACTTGCTTATTATTGTCCTGTTGAAGTAGTAATGGGAATACATTTTATGCAGGAGGCACTGAGGCTGTGATCCATTAATTCTGCCTTGCAGGGATGTTACAACATTGTAAAACGGCAGACTGGTCACATCAGGTAAAGAATGCTTGTGAAGGACTGCAAAATGGAATTGCACTTGTCAAGTTAAATTTTATTATTGTTATTAATAGGACTGATTCCATCCTGACTTAGCTAACCATCTGCATCTGCTGGATAGGCAGAACAACTCTAGAACAACTCCCTGAAAATTTGAAGGCATTTTGAAAGCTTTAACTTGGTGCCTTAAACTGCTAGTTATGAGGTCAACATGTAACCACCTTTAAGATACTAGGGATTTGAGGTATGTGACATTAAAGACCCACGTCTGAAGAGCTTGGATTCTTAAAGTGGCTTAAAGTATTACTGTGGGTTCTGGCTTTGGTTTATTGCAAACACATATTGGAGGGTATAAATATTTGGGAAGGGAATGATTCAGGAAAGAATGGCATGAGATGGGTTGAAATGAATGAAGATACATCCTTACCACTCTTGGTTTGAAAGGAGGTTCAATCCTTCTTTCTTCTAATGCCTCCCAGTTTATTTCCCGGAAAAAGGCGTGCTGGCGGATGTTCCCTTTTGATCCCAATCTCCTCTCAGGTTCTCTGACAAAAAGCTAAAATTTTGAAAAAAAGAGGAATACTTTACTCTTTATCAATAACAGTGTATTGACTGGGACAGTTCTACCAGATAGGATCTCAAACTCAAACAATGTTGGTGAGAGTGTGAAGACTCTTCTACCTTACTAAATTTCTGATTGGGATTCTTAGACTAACATGCCAAAAACAATGGCCAAGATCTGGCTGTATTTTATCTTCTTAAGAGAGAGAGTACAGATTTGATGTAGAGATAATAACAACATATGTGTCTGAGTGTGCAAGCATACAACTACATAGCTGAAATCTCTGTATTGCATTTGAAAGCTTTTGTCTGGATAGGCTTTGAGGTCCCCAAACAAGAAAGAGAAAGTGACTCTCACTGCCCCTATCATACTAAAGCTGTTTCTCTGAAAAACAGACGGAGATATACAAGCCAAAGATGACATTTCTGTCAAAAAAACTTTTATTTGACGTATGGTAATTCTTACCTTCACCAAAATGTCCTTTGCATCCTTGTCAAGCCAGCGAGGATAGAATGGGTTATCCATACGGATAGACTGGAAAAGCTCCTCTTCATCTTGGCCATGGAAAGGAGATTGGCCAATAAGCATCTCATACAGAAGGACACCAAAGGACCACCAGTCAACGGAGGTGTTGTACTTCTGCCCCAGCAATATCTGCCCAAAGAGAGGAGTGGAAAAGACAGACACAAAATGTCTGTCATCAGTATTTCATCTTCAGAACGGTGGTCAGGCCCTGACCCTTCAAAAGCTGCTTTGTACTGAATGTGATGGCAGAGGTGTTCTCCCCTACCTGATCCCTGAGCCAGTGTATCTGCCAGTAGAGGTCTGCCAAGAGGTTTCAATTTCAACAAAAGGAATTTCAAACAGCTTACCATGCAATTGTCAGTTTGGTGAAGAATAAACTATGTGCTAAGCAGGGAGATGGAACTTTAGGTAGCTTTTATTTAGGCCAAAGGGATGGGAAAAGAAGACAGAAATCAAATGTTAGAACTGAGTTACAAGTAGAGCAATGAGAGTTTGCCTTCAGTCAGTCCATTGAGTTGTGCTTTTCTGTGACAGTTATAAAATGAAGGTTATATCCAGTGTACTGTGACCAGGACAGGTCGGTTGGGGTAATGACCTCCCCAAAGAACAGATCTGTCATTTTCTTCCCCTGCAAACTTGGCCAGATACCACCAAACTTTCAGACTTCTCTCTGGAAGAGCTAAATTCATCTAATCTCTCTTTAGATATATGGTACGCAGATAAGAAAATTATGCAAATTTTAGACATCCAGCTAAATATCTACCTGCTGTAAAATGTAACCCTCTGTTCATCTCCTTCAGTTATTAAGGAATCTGGACAACTTGCTCATATATAGATAATTTCATTGCAGATGTCTAAAGATACATGTGAAGACTATGATGTCTAGGATCCTTATTGCAGTTTTAGAGCTTGAATAGAGCTTGAAATAACCTTAAAATAGGTTATTTTAAGCCACGATCTTTGCTTTTGCACCCACAGCCTGGTCGCATCACCATCCTCTATACTATGATTACAGTGTAGGTATCAGTAGCAAGCCATGAGCATGGCATAACACCAGTGAAAGCAATTATCTAAACTAGTGTATATTAAATTGCTGATAAAAATTGTGATTTAGAGAATCTTTACTCCTGGCTCTGAGGTATTGTAGGCTTGTCTGAGTTATTTTAAAGTGATTTCGTACCTTGTCTTCGTTGCTTCTAAATGCTTTAGGGCAGAGTTTGCCACTTGGGTCTGGATTCATCTTATTTCCTAAAAGTTAGTTGTCTTATTATTAAGCTAGTTATCCAGAGTCTTTCTACAGTCAATGGAGGAAAAATGGTGATTTATCTGACTTACATATCTAAGGTAGGAAGGGATGACCTGGCTTCTGGCAAAGCTAGCCCTCCTACCGTGCTATAAAGTGCCATTTGATGCTTCATTTTTAGATGAATTTTCTCACCTAATGTGAACAGTATCCCCCTCTGATGTACCTGTGGCATCTAGCAAAGCAGGACCTTAATATCAGAAGGTCCAAGCTGATGTAGAGTGTTCATGGTTAACACATCTGTCTCCAAAATTCAAAAAGAGAAAAAATGCCGAAAAAATAAAGCAGAACAAACAAACAAACAAACAAAAACCCTATTTGAACAGAAGAGGCAATATAAACAATATGTTTCATCCAGAGTGAAAAAAGGGAAGCAGCAAGTCTCCCTAATACATTTCTTTTGGGCTGCTAATAAACAAAATCATCTAAGCCTTTCCTCCTGAAAAGACACATTTCTTTTATAAGGCCTTACTTTTCAAAGTTTAAAGTGTCTGGAAAACTAAATTAAATTATTTATGTTAGTCAAGGAAAAAAAATTATTAGTTTTGTGTTCTCTAAAAAAAATGAACTCTAGAAATTTAATTTAACTCTTTTTTTTTTTTTTTTTTTTGTCAAACATTTTTGAGATAAAAAATTTCTTGCCTGGTGACCCCAAATCCCTGTATTTGCACAGCTGTAGCCAAGGTGCTGTGCCTGCAACAAATTACAGTGCTAGCAGCCACATTGAAATACTGACAAGAAGTCCATGGCTTCAACCTCTGGCAGGAGAGGTGATCCATAAACTCTAGCAGTTCTTTCAATTTGGAGGTAAAATGTTTTATATGCACTCGTTGAATCTCTAAAATAAATGATAGCACAGAAATAAAACCTTTGAGCTATTTTCAACTCGCTCTCACCTATAAAGTAAAATCACAGATAATGGATTATCACTCAGCTCTCTTTTAGGATCAGAAAAAATAAAGTTTTTTTTTTTTTTAATTTAATAAAAGCATTTTGAAATGGAATAAAAGACAATTGCAACTTGATGGCAGAGCACACATACACCTGTTCTCAGGCAATACAAATCCAATTACTGAAGAGACCTGCCCCCGTGTCAGCAGTGGTGTAACTTAGATCAGAATCGAGGCCTTTGGTGCACACTAAATGATCAATGAATTATAGAGAAGGGGAAAAAAACAAGAGCTTTAAAAGCCATTTGGAAAGTACTGATATCCATCATGAAATCATGAAATGGGAGCTTGAAAGGCAAATAAATGGATTTCAGAGTGATGTCGAACATGATGCATGGATGACTCTTAGTTTTCCTCCAGGATGAATAATGTCTTCTTTGGCCTCAGTTTGCCATCTAATTAGTCAAAGTCTCTCCACAGTGAGAGCTGTCATTACTTGAACTCAACAGGTTAAGGGAGTTTGTTCTTTTCTGAATGGATCTAGACCAAAAAATCTACATTTGCTAGAAAAAGAAAATAAGAGCTAACTTCTGTGTGGGAAACCTGAAAAAATAAGGGGAAGGGCAGGGGATCCTGTGGGAAAACTGAAGTCTGGTGTCTGTGACCATCCAGCTTTATTACAGGGACACATGAAGGCCAGCTTCAGCTTTTCTCCACCAAGTGTATCAGCTGGGGAAGAAGAAGAGCACCTGTTGATATGTCTGCAATGCACAGACCTTGTAGACTGTCTCCAAGCAAACCCCAGCCTCAGAGGGCAGTACTTCAAGTGTAGCACAAATATCCTGAGTCAAGAGGGCAGAGCAGGCCCTTAACTCGAGCTGTGAGCTCTGCCTTGCACTCATTAACTCAAGCATGGCCTGACCCTGACACAGCCACATCACCTCAAGTTTTAGGGTCTCCTTCACCTGGAGGCAGCTTGTGGAGTCAAACTAAAATAAGGTTTCTAGCCTGAAACCATTCACAAGCAGGTTATTGCTTTTTGCATGCCCCACCACCACTGACCAACAACCACGTCTGAAGATGAGTTCTCTGTCCCACAACAGCTTGCTGACCTCCCTGGATCCAGCACCTACCTCCGGAGCGATATAGTCAGGAGTCCCACAGAAAGTACTTGTCTTAGCATCTCCAAACATGTTCTCCTTACACATCCCAAAGTCAGCAATTTTGATGTGCCCCTCATTGTCCAAGAGGACGTTGTCTAGCTTCAAGTCTCTGTGGAAGAAGAGAAAGGAATCCCTTCTTTTAAAGTGTTACAGAGCCATGCAAGTGATTTTAGCAGAATACACTCATTAATTCACTAATTGCCTACATGATCCAATTACAAAAGAAGGCTGAGGGCTAGAGGATGAGCTGCTATCTCTAGAAGTTCAAAATTCCTCTTCCTCCTGTATGAGCACTGACTCATTTGCTTTATCTAACTTTACCCAAGATATTTGCATCTCTCCTTGGAGGATGAAGAATAGTGAAGCTAAAAATGCTTTGTCCAGGTTGATGCTTCTCTTCTAACACTGCCCGGAGAAGGGGAGCAAGAAGGGACTGGCTAGTTCTCACTCCCCCCTTTCCTGGGAGCTTCAATACTGCCTCTGAAGTTGCTGCCAGCTTTTCCTCCCAGTGCAGGCTGTACAAATGTTGGAAGAGGTAAGGACCTGCGAGCCTTGCATGGTAAGAACAACCCTGGACATCAGCAGAACATCCAGCAACTTTTCACTTGCGGGCTGTACTGCCTGAACCCCAGGGATTTACAAGCCCTTCACACATAGCTGCCAGGCTTCTGTCAGAGGCTTTATGCTCTGAGAGCTGCAGTGGGACGAAAAGATCCCAGAAAGGGAGAAAAAAATAATAAGTGAATATAAAAAGAAAGAAATAAAAGCAAGTGAGCTGATGAATCTTGGTCATTTACAGAGAACAAAAGGGTCTCTCCATGTGGGAATAACTTCTGAAAGGATAGAAAATAATGTAAAGAAATAAAGAAAAAGGCATAAAGAAAGGAAGGCTGGCATAGCTTCTGTGTTAGACTTTTGCATCTTGCCTAAACATTTTGATTTTCATTGTAACAATGATTCAGGGAGATGCCTGGATCAGTGATGCTCCACCTCACCTGGGATGTAGGTAGAATTTGCATACCTGGTCTTGGAGCACCCATGTTCTTGCACTGCCTGAACTCTCAGTCACTGCTCTCTCTCAAGGCTCCCTGAGCACCCAGATAAAACAACTGGATTTGTGCACAGCTGAGGTAACAACTGGTCTTTTCTAACATCTGCTGATTCACATTTTCCACATCTCAGGCAAGAGTCCTTACTATGAGGCTGCTATATAGCCACACTCCTGGTGACAACAGTTTTACACATACATATATATATAAATGTATTTTTTTTTTTTCTCAGAAATGGCCTTGACCATTTGACTCTCTCAGAGAAGATCACTTCTAATACTTGATTTTCCTCAGTCACCTACAATTGTGGGAAAGGTGTCTCTTCATCCTCCCTCTGCAAAGCTCCTTTGTAGTGTCTACAAAACTTGTCATGGGGCAATAGTTCGTTGCTGCTAGAATACAGCCAAATAAAAAGTAGGAGTCATCAATCAAAAAGAAATATAGAGACAACCAAGACATTTGCTTTCCAAGTGGCAGACACTCATGTTGTCACAATTTCCAGCTGGAATGACTTATTCTAGTTACACCATTGAGATCAATCTCTGGCTGCCAGCACTGCTTTTATTCATCTGGTAGTTTGAAGCAAAACAAAAAACCCATCACCTACAGTTCGCTTTCATTATTTTGATGAGTCTCAAACTCATTGGCTCCAGGGATTGGATTTTCTGCCAAAAATGCCTCGGCTCATTCATTAAAATTTAAGCCAACATTTCCAGACATGGGTGCATGAGACAGAACAGCTGGATTCGTTATTCTTACTACATCACAAGTGATGTAGTTTCAGAAATGATTTCTATTCACTTTTCTAAATGCTTAGTTAGCTCTGACTGAGATACTGATGGCTGTGAGTTCTCAAGTGACCTTGTGGTTATTGCTTTCAGGAAAAAAAAAAAAAAGAAAGAAAAAAGGAAAAACGAAAAAGGAAAAAGGAAAAAGGAGTAGGACTGGTCAGATATTTCCTATCAAAGCCTGATGTCCAGAGCAAAGTCACACTGACTCCTAGGAATAAGCTATTTCTTTGTACCAACATGTCTAGCTATCCCATTTTGCCCCCACTTCCCTGCACAGTCTATGGCTCCAGACTCTCACAATCTCTTGTTTCATGGGAAAATGGGCCTCCAAACCTGGCACACTACTGGTGTAGCAGTTTCAAATAAAAATGTGAGTTACAAGCAAAAAGCCAGCTTTAACAGTGCTATCACGAATTCAAAACATCCTGTAGATATTTTTAATCAACTTTTTTAAGAAGTCTAAGTAAGAACAGCAGACTCGGCTAAGTGGTTTGGGCACTTCACAAAATGCTGAGACCCCAGAGACCATCCTGGCTTAATGTTATTGATATTGATCTCATGTTTATGCAGTCACCCTCACTGGTCAATAAACAGCTCTCACATGAGCACTAATAATGAATAATGAGAGTTTATATGAATCAAAGCTTGAGTTTAATGGGAGAGTGAATTGTAAACAAGCCATTCACTTTTAGCATTTTTCTAATGTTCGTGCTATGTGACAAACATTGAAATAAGCTCATTTTGGTTTCAGCAAACATTGCTTTAGTGAACTTTCTCATGTGCTTGTGACAAGATATTTAATTCCCTCTTTCACAAAATGCTGCAGTGTAGTAACTAATGGTTGCCAAGAAGATGAGTTAGATGAGTGTTCCCCAGAAATTCAGTTTCTCTCAGAAAACAGACCATTTCCTGATATCTGCAGCCCCTCCTGCTTTCATCTTGTCCCTTGGCCTTTCATGCAGGTCTTAACCACAACTTTTGTGTATTAGATCAAAACATTCATGTATAACTTCCAAGCTCTTAAGGAGGTAAAGAAGAAAATGGAATGCACAATTTTACAGTAGAAGACTTTTCCTCTGTAGGATTAAGCAGGCTGATGCATCATGGAGTAAGTTCCTCCCAGTTTTGGAAATCTGGGAGAAGATTCTTCTGCCTGAGTGCGGCTGCCTTTAGTACCTGACCTAGTATCCATCTGCTCTCTACAGAGCCCACTGATAGAAAGTCCACTTCTCATGGACACTCTAATACAGGTTGGATGAACTAGTACCTAAAAACCATGATTTTTCTCTGTTTACTTTACTTACTACAAGAAAGGCTTGGGTGATTAGCTCAGAGTCATGATGATAAGATGGATCCCATGGGGCTGTGCAGATAACCCCAAAATTAAGGTATTGCTGTCTCCCTATTGCTGTTACCTGAGCTGACCTTTTCACCACTGTTCCAGGGTAAGCTACACAGCAGAAATACCACATTTCTCATGGTTAGCTTAACCTTATATATCTTCATCCATGGAAAGATTAAACTGTGTGCTTATTCTGAGTGCTCTGTGAAAGACTTGGTGTAAATGCATCAAAGAGTTTGCTTTAATGTTAACTGAAATAGGACTGAATTCCTCAGAAGGGCTCGAAGCTGCCTTTTTCTGAGCCATCTCTTCAAAAGAAAACAGCAGGCCATCTTCAAAAGTGAATCTGCATAGAAGTGTGATGCCAGTAAGTGTAAGAAAGGTTTAACATATCGGACAATGAGGAGTAAAATTACCTGTATATTATGCCCTTTGAATGGAGGAACTGCAGCCCACATATGATTTCAGCAGCATAGAACCTGAGTGACAGAAAGAACAAGTTAGGACGGTTGCTTTCCAACAGCTGCTTTCAACTAGACCCCCAAAAGATGGAAACTTTGCCTTCACAGGAGCCAAAATTTCATTAAGTCCCCAGTAAGTTTGGAGTGTCTCCAGAAGGCTTAGAGTAACTGGAGTTTACAAGTAACCAATGGACAATGTGGAATTCCCAAAAGCACTCCACGTAGCCAGTACTCATACCAGTACTGAAACCACTCTGGCAAATGGCAGGGATTTGAAGCCTACTAGTTTTTGGGGCTTCGGAGACAACAAAACATGGCTAGCTGTCATTTTCTGATATCTAACAGTTTCTGAGGACATGTCCTTAAGTGCCTGAGGATGCCTCCAGGTCATAAGTGAAGCAAAAAAACCCATTACCCAGCTCCAACTCTGTACCCTGCCTTGCCTCAAGATATGGTTCCTGTAGCAAGGAAGGAAGAGTGGGTGGTTTCTGCCTCTCCCTTATTTACATATTTCATGTAAATCAGTGATTTACAACAATGTACCAGACTGCATCAGACTTATAGTCAATGTTTCAGAACTCAAAAAGGCAGGTGGAAACAGCTGTGTTCAGTGGCTGCTGCACAAAGAGTTGAGTAGTGCCAGCACGGGGACAGGCAGGAGGACATCTGGGCTTGGGGACAACAAGCTCCTCAGCTGGTCACACAGATCTCTTCACTGCCCAGATTAATGACTTGCTTTTGAAATTTTATTCAAGATGTGGATAAGCTAGCAAATCAGTGGCCTTTCTGTGGAGTCTTTTGGAGTTTTAGAACTTTGTTCTTAACACATTTCTGCCTAAAGGACAAAAACACGTCCTGCTGCAGAGGCAGCATAAAGCTGAAGCATCACTGCATAATGAAAGCACTCTGCCCAGAAGGGAATGTAACCACAGGTCATATCCCCCAGGTATTTGTATCCTTTGCTTCACCAGTCTTCAGTGCATTGGCCTGAGGGCTTAATTCTGAACATTCACATGCTTTTGGAAAAGAAAACACCCAGCAAATTAAACACTGATTTAAATGATTTTTTTTTTTTTTTAATTATCAAATAAGAATTAATTCTTATAGTGGTTTCAGTGTTGACTTTTCAAATACCTTTTGTTCGCAGAAGGATTAAAAACACCTTTCATGTATTTGAATTCTTCTATTTACTTTCAACAGAGCTAAATATATTTTTAATTCTCTTTTGGTGTATTAATTTTTGATTTGAATTTACCTTTGCAGTTTTGATAAGCCTTGATCTTTTTTTTTTTTTTTTTTTTTTTTTTTTTTTTTTTTTTTTGACTCAAACCTTAAAAGGAAAAACGAACATATTCTATTACTTCTAACAAACAAGAGCTTTGCCTCTGATCACTGGACTGTGAACCTCATTTGAAGTGGTGTTGTAAAGAACAAGAGGTTGAGATGGCTGAAAATGCACCTGTGGGATTTCTTTGATGGTGGCAAAGCCAGGGTGGAGGTTAGGTGCACAATGTCATTTCTGGGGCCTCTGGTGCTGGGCTGAGCAAGAATTCAATGAGCGCAATTGTAGAGCAACCCCAGGGCTGCTGTAATTCAAAGCAGGCACCTGTAGGTTGCTTTAGCATGAACCTCATCCATGGGCCATCTAAATAAGATCTTAGGCATGCTCAGGGCTGTTTATAGACACTCTAGGCACTTTCAGAGGTAAGATTTCAGGTGAAGAGCCCCCCTGTGAAAGGCACTGATCCAGCAAGCAAAGCAGCCTAAGGCACAGCTTCCATTCAGCCCAGCTTTTGGCTGTAAGCAAGTGTTTGGGGGAATATTCTGAGGTTAGCACAAGCTATGGGAGCCAATTCACATGCTGGAAGGAGGCCCCTTCTTTGTAAGCTAAAGGATGAGACTGCAGCCAAATGTAATGCTGACGAGGGTGTAGCAGCATCTGTAATGCTTCCAGACAGAAATAGCTTCCCTGATTGACCAAGAATGCAAAGCGAGTTCACATTTGACTGCAATGAACTGTGTAGATATGCTCTAAAAAGCCTTCTGTGGGAGGGGAAAGATGACAGGGAGAGGAAGTGACTTGCTCCAAGTCAGCCAGTGAGTTGGGGTGATGACCTGTGCGTCTGTTTTGTTCGTTTTGGAGAGTGCTGGGTTTGGAAGTGGTTCTGTTTCCATGCTAAAATCCAGTTGAGAGTGCTTTGAAGATGGGGGTAAGGCACAGAGAGGTCAAGGGATGTTCTCAAGGTTACCCTCACAGGACAGTGTTAGAGCAGTGAATAAAACTAAGAGCCCCGGTGTCCCCAGCTGCCATCTTTGCTTCTACCGTGTGTGAGAGCTGCAAGCCAAAAGGTAATCATAACATCTTACGTGGCTCTGGGAAGGTCGAACTTATGACAATTCTGGATATGGAACATGAGGTCTCCTCCATTGAGATACTCCATCACAAAGAAGAGATTTTCCTAGAGAATAAGACAAGATGAACATTAGGGGTGGGGAAGGGGGAAATAAAGTTGAAAAAGAACACCCAGAAATCACTCAAAAAGAGGAAGGAAAAGATTACAGCCAGGGTTTTGGAGAGAAAGCAGTTTCTTCTACAAATTCCTCATTTTTGTTCTTTGTTCTCCAAGCCTATACTCACCCTCTGTGCTTTAATTTGTATAATTAGCATTAGCAAACATTGTGAATCCACTTAATAACTAGCTGGTGCCATTGCTTTTTACCAGCAGAGCTCAACGGTCCCTAAAAGGGGACGAGTGACTCTACAGTGCTTGTTTAATGGAAGGACAGAGGGACAGGTTTACTGGGGGACTAGGCAGAAGCAAATCCCAGCAAATCCTCTGGTCCCAGCCCTGATCATCATCCATTCAGTGGAGTGAACTCAGGCTGGTATAACCTGCATTCCCATACATCTTTTATGGGCGAACATGGGTTTGCCCCTTTTCAAGTTACCAGAGACACTGGCCAAATGCAGCAACCTGTTCTGTTTGATTTTAAGCCTGGGAGCTGCTCTATTAATAAGGCAGGATTTTACGTGCCAATAGGAATACTCATTAATTACTCATTCTTCTGCATTCTTGTTGGGTGCTTGCATGCCAAAGAAGACTGAGAAAATATCCAGTCCTTGTTCCCAATCACGTGCAACCATCAGCTATTCTACCAGGACAGCAGAAAACTCTCTTTCTGGTACATAAGAGGAATGGGGGGATCTCTGAACTGAAAACAAACAGCAGAAAGTGTCACCTAGGTCTCCCTTCCAGCCCTTGGTGTATGCCATATTGATCCCCTCACTGCCTCCACCACCAGGGAGATATCAGATTTTCTTTTTTTTTGATTCAAACCACTCACTTTACCTATAAAGCAGGAAGAGCTCCATTCTCTTTATTGTGCAATGAGCTATGATGCTCCCAGTTTAAACTTCTATTTCACTACTCTCAGCTTCTGTGCAAAAATGCATGAATAAAATAAAATGGATGCTGTATTTTCTCTGTTTATTAAACATCTCAAGTTAGTTATCTCCAGGCTACGCTAAAGTTTATGAATATGCTCCTTTTGTTGCCTAGCACCCATCACAACTTGGAGGACAGGGGGGGAATTTTCACGTATATTTTTAACAGCTGAAGGAAGATTTTTATCCATAAAATCCAATGTAAGCATCTCTGGCAGCAAGCCAAGAGCTGGCCATTTAAAACAAAACAAAACAACAACAACAAAACACACAGTGTTTGTTCTTTTCAAATAACAGCTGTCTGCTCTAATTTGTGCAATTTCTTTAGCCAGCTCCTTTTAATTACAGTACTCTTGTTTAAATGGAAGTCTGGCTGGAAACCCCACCTGTCATCTGACAAGCACAGGGCCAGAGCTGGTCTCCCAGGGTAAGAATACACATTTTTTTCCAATAAATAACTGGGTTCAGGTTTTTCAGTTTGAAGGTTTGGCATCTGTAGAGGTGTTTGGACATAAGTCAGCTTAAGGAAGTAAGGAGACCAAATGAAGATGGGTAATTTAGTACAGAAATGCAAAAATCTTGGAAACACGAGTTCAGGAGCCAGTTAAAACATTTGACTGGTGTTCGTTGTGAAGATACACAGCAAGATGATGAGGTTTAGCTAACAGCAAACCAGAAGATGCATGGATGACACTGAGACAGGAGGAACCTCATGGGTCTTCAGATGGGCCAGATTCAGCTTCAGTGGACTGGGAAGGAGAAAAACCCTGTATTTTCCTGGGAGGTTCATTGACTTTGGCTACATCTTATCCCCCCTCTTTAAGCACAAATTGTAGTCCACACCTAGCAGAACAAGGAGTCATGCTCTGCTTGCTCATGGATTTGCGCAACCATCTAATGCACACATTTAATTGAACGGGGAACTCTTATTACATCCTTCTGCCATGATGGGAAAGAAAAAGTGGACAACATCTCAGATTAATTGGCATTCAAAGATCATTATAGGAGCTCAGCCTCTGAACTGTCTAAAGATATGAAGCTGAAGACTGCAAACCTGACTTAGGAATACTTACTACTAAAGTTCATGGTCTATAGGGTGCTGGGATGCTACTTAAATGCTGTTGAAAAGAAAGATGGCATAACTCTGAGTTTTTTAACCTCAAATGGGAAGTTGCCCTTGCTTCTTACAAAGGTCCATTGTCTGGCATGGCCTATGGAGAAAAACTGCTTGAGATCAACCTTAAGTATGCAGTTATGAGAGATGTAATTAAGCAGTGCAAACTGCAATGAACTACTAGAGACAGCTACCAAAGCCTGAGATCTATGGAGACATCGAATAGCTTAAAAATAGGAAGTGGAAAAAAACTTGCTTGAAACCACTCAAAAATTAAGTGTGCTGGAGGGCAAAAAGGGTTAGAATGGCACGGAGGACATGTTTGTAGACAGGCTGCAACCTACACTTCCTCTTGTCCTGGGAAAGTTTTCTGATGGCTCCTTCTTGAGTCTGCTTCTACAAGGCTCTGAAGTCTGCTAGGGCCTAGAGCAGGTGGGAGTGGGTTGAGAAGGTACATCTGAAGTTGCAGCTGAGATGGCAAGATTGACAAGAAGATAAGATGCCTGTATCCCCTGTGATGGCCCCAGGTCAGGGGTGCTCAGCAAGAAAACATGAATGCTGTCCCTCAGCAATGAGACCTACAAAGCTCTGAAGGAGCCTTGGGGGGAGTCCCCCCCTTCACCCTTGTTGGCTGCCCTGCAGACAGACCACGGACAGCTTGCTGACCCCCTTTGAGAGCATCCTTGGGTAGAAACACTCAAGTTAAACTTCTGGCCACTGTTCCAAACTCAGTAGAACAGAACAAGTCTGCTCTTACAGCAGAGTTTGGGGCCATCCTTTATAACCCCAGAGTTCAAGGCGGACTGGAAGGACATTTCCTACACAGTGGGTGCTGCTCCAGGATAGTTGGTGCTGCCTTGAGGACATCAATGTGTCAATCATTCCTTACAAGTAGGTCACCTTCCAGGGACCTTCTCCATTGCTCCAGAGGGAACATGACAAACCCTTCTGTGGGGTGATGAAGTTCTGCTCCTACAGCAGACAGAACTACAACATGGTGCCATACAACACAGAGCCATACAACACAGACATGTACAAGCATGCATTCTGAATGCAAAATAACACAGTGCCCTGGTGAACTCCACCCCACCAGGTTACTGCAGAAATTCAATTTATTGACCTGTCAGTCCCTCAGTGCCCATGCTGAGCTGATCTCTCTGCGGAGCCGCCTGATCTCCCCAGGACGTGGCAGGGAAGGAGTTAAACCAACCTGCTTCTGTTCTGCACGCAACTGTGAGAATGAATAGTCACCATCAGAAACGCTTTCAACTTTATAAACAATGAGTACAAAGCAGGCAGCATTTAAATCGATCTTTTGAAGGTACAGCCTAGAACAGGCTCTTAAAATCCTCAAAGCAGCTGGAAGCCCTCCAGAGCACTTTTCTGTGGGGACTATCAGATTCTGTTTTCTTTGCATTTGAAAGCACTTGCACACATACAAATATACTATTTAACACCATTTACTGCAGAGCAAAATTCTTCTTCCCAGGGCTCCCAGGAGGATGGATATTGGAATAATTAATGTTTCAGGACCGCGTAGCATTACCCTTACCCTGCGGATAAGGCTCCTTAGTGCAGAGTAAGTGCCCTAACTCCACTGCATGCCCATTGAATTACATTGGCCCTTGCAAGAGAAAGGTTTGTCATGATGCAGCTCCTACATCTGCTTCTTGTCTTACATTTTCCATCAGCTCAGCCCAGCCCTCCTGAGTGGTCTCTCCCCTGCCCTGGGACCCCCCCATGTCTGACTCCAAGAGGTGCTGTGACCTGGGCTCCCATCCCAGCAAGCTGCAGGGAGATGGGGACACCAGAAGAGGTTGTGATGCTGTGCTGCAGAAAAGCAGGTCCTGCATAGGTTGAATCTCTGGGATTTAATTAAATAGGCAACATAATAGTCATATTCAAAATGCCTATTGAATCCCCAGTCCATGCTGTTCATGAACAATGTGCCTGCACATTGGATTTATAGGTATCACTGCTTACAACCACGCTGAGGAGCACCCTAACAATTCAATCCTCTGGGTGCTCATCCATGCTTTGGATCTATTTTATTTCATGGGATAAATGATGATAATCTCTCCGCCCTTCTCTACCACATCACCCAGTGACCATTGCTGTCTCATTCACAGAATCCCATCCTGTAGGAAAGCGAGCAATGCACAAGCTCCCCGTCGCACCTTCTCCCACGAGGATCAGTTAATTCAGGGTCAGTCCTTGCTAGTAGGTGACCAAGAGAGGTATTGACCTTGCTATTTTCATCATCTGGATTAGCAACGCCAAATTGTTACAGATTAAAGCATCCCCAGGTCTAATTTTGTTCTCTGGTCTAAAGACTTTGCTTCTTTTTCTCCCTGTGTAGTATCAGTCTGTCTTCTGGAGATGGCAGCATTTCTTTTAGCTGTCAGATAATTCAGTCCAGTCCCTTGTCTCATGATTCCTTTTTTGTTCTAATTTCTGCACTGCCAGCGTTTTGACTGTACACTAAACTGCTATTTGGGATGCTTAGTTTTATGTGGCCATCTACTTACTATAAAGCATATGAATATCTTTATATACAGATATAAAGATATATAGGTATACATACGGGTGCAGACATGGCTGGCAATAACTCCTATCACTCAAGTTCTTGTATGCCAGGACCCTTCTTCATGGCTCAGAGCAAAAAGAGTACATCACCTGCAGTGGTAAACTGAGTCACTGTCAGCCCTGTCTTGCAAGAGAAAGTGGCTTCTCCTATCAGTATAGGGTGGGAACTTGGAAAGACACTGATTTTCTCAGTCTGAATACAAATTTCTGTGAAAATTAGGGGGATAAAAAAATTTCCAGACCTAATGCTAAGCAAAAAGTAGCAAACTTCATGAAACCCTGAATATTTTATCAGCTGAAAAATAGGGAGAAAAAATAATGTTTTTATTTTAAGAAGAAGATTCTTTTTGGGACAAAGAACTGAGCAGCTACACTGCAGGCTTTTAGAAATCCCAGTCAAAGCTGAATGCTTTTGGGACCAGAAATACCTTAGATCTGGGCAACAGGAAGGCAATTAGAATGTGTATATTTAATAGATTGATCATCTATCACTTAAAAGCCCCTGTCTGTGAGCTGCCCCCCTCTTTTCTTTGCCAAGACAATCCACCTGTTCCCTCCATATAGGCAGACACCACCTAGAAGTGTCTTTTAGACTTCAGATTTTTGATGTTATAATTACAGATGCTCACATGTACTTTGGCAGAATCTTGTTGAAATCCCAACGCTCTGCTGAGATGCTGCTATTTCTACTGAACCACGTTGAAATTCTGGCCGGGATCGAACAAGACCTTGCCAGTTTTTCTGCCTGCTTTGCAGATTGCAAGATCCCCAAAGCCTCCCTAAACTTCCTATTTTTTCCCCAGCTTTTCCATCAACTGGCTAAAATTTGGCTTACAAGATCTGAATCAGAAATTTCCAAGATGACTTATCCCCAACAAAGGACCAGGAAGGTGGACACTTAGAAACCTTGAGCCTTCAAGATCTTGTCTCTTAAATGGCTGAGCACCAAAGCTGGGGATGTTTTTTCCATGGGAAAAATCACTGCCTAACCCTGTGCTTCTTCAGCCTTCCTTGCTGGTCGATGACAAAATCAGGATGCTGGTTAGAAAGATATCCGGTCTGACCTCACAGGACATCTCATCTTGTGATATGGACTTCTCAGAGAGTCTGTGGCACAGCCAGGTGATGGGAATGAACATCCAGTGGGTTTCATATACACATGGGCCAAACCCACATGCTTTGATTCATGTCAGATAATTCAGCCCTGTTTCTTTAATGACAAGACAAAGAGAGGAGAAAAACAAAATTGCCCTTGGAAAATTTTGCAGGAATTATAATTTAGTCTGAGGAGACATTTTGATGAGAACCCCCTGGAAATACTCATGTAAAACACTTCAAAGTCTAAGAATTTGTAAATTAAGACCACGCTTTTATTTACAATCCTTTTCTCCCTCCTGACAATGTAAGAGATTTTAAAGTCAGTATGAAGTATATTAAAACAACAGAGCATGTGAAAATGTCTCACCACTAGGATTTTGGAAAGATATAATATACCAGTACAGCAGAATAGAAATGTTTCTGCAACATTTGCTTCTAAATTACAATAAAGATTACTTATGTTCTGGGTTGAGATAGTCTTTTATGTTGCTATTTTGTACTACCAGCCAAAAAACCTATGGGTTTAATTTGCATTTAGGTGAAGAGTGTGAATAAAAGCCTGGTCAATGAAGTAAAGAAACAGTTAGAAATGAAAGTGACTTTCAAAAAGGGAAAGACTATTCTTATCACAGAGCGTTAGTGAAATGTAAAAAGAAGAATAAGTTGCAAGCACTGGAGTGCTATTCACTGTGTTTAGACATTAACATTTTGGGATATTGAAGAATTATAAACATGCTTTTCTTTCTCTTTAACATAACGGTGCCTCTTTAAATGTAATAAAACAGAACAACTCTCTGAGCTTGCTGTTAAAATTCACACCATATAATTATGTCAGCTGAATATCGGGATGCAAAGACGACTGAAGCAAAGTAAAAAAGTTCAAAAACAGATTGGAAAAAACAAAAAACAACAACATGTGTTTGAATCTATTCTAATGTAACATAACACAACAAGTATTCTGAGTTCTGAAAGCACTGATCACTCAACCTCTGTAGGAATAAAAAGGGGCATTAGGAGCCTGGTGCCTAAAAAACTTCTCTGAAGGGCTGTCAAGCTTTATATATTTGAGCATGCACTGATTACCTGGGTCGAGGCCAGGAAGAAACTCAACCTAGAGCTCAGAGAACTGTCAACAGATTATATGACTTTTTTTTTTTTTTTTTTTTTTTTCTCCCTCTGGGGACACAGGGACTGCTGAGGCTCTTGTTTCAGCGTAGGACTTTTCCTGTTTTCACTGTCCTTTACAGAGGCTTCAGTACCCAAAGCAGCTCAGAAATGTTGCAAACCAAAGCACCGAGGGTTCAGAAAGGCACTGACACATGCATTTCTGTTTGAAACTACTTATCTGTCCAGTGGAGCCTTCCAAAGAAAAGAAGTTTTTGATATTAAAGTCCAGAGAGGGGCCTTAAACAGCATTGCCCTGGCTTCTAAAATGATTGCTCCAAAAGATATTACGAATGAACCATGCTCTCCTTTGAGCTGTGAAAAACAGTCCATGGCTTGTCACAGCTCTCCTGCTCAGAATGACTCTCACGTGTTGAGTGAGCACTGCTTGGTTTGCAAAGGTCAGAGGAGAAAAACGTAAGCCAGAAATCAATCATAGCCCAGAGCAGCTTTGGCCTGGACAGACACCTTCCAGCTTCTGTGTTTGTGAACTAGAGGGCAAAATGGAGAGATCCAATATTTTTAATGTGGCAATGTTGACTCGGGATGAGATGGATGGAGATTCTTTCTATATGTCAAGAGGGCAATTTTGTGACACTGCCCAGGAGAAAGAGCAGGAAAAGATCACTTGGGAAAAGATCACAAGGCACCCACGAATTTTGCAGGCACTCAATGCTTTTCCATCCTGAAGATTTTCCTCAATTCAGCCCCATCTCAGCCCTCCCCAAACAGTCAGAAAATCCCACCTGGCTCCTGGCTTGACCCTGTTTGGTCATCATCTTCTCGCTGTGGTCTCATGAGTCAAATTGACTTTTGCAGGAGTGCTTAACAAAAAACAGAGCTGCAGGTTGCCCATTCTACATCCAACCCTAACCTGTCCTCCAGAATGGGGTTGCACCAAGCCAGATGCCAGACAACAGGGCTCAGTTGCTGCACGCAAGGGTTGTGCATCAGCCACTGGTATCAGCCAGCCACGCCTTGGGCACCTGCGGTTACCATCAGCCCAAGCAATTCTCTCTGGAATATAATTCCCTCATAAAGCTGTGATAGTGGTGAATATGTTGTATTTTTAATCAAGTCTTGATTGTCTTTGCTTTGTTGGGCAATTTGATTTTTCCACTAAAATCTAGGAAAAAAAAAATAAAATTAATTCCTTTCCTCTCCAGGCAAGGATCAATTCCTGGGACCTGCTGTCCTCTTCACCAACAGCCCTGGAGGGGTTAAACACAAAAGCCTGGGCTCGGTGTCACACCCCTTACGGCATTTCCCAGACATTCCCTGTTATAAATTTAATCTGTCTTTAAACAGGTGCCACATCTCTTAGGCAACTGGGGTATATGGCAGAGGTTATATTTCTCCTGACCCTGCAGAAGCAGTGAGCTGCTCGCTGAGCAGGTCCTAACCTCACATCCAGCAGTAATTTGTGTCACTAAATCCTGGGGCTGAGTGAGAGCTGGGAGCACCCTAGCAAAACCCTGAAAAAGCAGCCTTGTGAGAGTGATGTTGGTCTGAATTTGAGCTCTGGGATAGCAAATGTCTATCAGGAGTTGTTTGGGTAGCTTAGACAGACAAACAGTCTCTCAGATTTCCTTCCATCATTTTTTTTTTCTATTCCAATGTGTGTGCTTCAGCACTAAGATGATTGGCTGTAGAAAAGGCTCTGGAAAGATAATCAGTGGTTCATTGTCATTTAAGGCCAGATTTATACATTATTTAAATGCTACTTCAATTTTGGTTTGGAGTATCAAGAGGCATTTCAGGTGAAGATTCTTCATACTGCCCCTCTGAACTGCAGCCTTCATCGCCAGTGGTCCTGGATGAATTAGGAAGCATCTGATGTAATTTAACAGAAACGGAGGTCAAAGAAGATTCCCAAAGTGAGTGGCAGCATGTTTATTCTCTATAACCAGAGCTTCCTGAGCTAGCTCTGATCCACACTAATCACTGCAGCATAATGCCTCTGCCTCATGGTCCAAGAGGTTCAGATAACACCAGTGTGGGCACATCTGTACCCTGGCTGTGGATGTGGCCTTTGCACATCCTTGGCCAGGGTACCAGGATGCAGATTTTAATAGTTTGTCTCTGCATAGCAGCCTCAATCAGCCTTGGATGCCATAATTCTCAAAAATCCTCTCCTCCAGGTTAATATGGGGAATGTAGAATAAATTTTTTGAGCCACTTTCTGAGTGGTTAATCTGGAGATCCCTTCCCTTATCACCACTTCATGTCCAAGCTACTACCTAACATCTAGAAGATTTAAGCACTTCACCACGTTTTCTTATCTCAGCCAAGCGTCCTCAGCTCATGGAGGAAGGTGACAGATCCTCATCTTACCTTGGTCTGGAACGTACAGAAGACATGAGTCAGGAACGGGTGCTCCCAAGCTAAGGAGAGGACTCTCTTCTCCACCATCGTGCATTCAACATCATCATCCATCAGCACCACATCCTTCTTCAGGGCTTTCACAGCAAAATACTGGTCTGTGCTCTTCAGCTCAGCAAGAAACACCTAGGATAGAAACAGCTGCTCAGAAAGACCAACATTCTTCTCTCTTAGCTGGCAACACAGCCATGGGAACTGAGTGAGATGGGTTGAAATGCAGCACTCAGCAGAACATTTTGCATGGGTAAATGAGGGATTAATGAGGGCAGACCTTAAAAAGGTTTATATTTAAGTCTGGATTAAGTTATTAAGACTGTGTAGCTTTTGTGCTTGTTCCCCATATCCAGAACAGTTTTATGGAGTTGGACTCTGGGGAAGAATGAGTAGGTTTTGGTAATTACAAGAGCATGGGCTGCATGCTCATGTGGACAGGACTTGTCAGAGAGCAGAGCACTTCTGACGACAGAAACCAACTTTATGCAAATCCTCATGAGGTACATTTCCTGTTTTCTGACTTTAAATAACAAATCATAAAATATTGCTTTGTCAACATGTGAAATGCAAATACCCTGCACCAGATCCTCAGTAGGTGTAAACTGGAGTCCACCAGTAGTAGTTCCTCCCTGTTAGCAGAAAGTCTGAGCAGAAAAAACAGGCCCCCTGTGCTTCTGCAGGACTTCTCTGAGAAGAGCAAAACACACCACAGGGGAGACATTACTCTGCCTAATTTCTGTGGCAGGGAAACTGAGAGGTGAAACAGCAGGAAAGGAATTTCTAGAGACCACAAAGCAAGGTAGACTCTGCTGGAAGGCAGTACCAGTCCTGACCTTGATGCCAACAGCCTGTCAACAGTGTTTCCCATAGACTGAATAAATATCTAAGATTCATCAGAGAGACCTTTGAAATTCACTGAGACACACTATTTACTGAGCAGGCTCAGATGCTTTTTAACCTTGACAAAGATTTTATTTGCCTTTTTGGCTACTGATTTATTTCACTTTGCAGCAGTAGACAGAACCTAGAGCCTCCCTACAGTGAATGACCAGAAATGCTAACAGTGCAGATGCTGCAGAGACCCTTTTAAACTTTCTTTCTGGGCAGGGCTCTGCTCTACCAAGCAAACTGGAGAGCACAAAACATGTGTGATTTGTGCTGTGACTTCCAAGGCAGAGGTAGGTAATGTTAGACTTGATGCTAAGGGAGGTCTCGCATGGGTATGGCCCTCAACCTCCCCAGGTCCATGCAGAACTGGAGAGATCCCTCAGGCGTGGAGATTTGCACACCCTGTCTCCTCTATGGGGAAGTGAATCTCACTCCAAATAGATCAGAGCAACGGGAGTGATACCTACACAGGAAACTTGTGGGTGAGGTTTGTTGCAGAAAGGCACGAACTAGCCCATCCTCTCCACACCCACATGGTGCATAGCAGAGAAACACAGATGCTTACAATGTTAGAGAGTCCATGTTAGCACATGGGTCTGAAGCAAGGTGCAGAATCTGCTTTTGTGGAGATGTCCTGGACTCAGCTAGACAAGCTCCTGAGTAATCTCATCTGAGGAGACCTATTTTGGGCAGGAGGCTGGACTAGATGACTTATAGAAGTCTCTTCCTCACAATGTAAATGCTTCTATCGCATCTATGATCTTGAGGCCAGGTTAATTCAGGCTGTGGAATTTGAGGTATTGTGACTTAGCTCTAATTCAGATGTCTCAGCTCTGCTTCACGTGCAAAATGTAGACATGCCAAGTGTTTTCAAGTATGGAAAGCCAACACAGCAAATGTCTCTCCAGTTTAAGAACTGGCTGCAGCAATTGCTCCAACTCAGCAGCCAAAAGCAGGCCTTCTTTAAGGCAGCTTTCACCTTGGAAAGGTTTGGGATTTGAGCAATGTGATACATAACGATTCTTTTTCTCCTTATTGTATGTGAAAACAGTGGAGAGTCCCTCTGAAATTATTTCATGCAGCTCAGAGCTGGCACTGAATAACATGAGTCTCCTTCCAGGGGACATCTGCAAGAAGGAGGAACAATCCACCATTCATCAAGATTAATGAAACTACTGAAAACAGGTGGCTCTTGTTTCAAAAACACACATTCTTAGCTGTTGTGAAATTTGTGTTATGCTCCAGCACAGATCAGAGCTGGGAAAGAGAAATCAGCGTCCCCAGCTGGGACCTGCTGCTCTGGAGAAGGGAGGTGATCCCCACTCACCTTTCTGGCTCGTGCTTCTGCCTCCCACCAAGGCTGCTTGGCTAAACTGGTGAGATTAGCTGTATGAGGGAGGACAGCAAAAAGACTTTTCTCACCAGCTCTCTGTGGATGCCCAGGGCCTAACAACCTGCACAGGAGTCATTTTTCTCCTCTCCTATCATGGGTGCTCATGAGAGAGCAACTAATCAGGCAGAGGAATGGGTGAGCAGAAGACTGGGTTCAAGACTCAGTCATGCTGGAACAATGGTTCTTTGAGGGCATAGAGATGTTTGTTTTTCCCTAAGTGACCTTGAAACCTCATATAATTTAGTATCATAACAAGCAATATGCACACCTGTGCAGTGGCTTTGCAGTCTCTTAATGCTTACCTTGCCAAAACTGCCCTTCCCCAGCATTTTGTGCAGAACAAAATCTTCAATGGTTAGTTTTAGCTGCACTTGGACCTCTTGCTGTATCTGGCGCTGCTCTCCTCCCAAGTCTGGTTCTGTTAGAGACTCTCCTTTCCCTGTGCCCTCCACTGGAATCTCCCAGGAGATGCCCTGTGGCTCTGCAACACACATCAAAGCATTCAAATAAACCCCTGGAAGTAAGGAGAAAATCCCCAGAATACTTACAAGGTATTTTGAACAGAATTTTAAAAAGGTCTTTTCAAACACATGTAAATGTGGTGGCCATGTCAGGTGAGCAGAATATCTCTGCTCTCACATTGCCTTCTCTCCAGAGGAAATTTTACTCCAGTGTAACTCCACCTTCTTCAGTGGCATTACTACCTTTTTACAAACTTTTTCATCTGTCTTTCTTCTTCATAGCAGCAAAACATGAACAAACCCTTTATTTCTGGCAGCCTGTGTTCTTCATTCCTTCTTGCTGGTTGCTGTTATGATGGGGTTATGGTTTCTTTTAAGGCCCTTGGCAAAACCAGCATGTGAATCAGATGGCAGGGACAGCATCTTCATATTGGGTCCCTGCTCTGGTTGTGACATTCTGATCAAATACTCCAGCTGTTCTGGAGTGGAATTACTGAGAGTTTATTCAATATTCCATTCACTTGTATGTAAACTTCTAAAAGGGCCTGTCCCTTTCTGGATTCATCCCATGCACTCACACACTTGTACTGTCCTAAATCACTGACCAGCAAGAACACTACTCATCAGACAAACAGACATAAATAAACCAGATGTGAATCCATTTGGGTTTTACCATACACATCAGTTCTCCTTGCAACCCACAGAAAATAAGAATAGATGGGAACATCATTAATTTTCTCTCAGGGGTCTAACATCGTACGGTACCAAAACCAGCCTCTGAGTCTCAATAGCCTGGATCAAACCCAGAGTACTTGTGTAATGTAGCTCTGACATGCTTTAGCCAGTGCCATCTGGCTTTTATTCTAGTTTCTGTTTCTGAGTGGTTAACTCCACACAGGGCAGTACTTACGTGCATTGAGAAATATGATGATGGTGATCTTGAGCTTTGTTTAGGGTTTGAACTGAGGACCTACTGTCTTAGTCCTTCTTTTTTTTTTTTTTTTTTTTTTTTTTAGGTATTGATTCACCAGTACTTTTCTTTTTTTTTCCTCCCCTTTCTGATATTTTAAAGCTTGTGGGAGTCTGCAAAAACGTTGTGTCAGTACCATCATAGGTCTGATGCACTTTCAGTATGGTGCTTGGAGGAGCACCATAAACCATGAAGCTGGTCCTGAAAAGACCTTCTATGTGGGACACACAGGTCTTATGAAAGAAAAGTGACATTTCTGATCCTAAAATCCAGAGTTCTCTGACCTGAGCATAAAGCAGACAAACAAGGGATCTTCCCAGGAGTGTAATTTTCCTTGGGTGAATGAAGTGGGGATGAGTCAATGTTATTCAGAGGGACTGGATGTCAACCTCTACCCAAAAATCAGAAATTAGAAAGAAAATTAGCCATGGTGATCAGAATGTCTCCCAGCCTCCTGTTCCAAGCTTGGATTCTCTTTAAATTTTTCATATATTATGGTTTGTGAGTCCCAGGAGAAGAATAAACACATTATTGCCAATGGAGGTAAGAGTTATGCTGAAGTACTGGATCAGAGAGTTTAGGGACTAGCTGGATGAGTAGTGGTTGATGTCTTATGTTGCTAGAGGCTGGGATGGCATAGGGAAAGTGCAGGTTTACAGAGAAGAAAGGAACCAGGCTGAGATCTAGGGTATCTGCCTAGCCTAAGTGACTTGGAAAGAGCTGAAGATATTCAGGGATGAGGAAGGATATGTCTTGCTCTAGGTAGGAAAGATGCATGAAAGATTAATTGGCTAATATATTCTCAACCTTCTCAACCCTTGCAACCCCCACCAAACTGTGTACAATAGGAAGAAAAAAAAAAAAAAAAAAGCCTGCTGTACCATACCACTAGGGGAAACTACCTTTTTTTCCTGTTGTAGATGTTGGAATTGCTTGAAGAGGTGTTATATCCTTCACAAGTACTGGGAGGCCAATTTCAAGAGGTCCATCTCTGGAGATCTGTTCTGTGTCACGCTGAGATCGAGCCTGGATTACAGAAAACAGCAAATGACTTTTAAGCCAAATGTCATGTTCTGAGCTTATGGACACCATTGCTTCTTGACTGTGACTGTCACACAAGCCAAAATATAGAAGAGGTCTTTGTATTTGAAAGGAGCATAACTGTACCCAATGTTTGGGGGTTTGAGGAACCCACAACCTTCAGCAAGGCTTCTCATGTGTCTGTGTGTGTTACTAGGTGTTTGTATGCCAATGCAAAGATACCCTATTCTGCACAGGGGTCTGTGTCCCTGGCTATCCTCACAAAGGACATTTTAACTATCATTTTCCTTCCCAATAGTTCTCTTTGAAGGGGAACCTGTAGGCAGGATCATACTGCAGTCTTATCTCTGCACACTGCCTGGGTGTCATTTTGAGGAACTCCTTTTCCTGGCATGTTGCAGAGGATAAGAGTTCATCTGGATTCAAGTATAATGAGACAAAAGCATGAAAGAGAAATCAAGTGAGGGCTATTAAAACGCTAAGACCCCACCTACAGCTCAAGAAGTTCCCATGGCCTAAATTTTTGGAGATAAGAAGAATATTTGGGTAGAAGAATCTAGCGTTTGCCCTCTTCACCTTTCAACAGTGACTCAAAGACACCTGTATGTAGTTCAAGGAGCTGCAGCCAGCCAGCAGATAGGAAATGGAGAAGTAAAAGCAGAAAAAAATCCTCTTTGAAGATTTGGCAACACCGCCTATTGAATAAAGGTGAGCAGTATGCAGAGTTAAACCTTGCAGGTAGACTCTCAGGAAGTTACAGATGGAAAAACACCTGCTGGGTGTATGAAGATTTTGCCTTGGTATACTGGAAGAACCTAAATATGCAGGACTGTGAACCTACACATTTTGTTCCCCCTCTGAGGTTATTCAAGAGCTGAGAGGCATCCTAACAATCCTGATTTGGAACTAGAATCTTCTCTAGAGGCTTGGGGCTTGTGACAGCCTATTTTTCCTTCTTTTAAGTCAACTTGCTGTGTTTGCACAGTATTATTTACATGATAGTATTATCTAGACCCTCTCTCCAAGGTCCAGGTCTCTTCATGAGAGTGCCTGCTCTGATGAGTTTCACAACAAACAAGTCAGAGAGACACAGGAGAAATTGCTGAATGACAACCGCATAGCAAGGTCATGACACCAAAGGACCCAAACCAAGTTCCTCTCCCTGTTTCTCGGACCCTGTTACACAACTTAAGCTACAAACATAATGTAACTACAGCTGTACTGAATCAGAGAGTCCATCCAGGTCATGTCCTCTCTGAGACAGGCATTAAGCAGACACCCTGTAAAGATGTAAGGAGAGTGAAAGCATGTCAGGCCAGCTCCTCAAATGATTCTCCCTATCTCCAGAGATATGTAGCTCAGAGAACTCCTGATTCAGAGACAATGCTTTTCCATTGACGCAATTAATTAGCCTGTCTTCTATGAAGACAAGCCGAGAGAGCTGGGGTTGTTCAGCCTGGAGAAGGCTCCAGGGAGACCTCCCAGCAGCCTGCCAGGGCCTGAAGGGGCTGCAGGAGAGCTGGGGAGGGACTCTGAGTCGGGGGTGAAGCCATAGGATGGGGCAATAGCTTTAAACTAAAAGAGGGTAGATTTAGACAAGGCATTAGGAGGAAATTCTTCACTCGGAGCATGGTGAGGCCTTGGCCCAGGCTGCCCAGAGGAGCTGTGGCTGTCCCATCCCTGGTGGGTGGTGGGAGGTATCCCTGCCCATGGGGACTCATTTTCCATTCTCTGTTTTGAACTAGCTACCCACAGTGCTCCACTCAATGCCTTTATTTCTTGTACTGAGACAAACATTGAACAATTGATCCTTCACTCTGCAGGTCACTCATAGATTGAAGTACATACCTGTTGGGTGCTCTCTATCATTGCCAGAGCTTCAGCCATTAGTTTCTGGTTAACTCCGCAAAGGTTTGCTACTTTTGTCTGGCACTTGTGATGGACGTTCATGTCACAAGCTGAAAGAAAGAACGGAGGTGTCAGGACAACAGAAGGTTGCTGGGCTGTAAAGGATTTAACTTCACGTTGGGGAGGAAGATGTTGCTGTTGGCCAATGGCAAAGACCAGCATAAAAAGTTCAAAGCCTGGGCTCCACAGCATCATTTATGTCTGATTAGACTGCACTCATGTTGCCTTTTGGTTAGTCTCCAGAGATGGGATTTTTATAGTTACTACTGGGCATTTTTACATCCATCAGCCTTGGCAAATACAGACTTCCAAAATCCTATAATGCACTTCAGCTCAGAGATAACTGTGGTCACAGAACAGGATCGCCCTTTTGGCATAGGATCATGAAGGGGAAGTGTCTTAGGTCTGTCTGATAGTGAAAATAGAGTGTGGAAGTTTATTTTATTCCAAAATTCCTGATTTTGGAATATCAGTAGCAGGCACTGCAATATTCCTTTGTCTCTCTGGGAAGTGACTCTTCAGCCTCATGGATCACATATTCTTCTACAGATCCTCCTTGAGGGATGCTCCTCTTGACGACACTTCACCATCCCTGACACCATTTTATCCAGGTTTCAGACAGAAATGCAAGAAATGTGATTTGGCTCTCTAGATTGGAGCTCTTTAAAGACAGCAGCCTGCTCTCATGCTCAGCCTGTGCCACATACACCAGGGACTCACCATCACACTTCAGTCCTTGCCGTGCAAGGCCCCAGAGCAGCGTGCCACAGTGCTCACAGAACGTTGGACTCTTGTAGTTGTAGACTTTGAAGCGGTGAGGCACATCAATCTTGAATCTCTCCTTGTGGAACTGTAACAGAAAAGCCATGTTGGCAATTCACTTCCCTCTGCTGCAGTTCTGCATGAAAAATCAACAGCCCCCAACCTTGTACCAAAGAAGGTGGGGTATTTACTGCTGTTTTATTCTTGGGTATGATCATCAAGAAGAAATCTAACATTCAGATATGCAAAGACAAATTTTAATGCATAATATCTATGCAATTCATTGGAAGTTGGGTAATTTAATCCTTGAGTTTGATTTATCTGACCACGTAGCTGTCTGCATCTCAGCTACTCACCCAGATTCCCTAATTCTCAATAGAGAAACAGACATAATTCAAGAAAAGATTCATCTCATCCTGAAAATGGATGTCTACATTTGTTGCCATGAATCAGTCCTTAGAAAAGCTTATTCTTCTTCTTTTCGTATATAGGGACTTAAATGTGATGACAAAGCTGGATACATTTACACTGGAGGTGTTAGAAGACAGGTGAGATGACTCTCATCTCTAAAGACTGTAAAAAGATAACATGTTCCAGGGACTGGAGAAAAACATAAGCTGTAGAACACAATTAAGAAAAAAGTAATATCAGGAGTATAAACTCAGTTTTTGCCCACCAAAAATAAATTTTATCATAAACTGATATAAAAAAAAATAAATAATATTGGAGATGCTAGATCTTCCAGTAATAGTTTGGAAATCTCAGATGACACAGACTGGGATGTTAAAGTACTGCTCTGAAAATTCAGTATGACATCCTGCCTAACACTGGATAGTGAAGAATTTCCTCTAGTAATTCTCCACCTCATGTCCATGGCTTTTCCCTGAGCTATACTTCATACATTAGGAAAACGTCAGTCCTGATTCAGTGACTGCTTATTCAGTGGCAGATTTGAGTAAATCACAAGTAGGAGGTAATGAAACCACTGGGCATACAAAAACCAAAGGATGCAGATCAGATCACACAGATTTTAGTTCAGTAGCATGCTTTGCTTCATATGAAGTTCTTTTACAGCAATGCAGGAGAGATATGAATGACACTCAAGTGCAACCAAAAATAAGCAACCAAATAATAATACATACCATTGTTTCTCTGCTATTGACTGCTGATCCTGTACACTTGGCTATTACTTTATCAATGCACTTCTTATGAATGGCAGCATTACACTCTGAAAGAACAAATGTGTCATAGCATTCATGAAAAAATCCCTTAAGAAAAGACAAAGTAAATAATGATAGTAACAAAAAAAAAAAAAAAAGAACAAAAAGAAAACACAAAACAACAACAAAAACAAACACAAAAACTTACGTCTGCATTGATAGCCTTGTTTATTCAGACCCCTGAAATAAACAGAGAAATGGTTAAGTCTGAATTTTCTGAAATTTCTGAATTGCCTCTACATTTGAAAGAAAAGCAACAGTTAGGAAAGAAAAAGAATAAAACAGTCTTGCTTTTTATCCATCTTTACAGAGTTTCTCTAATCTAACTACCTTCATTCACTCTAACTGCTGGAAACTGGTTTTCACAGCCCTTCCAGTCCAGTTACATATTGAATTTTGCAATATCTAAACAGCAAACTAGGCTGATTAGAAACGTCCATGCATTTGGCCAAAGACAAAAGTATTTGTAACAATAATACGCTAAAAATGAAAGGAATTTTCACAGCTGGAATTACAACTGTGAACCACATCCTTGAAGTGATGCAGTAACTCCTACATGCAGAATGCCAAGCCTCCAGTCCTGCTGACAGCAGGAACACAGATATTCACTAAAGAAGCAGAGCTGCTCCTTCAAGTTGAAAGGGGAAAACGTGCACAGATCTATTTTCATTTACCAGACAAACTCATGACAGACGGAGCAGAAGGTAGGTTGTGGAAAGAAGGTGGCTGTGAACTCGTGACACTTGACATTATGGATTTTGGCCTGTTTGATGGCTCCCCTGCGCTGATGCAAGGAGAAAAAGCCTTCGGTCTCACAGTCAGCTAGGTCCTTTGCATCTGAAAGGAAGCAGAAGATTTGTTAGGGTACACTGTCCTGGTCAGGCACCTTGAGAAAATGCAGTTGCCAAAAAAACTAACTGACTGAAGCTGATGATTCACTCATGGGAATGAATATTTTAAGGAAATCCTGCTTTCTGAAATCCACACAAGGCTTGTTTGGATTTTTTTTATCTACCATTCCTACAGGGACACTAAAATGACTTCAAACTGAGGATTTTAAGCTCCCCTGAATATTCATAATGCTATTTTGAAATATAGACCAGAAATTTCCCAAGGAGAGGTAATTTGCAGCTAAATATTACATTTGAACTTTATATAGCACTGAAGAACAATAAAAAAGATAAATTACATAAGAATATCTATTTATAAATGCACATACACGTGTACAGATAGATGGATAGATAAATGGATATTGAAATGTGGGCATTTAACTGAATCTTTCATGTGTGCGTGTCTATGGTTGTGAGTAAACATTTATGTATGTTCTTATGATATTCTTGTTGTTGTTGTTATTTTTCCATGCCAACAGTTGCTTCGCTGTTTCCTGTGTTCATGTCATTATTCAGAGTTCGCATTTAAACTTTTTAGAACAGAAAACACACCAACTCTGGCTACTCATGCATATATGCATGTGCACTTAGGTACACGCTCATGTCTACAAATCTTGATATGCACACAATATCTAACTCTCAATTTCTGTCTTGATTTAGTCATGCATTACACAGCAAATTACTTAGATATTCTGTGGAAACTGCCCCCCTGACTGATCTGATGATGATCCTGCTATTTGTAATACTAATGCAACTTGCATTTTCTATGCTTTGGACTCTCCGATGCTTTATAACATGAAAGGAGGCAACAAGAATCTATGCTATTTTAAAGTTGGGAATGGTTGAGGAGAATATTGGTATACACATTCTATTAGATGCTTTCAGTACTTCTGTGATTCTGGAAATGAAAGGTCCTTGTAGATATCTACAACCTATAGCTTCACCCCACATCCTTGAAAGACTGCAAAAACGTTGTCATCAAAGACAGGAGATCATGACTGACCATTTTGATTGCAACCCATTTCTTTCAACAAAGCAAATACATTTCCCATGGACATTGAGCTCAGCAGATGAGATCGAGTTCTCAGTGAAGACACCTAAACAAAGGTGTGTCCTGTGCAGGGTGACTAAGCCAGCGCTACCTCCCTGGAGGTCCAGCTGGTGCAGGCAATGGAGCCTAGCAAATGACTCAGCTCACCATGCAGCAGGCACCTGCGTCTGATCAGATGAATCACTCTCTAGGTTCTTTTTCTGTTTTGCCTAGATTGCTCTTATTCTTAGGCACGCAACTCACGTGTATTTAGGTGTTGTCAGCTGTAAAACATAACCCATCCTTTATGGCCGCACTATCATGCACACCATGGTACATGTTGTATGCATACATACACGTGCAATAATTTCAGAGGGAGTGGGCTCCTTATGTATCTATTCCATCTTACTTTGTATAATAAGAAGAACGTACTGTTTCAATGACAAAACAACCAAAAATTTGCCTTACAAATTACAGATGAGCAGTCAGTCTTCATCCCCACCATGCGATAGTAATTGCTTTTCTGTGGTGTTCATTTCAAAACATTATGATAGTTCCTATGAATAAATCAGTAATAAAGTATGCTCTGCTTTCAGTGAAGACACCACATCTGCCCCACGTAACCAGAAATTACATCTATCAATTAGCAAATAAATTCACTTGCCACTGATTTCCAGGAAGTATCTTGCATTCATCAGCATTCGCCCTTGAGGTTTCAGTTCTAGCTGGTTGTGATAAGTGAAAAAAAAAAAAAAAAGAAAGAAAAAGAAACAAGAAAAAGAAAAGTGCAATCGTTAAACAGACGTTCAAAGAAACAACTATCATTTCAGATGGCTCAAGCTACCTCAATTTCCCAGTGGGAACTGATGAATGTCAATGAATACTAATAGTTGAGTTTTCATACTGATGTGGGGGTATATGGTGAGTGGGCAGCAACTGTAGATTGATCAGCTTTTATCAAAATCTCAGAGCTGCATGACTGAACAGATAAAAGTGACTAAAACAGAAATTATAAGCAAGTTATTAAACAGCAGGTCAGGACCAGCATGTCTATAGAGAAAACTTGTCATTCCGAGAGGATTATACAAGGGGGAAGTATTCTAAAAATCCAGCCAACTTCAGACAGGTGCTAAAAGAACACTGAAATCTCTGAAATCTTTAGAAACTTGCACCTGCAATTCTAACTTTCATTAGTCAATGTGAGTGATAGTACAAAATTTCTCAGGTATTTTTTTAGGTCCTCCTACTGGACGCACCTATCCAAACCTTCATCCGTACGTGCCTTTTTAAAATCTGGGTCCACTTGTATAGGAAGTAACAATTCAAGGATTTCTTCAGGCTGAAAACTACAGCAGTGTCTTCCCCACCCATCTCCAGCACAGTCTGAGCTAGACTACCTCTCTACGTTTTGGGTGAAGCAATGACATTGTACAGAAAAGTGAGAAAAACATTTTTCATTCCCATCCTAATCTTTGGTGGATGGGATATCTGAGACCAGCCTCCTTAGGTCATAACTTGTATCTGAGAGTGAGTGAAGACCTTAGGAGATGCTCCCAGGCTGGGAAAAAACAGGACTATTGTCTCCCTACTTTATTTAATCTCAGATTAGTTACTCTTGCTATGAACAAGCAGTACTCTGCCTACATCCCCCCTTTCCTCTTCACCACACTACAGCCTCCCAAACCTTCGAAGCCTTGGGTTGGAGTTGGAGTGATGCTGAGCAAGGCCTTCCAGTTTTCAATTTCAACCCTAAGTATCTTCATTCCTTCCAAGTGTTGTGTTAAAAGTGCAATTCTCTACCAAATCATGCCCTTAAGTCTTTTAAGAAGCCAAGGCCTTTTTGACATTTCCACTCGCTGCTTAATTCAAGTAGCTTAACTTGATAACGGGCAAGAAAAACAAAACAATTCCAGGAAATCAGTTTCTCTCCAAATGCCGTTCCCCTTTTTAGTTATTCATGACATTGCTCCTGAATACTACATGTTAAAGACTTTTATCAGCAGCTTTCTTGCTTGGACTGTCAGGGAATACAACCTTACATTTAGCATCCTTATGAAGACTGATATTTCAAATTTACTCCACTGTAACTCCGGTGATTTTAAAGGAGTTCCTCTGGCATAATTCTGATGTCAGGTAGCTGTGAATCAGTTACTTGATATTAGATTAAATTTTTAAAGCTGTTCCCCTAGAGCACATAAAATAATTCACATTTAGCCACTTAAATTACCATTTGTCCCCAGTGGATTCCTTAAGCAAAAATTAATACATGGGCACAGCTCACATGAACCAGAATCTTTGCTAATAGAGAGCATATGTTTCAATATAACAGCAGCGGGTAATACAAACTTGCTGTGCTCCCTTTTTTTGTGATATGCATGGAAATCTTTCCTTCAAGATAAACCCAAGCAGACTCAAAACATTATTCCTCAGCTTTCCATCACATGCTGCAAGAGGAAATAATGAAGCTCACCCATATTTCTGTCTTCCCATTGCTCTTTTTACACCTCTCCGCCAGCACCTTGAGTTCCACTGTGGTCTCTGAGACCATTTCGGCACTTTTGTCCTTGACGACGATGTGCATGACCCTGCCGTTGTTGATGTGAGCATCGAAAGTGCTGTTCCACGGTGGGTACATGGTGGGCTTCTTCTGCACATACACTTGGCCATTTTCTGTCAACAAGAAACGGTTTGGATTAGCTACATTTTCTTCTCATCTGCATTAAGGCAGCCACTCTACAGTCCCTGAGACAGATTTGTGTTATTTACACACTTTAAGGTCTCTCTCTGGGGAAGGTATGTAATGGATGATGTTAAAGTGTCTTAAGAAGTTACTGTGTGAAGTTAAAGCTGGGAAAGGATTCATCTCACTTAACTTTAGGTGTCTACAATGTGCAAGTCAATATCTGATCTATTTGAATATCAGCTGCCTTCAGAGATAGTGAAAGGAATTTAGTACATATACATCAGTGGAGTTAGGGTGCGTTTATTTGACCAAATATAGGCATCTACTTTAGAGAAACACAATTTCCAACCCTGATTACATTAATTTTATTAAGTAGATCTCAAATGTAGATTCTGACACAGTAAGATACCCACATCTAATTACATGAGACCCATCACAGATAACCAGTTACATGTGTCATCTGTCCCACTGCAATGCGAAATGAAAGGGTTTGCTTCAATGCCCCCAAAATCTGGATGCACTTTGTGATTAGGCTCAGCTGCTGTGTATGGCGAGTCTGATGTTACTTCTCAGCTACCTCAGGTCTGTTAAAAATAAATAACTCTCTTGCAAACCTGCAACCATATCCACAGCAAGGTTGACCTAGCAGACCTTTCTTGCACCTCTTCATGCGCTCGTTCCTCTTCCTTCACAACAGACACATCTTAAAATGATGTAAGGTGTCTCTGAGCCCTAGCATTAACTGGCAGTCATCTCTTTACTTCGATATGTCAAATTAAAAGCTTCTCAGCCAGCTTGCTTCATTTCACATGGCCAGTTTTATACCCTGTAAAAGGCTTGGAAATTAAGGAAAATTCTACTTCACAGTTACCCTCTGCAAACTTTCAGTCTATCAAATGTCAAAGCAGATGGAACAAGAGAATAAAAAACAGTTGTGTGAGCAGTAGAGCTGTGACTCCTGTCTCCTCAAGACCCTGCTCCTGTTTCCAACAGTCCCAGCCCTTTCCCTTACACCACCAGCTGGAAAAGCACATGCAGCCGATAGCCTGGAACATGACATGTGGTGGAGGAAATCTTTATCTGCCTTTCCCTTCATGGGAGAACTAATTTAGGTTTCTTTCCTCTAATCAGCTTTGATTTCCCCAGGGAGGAACTCAGGGATTTTTGAGGCTTGCACCGCACCTACAGGATGGATTAAATTTGTGCAACATTCTTCTCAGGACATGAGAGAACATTTATTGGGGATAAAACAAATATCAGAGCTGTGAGACCATAACAAAAATGTCCCACCACCACTAGATAATTATAATTTGAGAAAGCAACTTGGCAAGGATTTATATTATCCTACAATCAATACCAACTTGTTGAAATTTCACTCCACAGCCCAGCACTTGCCTCTCCTGGAACAGTTTTATGCTAGTTTTATCCACATAAACTTGATTGGAGCTGCAGGATGCTCTGACCATCAGCATTGGCTTGCATTGCAAAGCTAAGCAGAGGTCACTCCCACAACAGAAAATCACTTTCTGGTATGGCAAATACTTGTGCAGTTAAATCTTAGGTTAAAACTCAGTTTCCTCTAATTTTAGAGCACCTCAGTCAAAGGTGAATCAATCTTCATCAGTTAAGTGGGGCTGGCTTTTCATGTATGAAGATTTAAGCAGTCAAATACCATTGTTCAGAGGCATAACTCATTCCCATCAAACTTGCAAATATATATTTAAGCCACTGTTTCAATGAAAGCAACCAAAATAAGGCAGAAAAAGTGCAACAGAGGACGGAAATCTCAGTAAGGAACATTATTCCCTTGCCACCTCAACAAACTACTCCAAGGATGTGAAACACACTATTTGAAAAACAAGTGCTTTGGCTAGCATCACACTCCAAAATGTACAGCTCAAACAAACAAACCCTAGAATGCGAATGAACTGGCCAGTGCACGGGATCAGACACGCATCCCCAGTGCATCCCCACTGACGTCTGTGGAGTCCTGCCAAGGATTAGTCTAACCCTTGGCTCCTGAATAATGAAATAGCATCTGTCTTTCCTGGGGAGCAGCTCCCACTGTAGCTGGAAGCACTTCTCCTGCAGGCCTGCTGAGTTCAAGCACGGAGCAGGATCTTTCACGAAGTAAATGTCACCAAGACAGGTGTCAAAATGGCACCAGGCCAGGTGGCTTGGGAAGGCAGAAGCCATTTTTAAAGGACAGATATTTTTACACCTCAGAGGTGCCTATGATCTCTGGAATGGTTTGTAATCAGAAATAAATTGCTATAACGTATCTAGCTATGTGTAGTTTTTTGTTTTTTTTTTTAAAGATTATATCACAAATTACCAAGATCTTTTTTTATGACATAAGTAGGTGGCAAAAATATATAAGAGGCAGTCTAAGATCCTTCTTGGGCTTCTGAAATTCTTTAGGGTGCCCTTTTTTGTGACATCCTTGTGTCCACAGATGACGGGCATTACTCCCAGACCTTGTGTCCTCTGCCCCCGTGACTTAATTATAACTGCTGGTGCACATGAGGCAACTTTTGGCATAAACACAAAATGAATCAAACTCCTTTTTTTGGGAACCTAACATACTCATCATCTATCATTTGTCCCTTTGCAAACAAACAAACAAACAAACAAATACCAATACCCTTACTTTCCTAGTGCTACACATAATATATCCAGTCCATAGAAGGTCTTTGCAAAAGCCACAGTAGACACATCTACCAAAATAATTCCAGAAAAAAAAAATGCAGGAAATTGGGATTGGATCTATCATGGATTCAGCTCTTACTGTTGTATAGCAATCATTTGATCTGAAGAAATACTTGGCATGCATTAGACAGAGCACAAGTCTGGCAGTCAGGGTTGTTTGTATCTCTTAAAGCCTTTGCAGCAGACACATTTCTGTTTCCTGGACATGCCAATTCAGCCAAAATTTGCATAATGAGGCATCACAATAAAAATGTTTTGAATTTCATCACTACAAGTGCTCTGTGAAAACTGGGAATTGGAGAGTAGTGAACAAAAATCACAAACCAGAATGCAGCTATTTCAGATACTCTCAGCTAACATTCGTCCTGTGATCCTCGTTGCCTTTTGCCTTCTCTGAGGCTGTTTGAGCACAAAACTTGTGGATGGTCATGTTGAGATCATTTCTGGCATTTAGCACTAGGCTCATCTCACTGAATATCAGGCACGTACCTCTGAGCAGATTGTCTAAACTACCCTCAGAGTCAGCGGAGAGCACGGGGCTTTTCTAGGGTATAATTCATAAGACCTATTCTAGGTGTCTTCCTTAAGATGAGATGAATCCACCTTCTCTGCTTGATCCCCTGGGCTGTAATTCAAGGGTGGCCAACTTGCTCAGATACCAATATCCTTGTAGAAGGCTGGAAATAGGGGAGATGTATCCTACCACCTTGGCTTAATCACCTTTAGGTGAGGTTAGACATTGACACAATTACTGACAGAGGGTGTCTAAGAGCAACGTCTTCCAAGGGTGATTCCCCAAGAGTCTACGATGAATCAGTCTTGTGAGGTTCCTGCTGCTATCACGCACATGATGAGGACCAGAGACGAAATTCACTAGAGAAGAGTTCCTCTGGCTGTTTCAATATGTAACCGTCAGAAAACTGCAATTACACCCCACCTAACAGAAACATGTCATTTTGTTTTCTGTATTTGATCCTCACTAATGGAAAAAATGTTCTTCCAAACACATTTTTTCATTTCTCATTGTTAGGGTATTATTATTATTATTTACTATTATTATTATTATTAAAGGTTCTCCAAAACACAGAAATTATAGCCACTAGTTAGTACATTTTTGTTTGTTAGGTGCCAGAAAACAATTTCAGCTCTGTGTAAGATGAATAAATATAGGTTTGTTCTGCCCAAATTGATTTTATTCACTTTTGAACTGACAGAGGCTTCAGTTTGAGTTATGGCTCTTTCAAAGGTCTCATTAAAGCAAACAACCAAGCACAGCATAGAGCTGAAATAAGTCACATTTTCAGTGAAAAGTGAAATCTTAGCGATATCTTGTCATGCAACATTTTCTTTCCTTCTGACTTTACCAATCACCACATCTTTCAGAATCATTGAAAGTGTAATTTAAACAAAGCTGAAGTTCAGTGTGATAAATGATGACTCTTTAAAAATAAAACAACAAGAAAAACACTACTACCACCACAAAAAACAAACAAACAAACAAAAACAACCAACCAAACAAACAACAAAACAAACAGTGAAATACCAAATTATTTTTAAATTCTAAAATTTCTTTTTTTAAAACTACTTTGACATCCCCTGAAGGTTTGATTTGGGAGTGGGGGTGGGGGGTGGTAGTGGGGGGTTCAAGGCATAAAAAGGGATTTCCGAGTCAAATTCATCTTTAAAAGAATTGCAACAGTTGAGTTAGGAATTTGTCCAAGATTTAAGATAAATAACAGCCAATATGAGAAATTTCCTAACATTGAAGGTCTTGATCTCAATGACTGTTGAAAAGCAGAACTGAAAAACTTTTCATCCTCTCACTGAGACTATTTTCATGCATAAGACATATACGAAGTGTTTTCCCAATGAGGATTCATCATTCCTGTTCAGTTAGGAAAAGTGTACAACAATCCATATATCCAGACACAGAAAAAAAAAAAAAAGAAACAACAAAAAACAGCTTAACAGACAGTTTCACCTCCAAACATATCACACAGTACAGCAGTTATGTGGGGAAATTAACTCCCTCTACAAAGCCTGGGGATGTTTGAGAGGTTTTATTTATTCATTTATTTTTATTTTTTGTTTGTTTGTTTGTTTTGTTTGTTTGTTTGTTTAGGCTGGAAGTTACTGGACCTGTATGTTCCTCAAAAAATGTGATAAACAAGGACAGCCCTTCCAGGATATTCCTAGGACACCCAGACTTTATCTGTCTAGAGCCCCAGCTGACAAAACAGCAACTGCTCATATAAAAGTGAAACTGAATATAGCTCAGCTCGTCAGCTGTGTCATATGCTGGGACCTGTAATTCAGTTGATAATAACCTCACACCGAAGAAAGAGACTTTGTTAAGCTTCATCTTCAAATCAGACTTTTTGCAGGCAGTTCTGAACCCAAACTTGCATGTTGTTTAGACTTGAAAAGCACTTCACAAACCCTTATAAGGATTTACCACATGCTTCCTATGCACCAGCAATGGCAAAGTAAAACTCACACATTTCTAAAAAAGTTCACATGCACGTTTAACACCTCCCCACTTACCTGACTCCACGGCTTCTTTAACCATCACAGCACAGTAAGGATTAATCACCTCCCCCTGGGATGGCAGGTAAGGGCCACTGTCATAGTTGGATAAACCAATACGCAGAAAGGGAGACATGACAAGTCCTGTGTCAAACAAAAGACAGGCGATATTTGGGAAGAGTCTAAAAATTCCCTTGGTTTTAACCAGCTTCTTATCTCCACCGGACAGGGGTATGCCAGCCGTTAGTTATCCATCCAGCTGGAGACTCTCTGACTTCCTCCACTGCCTAGCGAAATGATGGACTGACCAAGCACTGCTTAATGTGCACAAGGTAATGTAACTTAGCTGTCAGCTTAACCACATAGCTGAACTCATCGCAAGGCTGGAAGGACCCGCAGTAGCAGCTCTGAGGACTAGTGACTCGACACCAGCTGTCAGAAATGAGAACAACAATACATAGGAGCCAAATCAGGAATTTCTTGGCTGGGACAACCTCTGCTGTAATTGATGTTGAGTCACGCATTCACGAAGCTCAATGCTATGAGAATAGAAAGGGTTTCGGTAATACAAGGCTGTTGGAAGACTGCAAGCTGAACATGAAACCGTGAAATAACTGCACACTATTTATATGCAGCATGGAAATGATCTCAGGCATCCAACTGACTGGGTGCTGACCCACATTCATCAGTGAAGCTATAAAGAGAAAATTCAGCTCGTATGAACCACACTGTGTAGGGGAGGAGAAAAAAAAAAAAAAAAGGATCTCAGGATAATTCTAAGCAGCTGAAAACAGAAACACATAAAAGCAAGATGCCAGGAAACACAACAAAGCCTGTGGGTTCGTCTTCTTTGCAGGCTCTTTCAGAGCTCCTAGTGAGAAGATTTAGTGAAGCCAGCAATTATTAACCGCTGTAGTTGGTGCCCATCTTTGTGCCATCTGGACCCAAGGACTGGCATTTACCAAACAACTTTTGTTTAAACTCCTGAGCTTGTTATTCTTGGCTCCCCCTCTAGTCGACAGGGAGCAAGAGGCACTTTGAACTCATCTGTAGATGTCTGTGTCTTGGACCACCATAGCTGAATGCATGAGTCCTACCACCAGCTGTTAACAGTCAAATAAATTGTTCAACTACAAAAGCAAAAAGTCAAATGACATGTGGGGTAGGATGCACCACAAGCCTTTCTTCCCTTTTACACATATAATGCTCAATCCTAAAGACAGCTTCTCTAGCTTCACATGTCAGATGATCCACGTTCATTGCTGGGAATGACATTTTCTTACCTGTAAATGGTATTTCCTGATATACAAGCTCAGTCTTTGGCTGGAGGGGCTTCTCTGGTCATCACAGTTGTGGACAACATGGAAAGGATTTTCTCAGGTGAAGGAATGAGGATAAGAGCTCCTCTGGCCAGTCCGACTTTAAAACTTGGACTCTCCGTTCAAAGAAACAGGAGACAGGACCATCAAAGAGAGAGGAAAACTGGAGAAACCAAGACATAATCCTTTGACTGAGTTTCTCCCCTCTTACCCAGCAGTGTGGAGTGATGAGTTTCCATCAGCCCCTTTTTGTGCAAAAGTCTAGTGTGACAGTAAAAGTCAGAACAACTTTCTGTTAGCACATGGCCAGGTCTCAGCAGGTAGTTGTTTCACTTGCCTCTTGGATATTGTGAGATCTTCTGCTTCCTGTTATAAAATGAAGAGAAAAGGCTACAGTTAGCACTGGGACTGAACTGCCAGCTATTCTGGCCTGAATGTTCACAGGTGCTGAGCAATCACACTGCCATGCTTTCTGAGACTGTTGCAAACAGGTGGCCTGTGCAGTAAACTGCAACTATATTCTTACAGAGATTTCAGTAGGCAATGTTTTGCAGGAGATTCCCTCAATTTATTGTCTTAAGTAAGGCCAATCCATGCAATGAGCAACATAGGAAGACTCTACTTCCCATTTGAGCTCCTGAGTTAAATTAACTAAAAAACGGACTGAGTTTGCAGCAAAATAGCAGGGACTCAGATACTCTCTTTGGTAATGTACTTGAAAAGAGAAGAAAAAAATTGGGTAAGGCAAAGCTCCGTTTGAGGCTGGATGTCAGAGATTCATACGTTCATGTTCTTCTCAGGGTGACGGCAGCATCTCTTTGAAGGGGATTGCAGACAGACATTAGCCAAGTTTCTGAAGAACTTGCTCTGGAAAACCACTTGTATTTAGATATTTAAGCATGGTTAGCTTTGTGGAGAGGGGCATTTATGGCACTGCTCAGTGGTACAGTGGAAGGATTATGAATGGTCCATGGCACAAAGGCTCAAATTTTTGTCTGTACTGACAGAAGCAGAGAAATCTGATCAAATTAGGTAGGGAAAAATCTCTCTAACAGGAATTAAAATATTTATAAATGTATGTATTTATGCATATAATAATATAAACACTATATATATATAATATATATATTACATATATTAGATATATATCATTCTGTTCCCCTTCTGTAATTATTTAGACATTTCATTTTTTTCAAAATATTAGAAGCCTACTTAGTCTAAAGAAAAAAGGAAAAGCAAATCAAAATGTCTCTGGAAGCAGAGTTTGAGCCTGGTATTCATCATATTTCCATGAAGTCAATGTCGTTGCAACACAGATAAGATTGAGAAAACACCTTGTCTTGTGAAATACTAATGTCACTGCTCCAACTGTTTTTGATCAGGTTCCTAAAGCCAGTACAGCTTTCAAAAAAGCCATTGCATTGTATCAGATCTGAAAGACTTGTGCTGGGACCTCACATACACCACTCTATCACACAAAATGTTCTGCAGCCACCATGAAAGCATGTAGGTTTGGCTCACCTAGTGCTCGCACTAGAAAACCAATAGCTGCCCATATAAACCTTGCAAAAACTGTCTAGAATCAGAGTTTTGTGTTGTAGCAGCTTTGTGTCAGCACTCCGCCCTGTAGTGAATTTCTTCACCCTGTCCAATAAATCAGACAGATAACTGGCTTCCTGCTTCTCTCTCACTGTCTTTCCTGAAACCACCTTGGCTTTGGCCCAAACATCTGTTTTCCAGGTCATCTCTCCAGTGTTTGCCACTGCAGAACTGCTACTTGGCTCAAATCCACAGCCATAAACAATTAAGGAACAACACACTCAGCTCCAGCAATGGCTCACTGTAATAGCAGCAGTTTAATTTAACACTAGAAGCAGCTGCAATGGATATGGAGAGTGTCTGCTTAATTTCCCAGTGGAAAAGATACTGTAAGGTATCTGAAGATTAAGGATGAAATACATCTTTTTATAAAGGGCCACCTGCAACCTCTCTTCCAATAAACTACCCAATGAAACTTACTTGGGGTTCATCAATGCTGCACCTCGCATCATCAGCACAAGGGAGTTTTGCCCACTCTGGAGAATAATGCAACATATGGAAACCCTTCTCATATGATATTAAGAAGTAATAAACTCCTTAATATCCTTAATCAATTGTGGTTAAAGAGAGTGGAAGAACTGAGCTTCTGATCCAAGTCAGAAGAACTGCATTGAAGACGGCTGCCTTTAGTGGGATTGATGCTCCTGTGCTACGCTGAATGAAAATGGATGCATGCGTGATGCAGGAAAGATGGCAATTTATTGAATGAGAGTTAACTGAGAGGAGAGTGGAAATATTTCTGGATTTGAGATGCTGTTTTCCTAATGTCATCAAACTCTCATTTTCTAGAAGTCAGAGGGAATAATTTCAGCTCTTTCCTTTTTTTTTTTTTTTTTTTTTTCTTTTAGGCAAAGCTGTGCATGCAGAATTAATTCACTATCCAAGAATCAGCATCACCAAGAGGCAAAGGAGCCAGGAGTTGCAGCTGAAGGCTATGAACTTGTCTCCACCTCCTGACAGACATCTGCTAACCAAAAAGCAAGATCCTGACCCTGCAAAGATCACTTTGTATGGACGGTGGAGACCTGCACATCAGCATAACTCAACACACATCAAGGTCTACTTGCAGGTTTCAAGGAAGCTCCACTAGAGTGATACTGGATGCCAACAGTGATGGCTAGCGTCCCTGCCTCTGCCCCCTGACTCTGGATATCCCATAACCATTGCTCTCTTCAAAACTTTCATAGGAGGAGCTGTTGACACCCTCGAGGACAGGGAGGCCTTGCAGAGAGATCTTGATGAATTAGAAAGCTTGGCAATCAGAAGCCATGTGAAGTTTAACAAAAGCAAAATCCAGATTCTGCACCTGGGACAGGGCAACCCTGCTATATGTACAGACCCAAGGGAACAACACGGTGCTGAGACGGGGGAGGATCAGGCTGAGGATTAGGGAAAGGTTCTGGCACCCAGAGGCGCTCGGGTGCTGGGACAGGCTGCCCAGGGATGTGGTCATGGCTCCGAGCCTGCTGGAGTTCAAGAGGGTTTTGGACAACACTCTAAGACACAGGGTCTGATTTTGGGTGGTCCTGTGTGGAGCCAGGAGTTGGACTCAGTTGTGGGTCCCTTCCAACACAGGGTATTCTGTGATTCTGTGCTTCTATAGCCCATGCAGTATGAGTAACTCCCTTGAGTGACTTTCATTTTGTCTGCCCGTACCTCCTGTTATTTCAGTGGAGATCAAAACAGCCTGTTTGTAAAGGAGGAAGTTCAGACACCCTCTGGGTTATGCTCAGTGTTTCTCACACTTTGCTTTTACAATGGTTCTGGATCAGGGGAGGATGAAGAAAGGAAGGGAAATTTATAGAGCTGTTAAATTTCCCTGCTCTCCCATAGTAGCTACCCAATTTGCAGCCAGGCTCACAAAGGCAGTAGAAGGAGTGGACGAGGAAAGGCAGGACCAACTGCCATGTCTGATGGAATTGGTACTGTACCAGCCTCCATCCAACTAAAGAGCCTCCCAAAACTTTTTGGAATGACTTGATTTCAACTCACAGGTGATGCTCACCATGGGAACGCTTCCCCATGGCTGGCAGAGCCAGGCAAAGCATTTCTTCTGGCACGTGAAAGTCAGGCTTCCAGACTTTTGTGGGGCCCCCACAGCAGGCATGTGAATGGGGGATTTCCCTTTAAATGTCTGCGAACCATCTTGCGATGCTGTGTTTAGGGCAAGCTGAGTGCATTGCTAACTGGTCATGGTCTCCTACATATAGCCTTAAAACAAAGCTGTTTGGACTTGCTGAATTCACGTGGTTTCTTCCTGTTGCATTCGTTGTGCACAAGACAAGACAGGAGCTTTAGATGTATTTTCTTACGAGTTATTTAGCTAAGGTGGAGTTTAAGCAGGTGAACAGATTTACAGTTGTGTGAGGTTGGTATTTCATCCCACAGAAAAGAGTATGCTGGTAGTACCAGTGCTTATTGCATACATCCATGGACTCTAAAACGGGATCTACTACCCTTGAAGCAGATACTTGCCTGGGTGGGTCTTAAAAACAGGAAGTTTGTGCTTTGTTATCCTTATGTTACCATTTGACAATTGCTTTCAGCATACCTAAATGCAGGCTATGTGCAAGGATACTGTTCAGCCTTCCACCCCATCTCACAGTGCAGGTTCTCAAACCTCTTCCAGCACTGTGTCAGCTGTTGGTGTACGGTATGGGACCAGGGAACAGGTTTCTCTAAAAGCAGCCCTTCTTCTTTTCCTTACTCTTCAATTGAGTTTGCAGCTGTATCTGTTTCTTGATCTGACTGATCCTGCAGCTGTGCAGCCATGGGGGACTGCATGAAGCAGAAATGTTGATGTGGGAAAGCATGCAGCAACTGCGTGTTGGTAGGGACAAAGAGACTGGGAAACTGTGGCCACTCTGCTGCTGGATCCACATGAATATATGCAGATAACTGAAGAGCTCATCACCCCAGCTCCTATCTCATTCTATGATTACCCATTCAAGATATATAAGTACTTGTAGGGCATGCTTCATGCCCTCCTGAAGAAGACATTTAAAACAAGTTAGGTCAATGCCATCCTGTAATCACTATTTTCCTGCTAGCCAGTATGACTACATCTACCCCAAAGAAGTCCAACGTCAGACAAGACCTACTTCTGGTGTCTAGTGTAGAGGGCACAGACCTTTGGGCTTGATCTGGGAGCAGGTGCATTCATGCCTAACAGTTGTGATAGCCTGAAAGAACAGTGAAATACAACTGGGTGGGGACCCTACTCTTTCTGCTTGGCTGGGGCCAAAGCCATCCGCTCTGAGAGGCAAGCTAAAAATGGAAAGAGGGTCCGGAGCAATGCTCCTCCACACTTCTTAATTTTCTTATATAAAAGAGCCAAATTCTCCCATCAGAAGGACAGTCTCTTTCAAATACACCTTTTGTTTTCCAGGAGACTCTGAATTTCTCTTTCTCTCTCGAGGCAAGATTTTAAAAGCTAAATCCCTTGTTATTTCTGTAAACTAGAAAGAGGAGCAGAGCAGACCCACCAAAAAGAGAAAGCCAAACCTCTGTTGGGAATAGCTTTCCATCACTGAAACTAGGTCTGAACCCTTTTAACCCCACCTTTAGCAGATGTTTGTCATATATGCTCCTGAAACAAAGCAAACTTGCACCCTTACCTGTCCTATCTGAAAGAAGCACAATTGTTCAGATGACTCTCTTTTGTATATGCTTTCTTTTGTGTGTGTGGTTTTTCTTTTTGTTTGTTTGGTTTTGCTTTTGGGCCCAGATTTTTAAAAGCAACTTACTGGTTTTACTTTCTTATTTTCCTAGAGAGCTCTGGCTAGTTTAATTTCCTGCATCGCTTCATTTCTGCAACATTTAAGCCACACAAACACCAAAGAAACATTTAAAAAATAACTATCCCCATTTTATTTATTTATAATTTTTAATACTGAATTTTCTTTCAGGCTTTATCTGTCTTCTAACAAACACAGGCCAAACTTGAAAAGACAGTGCCTAGCTTTTCAAACACTGCACACAAAACACTTTCAAAGAGCTATCTGGTGTAATGAGGAAAATAAAATATATTGAACCGAGATGTAGCTATCTCCTTTCCTATGTAACTATCGCCTTTCCTTTGCTCTCTCGTTCGTTAGCCCAGCAGTTCCTGTATTTCTTCTAAGATTTTGATACTGGTTAACAGAGCTCTTGCTGTGTATTATTTGTGTGTGTTTTTAAATGACACAAGTGGCGTTTTCCTGAAATACTTCACCATCATGTACCAGAATTGCCAGTAATGTTCTGACCTTCCATCCAATCTGCACTTCTTTTTTTTTTTCACTTTCTTTCCCTTATAATAAAATAAAATAAGTCCAGAAGAAAGGGCGAGGCCATAATGGAACATATTAACATCCTTCCTTTTGCAGGCAGAATTTCATGCCTGTGTTCAACCTTGTTCAGCAGTAGAGGTATTTCATGTATTTATTTAATCTGGAAATCTGCTAAAGGTATTTGGACCTAGAATCATGGAAATATTGGGCTGGGAAAGAGCATTTTTCTCATCCCTCTGCCTCCTGGCAGACTATAGTCTACATCATCCTTGACGTATCTGTCTAGCCATCTGTCAGGAACGAAGCTTGTGTGCTTAGTGTTACCACATATTCCTCAAAAACGTGGCCAAATTTGTCACAGAGGATCCTCAGATTGTAACTGAAATCCATGTTAAATAACCACACCTTACCCATGTGTGACAAAAAAGACTTCAGAAACATTTTAGAAAATTAATTTTGATCTAGGATTGTCCCTGTTTTCTCTACAGATTGCTCTATTATTTTAAAGCAAATTAGTGTTTTCTCCCTGCTTCTCTCCAGCACTGGACATGTTCTGTCAGGTTCAGTGGACAAGAATCACAAGAAAATGCCTGGTTGCCAAATCTCTACATTTTAGGCACACCAACAACTTGGGCTTTACTCCCGTGAGCACCTGGCCCAGCTCACACTTTAAAATGAGCACCACTGTGGATATTTCAAATAATTCAGATTTTTCCACACCCTTGCATTTAAAGTTTACTCTGCTAAATACCTTAAAAGCAGAATACCTTTGCATGATATAACCTGGCAGACCTGCAGTTTCTGCCTTCATTCTCTGCTCCATTAATCTTTGCCACAAAGGTTTCACCAAAATCACCCCCTATGAGTTTTTAATTTCCATCAGTCTCAGGACTCTTTCTGTAGATGCCACACTCATGCCCTCTCTTGTCGACACAAGAGTAAGATCAACCTCTGTGCCTTTCCTACTCCAAATGGCTCTGGACACCAGACACCTTCATAAAGAAACTCATAAAACACATTATTCCCTCTTCTGCAGTCATACAAGAGCTCAGTTTAAGACTACATTTCTATTTAAACATAGTAGCTCTGGCTCCAGCTGGGCTGAAAGCCCTCTTCACACTTACAGTTTGGTGTCCTTTCCTCAGCATCAGAGCCTCATGAGGGTTCTTGAGACTTTCCATCTCTTTCTCTCTGTGTCTTTTCACCTCACTTAACGTTTAGCTCACACCAACTCTGAGAGGTCATTTCTCCACCAGTTTATATCTGTGCTTCTGCCCTCAGTTAGCTCCCTAACTGGGGGGATATGGGAGGCACAGTGCGTGGAAGAAAGCAATATAAATCTCAATCAACATTTATTTTAGACCAAAGTGCTGAGGATCCTTTTTTTTTTTTTTTTTTTTTTTTTTTTTTTCTTTTTCTCTCTTTTCTTTCTCTCTCTCTCTCTTTTATTTTAGTTTTTTTCCTTTTTAGTGTATTGCATCTTGACAATGGCTATGCAAGGGCAGTACAGAAGTACCCCTGATACGTTCACAAAATCCAGAACAAAGACATGTCACCTCTGTAAAATGGTATGTGTTACAGCTACAGCAGTGACTGCAAAGACAGAACAAGCAATTGTTTCTTGAAGTCAAATGAGATACCTTTTACTATGATCAGAAAAGAAAGGTCTGACCAAAGAAATCATGGAGGTGTTTTGCTCCAAGGTTGACAAAAAGAGAATACAAAAGCTGTAATCAGTTATGACCTTTCCTCACCACAGTCCCAAAGGTAAAATAATTCCTGTTTCTGAGGTGAAAGCAAAGCTGATGTCTAATGTATAACTGCAGAACCAGAGTTTTCAGAGGTGTTGTGCAACTGGGAGCTACACCATGAAGAGGCTGACCGTATCACTGAAATTTTAGCAAGAACCTCAGGTATTACACCTTTAGGTATTACTCCTTTAGTAATCTCTGAGGCTCGGATCAGTACCATGGTCTAAAGAACATTCAGCCAACTCTTTGTCCTGCTCCTCTATCATGTCACTGCCCTCTGCTCACTGATCATCCACCATGTCTTTCCCTGTGTCATTAGAAAAAATACGCCCAAGTGTAGATGAAATTGCAGCTGGTGTTGCTTCTACTAGTGGGGTCCTCTGCCAAAGAGGGCCAATGGTCCCCAGGCACTAGCCTATGGTCACTTCTTCCACATAAATACGTGTCCATTTATGACCCTGACACACTGGAGATCCCCTTGCCTCTCCTCTTTGCCCCTACCATAAAACAATCACGAGTGGGGTTTCTCAGGGCTCTGTTTTAGGGTGAGTCCTATTCAATGCTTTCAAAAATGACTTGGGTGTAGGACTAGAAAGTATAAGTAAGTTTGCAACTTTTGTTATACTAGAATGTATAAGTAAGTTTGCAAATGACACTAAATTGGGAAGAGCTGTTAACACCCTCGAGGACAGGGAGGCCTTGCAGAGAGATCTTGACAAATTAGAGGGCTGGGCAATCACCAGCCACATGAATTTTAACAAAAGCAAGTGCCAGATTCTGCACCTGGGATGGAACAACGCTGGCTATGCGTACAGACTGGGGGATGAGAGGCTGGAGAGCAGCCCCACAGAGGGATCTGGGGGCTGTGGTTGACACCAAGTTGAATATGAATCAACAGAGCATCATGGCAGCCAGGGCGGCCAACTGCACCCTGGAGTGCCTCAGGCACGGCATGGCCAGCTGGGCAAGGGGAGTGACTGTCCTGCTCTTCTCTACACTGGTTGAGCACTGTGTGTGGTTTTGGTTGCCACATTGCAAGAAGGACATAAAAGTATTAGAATGTGTCCAAATGAAGTCTACAAAAGTGATGAAGGGTCGAGAGGGCAAGATGTGTGAGGAGCAGCTGAGGAACCTTGGTGTGTTCAGCCCCGAGCAGAGCAGGCCGAGGGGAGGCCTCATGGCAGTCTGCAGCTCTCTCAGGAGGGGAGCGGAGGGGCAGGCGCTGAGCTCTGCTCTCTGGGGACAGCAACAGGACCCGAGGGAACGGCATGGAGCTGGAACAGGGGAGGGTTAGGCTGGGGGTTAGGGAAAGGTTCTGCACCCAGAGGTGATCAGGAACTGGGACAGGCTGCCCAGGGATGTGGTCATGGCACCGAGCCTGCTGGTGTTCAAGAAGCATTTGGACAATGCTCTAAGACATAGGGTTTGGTTTTGGGATGGTCCTGTGTGGAGCCAATTGGACTCAATGATCCTTGTGAGTTCCTTCCAACTCAGGTTATTGTATGATTGTATATGTCTGGGATTCCTGACACTTAACTTCACACTACTATCTACTGCTTATGAATCTGCTTATGGACTAGTCCTCCCAGGCTTCCTTCATGAACAACAGAAAGAAAGAGGACTCCTGGGTTTTCAATTCCTCTCTTCCCAACGTGTCTGTCTAATAGGGGCAAAACGTCTGCCAGCCTTGAATGCCCTTCACCCCACAGCAGACAGAGACCAGGCAGCTACTTCAGGTGGAGAAGTTTGTCTGTGGCTTTGGAGACATAAGCAGGTGGCTCCCAGCTGTGTGTCTCACCAGTCAGCAATTAAAAAAATCAAGGATCATCTTAGGGGTGTTTGTCTGCATGCTGACCCAAATGAATTAACACATATTTTCCAAATAGAAATGAACAAACCGAGGACATGATGCTGGCCTACAGCTTCGCCTAAGTGCAGTAGACTGAAACAAAACTCACTGAAATCTTTGTTTAACTTTCTATGGGTTTTGAATCTTGTCTATAAATAATGAAAAGGACACTGCTAGAAACTAGAAACTGGAAAAACTGAGCTAAACTGTGTAACTCAGTTTTCTAATGATGAGATTTGGTACATGCACCATCCTTTCAAGTCTTGCTAGAAAACACATTACAGAGCATCACCTTGCTTTGCAGGGGGGGACAGGGAGAAAGCGGGTTGTTTTTCAGATACCTTGTATATTGGAAATAATTTACTCAAAAGTTTTAGTGACAATGGCTACGGTTGCCTTGATAAACACCCTCCCCTTGTAGGAAGGGAAGGAGGGGACAGGAGAGCTGAAAACGGAAGCTGGGGGATGCATGTTCTTTACTGTTTTACCCACGTTATAAATCAGAACATAAATAGCAACTGTCACTGCTCTGTTGCAGAAAGCAACAGTGGGAGGGGAAAACCTGGCTAAATTCAGCTCTTAGTGGGTGTACAGTGCTTCAAGAGAAATAATGGTGACTCCCTCATCACTATTAGTCTCTCTGGTTTCCATGGATAAGTAGGGTACAACCTTGCCTAAATCCCATTCACAAGACAACAAATGTCTGTAAGCCTCAGCTGTTCCTTCTGTTCTCAACATATCAAGTCCAAAATGCCTCCGCTTTCACTCAGATGGATTCTTCTCCCACTCCAACTATTCCTGACTTGTGTTACATGCTCACCAACATATAGAAACTCCACAGAAAATTCAAATGACCACATCAAAAACGTCCTGAAAAGGCTTGAATGCAAGTGAAAAATTAAACATTAATTTTACTTTTGAAACAATATAGAAGTTATGTTTCTACTCCCAAAATGCTCACAAAAGTCTGGAGTGAGGTTCCCAGGGAACTTTGGCACTAGCGGACTTTAAAGCTTGGCCTCCTCATTATTGTGACAGCCATCTTGTCTCTGGCTGCAGTGTCCTTGGGTATCCCTGAAGATTGTCTGCTACTTCATAAAGTCATGGGATCACTAGAAGACTAAGCTGTATTACTGCTTCACTTGTGCTAAAGAAAATCTGCAACAAGTCTGCAGGCTTCAGAAAGTTACTTACACTTCTGTATTTGCAAATAATTCTACTGCCACTAGCATCTCTCTCTCTCTCTCTCTCTTAAAAATAGTATTAAAGCCACACACTTGGGCAGTTTATTTAGATTACAGGCTAAATTTGTCCTCTCAGATGCACACATTCAGCACACAGTGAGGCTACTGCTGCTGTCTGTTCGGTGCTGAGGACAGAATTTGGTCTGAAGCATTGAGCTGCTTCATTAATTGGCAACATGAACAAAGTATACATTACCAAACCAAAAAAAAACCTTACTGTCAGTCCAAAGCTATGGATACATTTTTTTAGAGGGGTTCTCCTCCCACAAAACATGAGAATAGCTCCACAAAACAACTAGTTAACAAAAGCCCTACAACCAGTCTGCTTTGAAAATATATCGCTCTTGATCCATGCCCCCCTGAGATGAACTGCCTTAAATCCATGCTCCCAGCTAATGTGTGCATTTGTAGTGGTGCAACAGCACTTACACTCTCTGGGATGGGCTGTGCTTATTTTCTGTTTGTTTGTTTCCAGAAAACATCTGGTATGGTGACACGTAGGAGGGGAATTACACTTCCTGGCCTGGGTGGGTGTCTGCTCTGGAATGAGATATCTACATGTGACGACAGAAAAAAGTGTTTGTATTTGACTTAGAGCTACAGCTTAGATTAAGAGTTGCGTGTTATACTGTTTTATTGGATCTTTCAAATGCCTCACGGAAGCAAACAGAGTATTCCGTCCACAGCCCTATCCCCATAGATGACTTTTTAGGGCCATGCTTTAGACTACAACATCTGGCCCAGACAGAGCCGTGAGGAACAGACCCATGCTGATGACCAGGAAGAAACATTTGTTCTTACTTTCCCCGCTGAGGTCCTAAACTTACCACACAATGGCAGTTCATCAGTTTCATTATCCCTTTCTGGCTACAACCTTTCCTGAGAGCAAGGGCATATCTTTTTTTCTGTCCTGACTGGCACATGTACCATAAAAGACGTTTAGATGTAGAGCTTAGGGATATGGTTTAGTGGGGACTGTTAGTGTTAGGTCAGAGGTTGGACTCGATGATCTTGAGGTCTCTTCCAACCTAGAAATTCTGTGATAAGCCTGGCCATTCAAGGTCATTAAGGCCCCACTGAACCCAAACTGGACAGTCTGAGCATGTGAAGTGAAGCTGATACCATTGGGATTAGCAGTGCAGGGGCACCTATGTCCTGCACTGAGTGGACCAAGATGCCTCCTCTGTACACTGTGACTTAAAGCAGACCTTCCAGAGTGCTACTCAAGCAGACCACAACCAGGGACCACGTTAACACATACATGTTCTCACTGACTGGAGCATAGTGCTCAAACTTCATATTTTATTAGCATTGTCAATAAATCCAGACGTAATAAAGAACTGGACATGTTTGCCCTCATCTAGTGGCCCAGCAGGAAAGGATGGACAGCAGGTCCAATCTTTTGCTTAACACCAAAGATATGCCAGCAAGGAGCAGTGTTGCTGTAGACACGTGTTAAGAGCTTTATTTTGGGACTGGGACTTGCTTTGGACAATATAAGATGAACATTTGAGTCTACTAAATTAATATCTATCTCTAGAGAGCACTCTGAAAGTAAACGATGGCTCCATGTTGCCTACAAATTGGGCGTTTGAGGAAAAGGAATGCTTGCATTGCTCCAGAGTCTGAATGGCTGTGCTCTGGTACTGGGGCTACAAGGCCTCCTTTCCGTAAAAAAGTAATGAGTAAAAAGGTCCTTTGTCATGGATATCACCTAAGAGGATGCAGTTACCTCCATAAAATGGGCCTAGGATGGACTGAGATATCTCTTTCTTTTTTTAAAAGGAGCAAGGAACAGGAGTGCTTTAGTCTTAGCCATTCCAGTAAGGTGTGTAGGTATCAATCCTCATGCCAGGGAATGATGCTAATGAAGCCAAGGAAAGAGCTGAGGAATCTGAAGAGTGCTTCCCTATTGTATGCTAGACCTAAATACGTGACTCAGAAGCTTAAACCTTCACCTTTTGGCAACAGGGAGAAACCTATTAGCCACCTCCAGCCCCCAAATCACCACTCACCATAAACCTAAGTATCTTCCGCCCATCTCACAACCATCTCCTTCTTAGTCTGTCTATACAGGGATTTTCCAGTCCCAGATCGCTGTTGTGTTGGGTCTGAGGTTTACCCTATCTCCACCCCTCAGTGATCTACTTCTGCAGGCGGGCTCACATCTTTTCCCATGTTACCCCCAGCACCTCGAATGACCTTTTCAACCCTTTTCCTTTTAAATAATAAAACTCTCCATAGACAACTGGTGGTGAGGCAGTGGTTTTCATTGTCACAGAAAATTCCGTCAATTTTTTTGATACAGAACCACTTTTTCAACTAAAGAAAAAGGAAGTATTTTCTGAAGAAAAGTTAACTTTTGCTCCAGGAAACATGTACAAAATCAGATGTTTTGATTCAACCAGCCTCATGGCTGAAACTATAGATACAGTTCCCCCATATTCTCCTTCTTTCTGCCAGGCAGGTTCATCCAGAGGATCACATCTTCCATGAGCACTATTTCCAGGGGTGCTGGGACAGGGCCAGCATCTTTCTACACCACATAACAGAGGTCACAATGCATCCAGGAGACCAGCTGAACAGAGGAGTGCACACCATCCCTAACTAAATTCCTGTGTCACACAATAACAGCATTCAGAATCCAAACAGTTTTTTTTTTTCTGGACCAAAATATTTCCACTAAAGAACCAAAAAAAATATATATATTTTTTTCTGTGCATTGGAAAGAAAAACATTTTTATTACTACTATTCGTTTCTCTTGTCCATTAAAACCAACCCAGTCTGTAACCCTGAAGCTTCCTTTTTCCTTCCACTAACTTCACTCATGATTTCTACTTCCATATGTATAATGGTTTTGCTACCACTGCTATAATGTACCTTTGCTCCTACGTATATTTTAAACTGACTACGATGATCTTTTCTAATGCTTTCTTCCTGCACTATTTCATCCTCATCTCCTGATCAGATCTGTAGTAGTTACGGAGTCCTTCTACTGTCATGTTTGCTGATAATTATGATGTGCTAAGTAGAGAAGTGTTGTTATTGCTGTCTTTGAATGCCTTTACACACTGATGTTTCAACCATCTCCTATAGGCACCTCTCTTTGATGTCACATTAGCTTCTTTCCTTTAACTCTTTACTGTCTGGCAACCCTGAATGAAAACTGTGTGAATTTTTTCATCATTGTAGCTGCCTTGTTTATGCTAGGAGATTATTTCAACGTAGCAACAGTTTGCTAAAATACATATTTCTCGTGAAAAATCTGACACAGTTGTGCTTTCTGTTTTCTAGTTCACAACCATGCAGGGCTTCTTCTTTTTCTAATCTTGGGTATTCATCAGGCATTCCTGATGAGATACAAATCAAAAAATTATGCATTGAAAGATACGTTTTCTCCAGAAATAGATAGCAAAAGAGCTCCTGAAGAAGTGGAGTCATCTCCTGATGGAAGGGTAAAAGTTCCCTGGCCTTGGGCAGAACAGGGCAGATTGAACTTTTCTGTTCTGTTTCATCTGAGGTCTACACACAGCCCCAGTGACACTGCTCAGTGAAGTTCATGGCCTGGTTTTGTAGATATGCTGAGGTTTTTCACACTGTTCTGGTGGCTGAGGCCCCTCTTTGCTTACATAACCTCCCAGGCAGTTCAGGGCTACTTTCTCTCTAATCTTTGTGCAAAGCATGAAAGTTTTACTGCTGTTTTACAGCCAGGTCCAGACTGACACACAGCTCAGGTCCTGAACAGCTTAGCGATGGTGTGAGTCAAACGCTTGCAAGGGCAAAACACTTGGTCATGCAGGAAATGCATTTCAGAGGGTGCAGCATGAAGGATTGACATGATGAGCTGTATCCAGCAGCCCTTCTCTCCCTGTGGAACTGGCAGGGTGAGGATGCCTTAAACTGGGCATAGCATTACGACCCCCTGCACTTCCCTGATGAAGATAAAACAGGAGTCACGAGACGAACATAATCACACTGAGTACTTTGCTCAGATGGTCACAAGATTAACAACGTCCCTGTTCTCCGTTATTTATCGATCTGAAATATTTGTCTTTTAAGGCTGGTATTTCCTATGCATATGCTCTGACTATTGTTGCATCTATTGGAGATAAGCAGGGCATTTGTACTTGACAGTGATAACGAAAAGGGGATGCTTGTCTTTTGAACAAGAGTCAAACAAATCTAAAGATATAAAAATTGAGGCAGCTCACTACTGAGAAGCATCCCAAAATAGGTCAGTAAGGCAATGACCATTCACAAAACCCATGAAAATGCTACATAGAGTTTATCACCTGTAAATCTCAGGGCTCTTTACGGCTCAGATGAATATCAAGAAATTCATTTTAGAGATAACTGAACCCTACATCCGCACCACACGGCACCACGCTGACAGGGTGAGAGAGACAAGGTACAGCTCTGTGAAAGCTGCACCATTTTCCTTTCATCTCATCCTGAATACATCCTATACCACCACATACTTCTTCCATTCAGCACTTCTGCCCCGAAAGACCAAACACAGGAAAGTATTTTTACACACAGGTGGAACTAAAAATATCCCCAAGTGGGATGGCACAACTCTGCCCCAGCAAGCTGCCTCAAAGCAGTGGTGTTGCTGCAAGGTACCAGACAAACCAGAGGAATTATCTGCTCCTAAGACAGCTGTGCGTAAATTAAAAATCAATCCTGGTTTGTTCTTCACACATCATAGTTAATAAATGCTGTCTCTTCTGCTGGATGTGATCTGGTAGGTGACGACAAATTAAAAACCTGGCCTAATAAATCACAAAATGAACACAAACAAGCAATGATACGGGAAGCACTCTGCAATTGTCACTGCTTTCCTTCTAGCCAGGCCTACAAGCAGGAGTCAGATGCTCTGGTTAGGATGCAATACAGGCAAACAGAAAACAATGCAGCAGAACAGAAACTCCAGATGAGCTTGTAGGATCTCACAGACTGCTGTCTGGTGTTCAGCAAGAACATGATCCCGTGAACATTTCTGTGTGAGCGTTAGCAGATGGCACGTGAGTAACCCTGCAAAGGAACTGTTCATGCATTTGTAAGCTGCACATACCTGTGATAAAAGGACCAAGGTCCTGGCTAGTCCTATAAACACTTCCATGCATACAGGTTTTGGGTGTTCATACCACTGTATTGACTTTCTCTTCTTTTTCTATTTCAAGAATCCCTTTTTCAAAGCTTAGGCAAAGAACAACACTCCACTCATACAAACCCCAGCCTCAGCAATGGGAAGCAACAACAGAACTTGCAACCAGGTTTTTAAACTTAGATCCATAAACATATATGCCAAAAGCCAAGACCAGATTTGAGAGCAGCCCTTCTGACAAAGCCCTAGAAGAAATCTAATGTTTCGCCTCCTTCCTGGGCTGCTACAGATCTGCCTGTTCTTTGCAATTAAACCCAGGCAATAAGAGAAGAAACCAAAAAGTTGCCAACAAAAGTTATATTCACCATATCACCTCCTTTGGAACAACCAGACTGGGAGGATAATAGAGGGACTAACCTGGAAAAGTTTCAAAGGAGGAAAAGCAAGAACTTGTCATGCTGGGAAACTAAGATGCTGGGGCTCTCCTTCCCTCCATCCTTCCTCGTCTCTCCCTCTAAGCTTTTCTTTTGAGGCCCTCCACCTCTGATGTGATGCGGAGGCGCACAGTGCATCCGTGAGAAGCTCTGAGAGCTGACTGAGTGACTTTCTTTGAAAGGAAGCACCCTTGAGGCAGAAAAAAAAAAAAAAAAAAAAAGTGTTAGCTCCACCCAGGCTGAGGAACAACCCTCTGTTCTTAGCACTCCTTGCTGTGAAAAAAAAAAAAAAAAAAAAAAAAAAAGTGAAAAGTTTTGCCCCGTGCAGTGGGGTGATTATAAAAACAGCCTGAGCAGAGGGGGAGTGCTGAGACGCAGGGTGGAGGTTCAGGAGGGGGATCTGAAGCCTTGATGGGGCTTTGGAAAAAATCCCAAAGGATATGTAGAAGTGGGGAGAAAGCCCAGCTAAGCTTTGCATCATCTATACCAGTGCAGCTATGCCATCAGCTTAAAGAAGGGAGTCTTCCATCTCTGAAACCTCTGAAGCATTATTTGCTTCATTCATCCTGTGTCCTAGGGGCTGGCCAGAAAGTCATGGAAAGAAACTAAGGAGTGCAGCACAGCTCAGGGATGCACAGCTCAGTCTCATGATCAGCCTAAACACCACCAAAGAAACAGAAGCAGGTACCCAGAGCCTCCACTAAGATCCAGATTCAACCAATTTCAGGTGCACAGCTCAGCAGGTCACTGAGCTCCAGGCAAGTGACTGTCCTAGGAGCCCCTGTGATACCTCCAGCTCCGTGCAGCCCTACTCCACCACAATCAGGTGGGACAGGGACCTCCTTGGAGCAGCTGCTCCTTGCTGGTCCCTCCACTGGGCTCCTCACATGCATTCCCCAGAGACCCTAAATGCCACATGGCTTCAGCTGGGATGTGGGATCCTTTTTTTTTTTTTTTTTTCCCAATCAATAAGAAACAAACAAAGAAATATCAAAGGACAGGTCCAAGATCTCAAAGATTTGTCTGTTCAAAAATACAAAAGTCAGAATATTGACCTATTTGCTGCAAACAGTTCTGCTTCTCCCTCCCCCCGCCACTTTTTTTTTTTCTTTTTTTTTTTTTTTTTTTTAATAGCGAGTTCAGTGAAACTTTATCTCTTCCTGCCCTGGTAACCTTACTAAATAATCTGCTATTAGCATGACTCAATTGAGTTGCTTTCAGCTGCTCATGTCCTTTTCTTTGCCACTGCCATTTCATTGGTGGAAATTTAAAAAAAAGGGCCCGTGAAAAGATTTCTGCCTTTCTGCAAAGCTTTGCTTTCTGCAAAGTATCACACTACTGGAGACTGAAGAAAAGTACAGCCGAGAAGTTAGTTCCACTACAGCGATAAGGCCTCATTAAAAAGGATCTGATTACACCCAAGAGTTTAACTTCATTAGCATCCAACGTGCATGGAGGGAACATAACCCAAGTCTCAAGACCGAGCAGCTGGGCTGGGTTTTTGAGTCCCCTCCTTCAGAAGGAAATGTCGCTCACAACACTGCTCAGCGGAGGAGGGACAGACACCGCTCCTTTCTCTTTACCGCTCAAATCTGCTTTCAAACTTATTACTGTGCTAGTTTGCTGAATATTGCAAATTTGACCCAAAAATGATTTACCCAGCAAGCGAGATACATCATCCGCAGTAAAACTCAACTTCTACATGACTGCCTTATTGCATACTGCTGTAGCCAAGAAACACCACAAATACATCAAAGACGCTAGCAGAGGAAATTATTTTCCCTCTCTCTTTTTTTTTTTTTTTTTTTCCAGTTTGTTTACTGTGTGTATGTGTTGAATAACACTCTGGTCATAATCAGTTTTCATTGTTTTTCTCATTTTCCCCTCTTCTTTGTATTGCATGAAGTCACAAGGGAGAAAACAACACTTTTTAAAGGGAGGAAAATGTGATTATGAAACCACAAACACTTGCAACAGGCATCAGGTGTAGGACCTGAAAGTAATATAAACGCTTATTTAAGAAAATAGAAAGAAAAAATGAAAAAAAAAAAAAAAAAGAAAGAAAGAAAGAAAGAAAAAAAAAAGACCTCTGGCTAGATTTCAGGTTGTCAGCCTCTAAATCCTGCACCAGAACCAAAACTGATCACTGAAGCAGAGTGTCCTGAGCAGCATCCCGGGTACCAACAGCACCAACAGCGCCCCAAACTTTCTTTTTGCCGGTGCCTGGGCAGCCTCCTCCAGACCCTCTGCTCTCCAGCTTTCTCCAGCTTGTTTTTTTTTTTTTTTTTTTTTTCCCCTCCTGCCTGCATCCAGCGCGCAAACACCGCGCAAACACCGCGCAAACACCGCGCACCGCCTATGCCCGGAGACGGATGGATGCCCGGCCCGGGGGTACCTGCTGCCCGCACGGCTCGGCTCGGCTCGGCTCGGCTCAGGGAAGCTCCGCTTGGCTCGGTGTAGCCTGGTTTAGCTTGGCATGGCTCGGCGCAGCCTGGTTTGTCTCGGCTTGGCACGGCTCGGCGCAGTTTGCTTTGGCTCGGCTTGGCACGGCTTGAGCGCGGCTCACCCCGTCTCGGCTTGGCACGGTTTGGCTGGACTCCGCCCGGCTGGACTCGGCGATACGGCCCGATACAGCTCGGCTCGGCTCGGTTGAGAGCAGCGCTGGCCGCCCCCGCCCCCCCCGGGGCTGCCCTCGCTGCCTCTTCCTCCTCCTCCTCCTCCTTCTTCACCTCCTCCTCCTCCTTCTCCTCGGAGCCACCCAGCTCCCCCTGCCTCCCCCCGGGCTTGCCCCCAAAGGACCCCATCCCCAAGGGCTTGGAGCAGGCTCCGAGGTGAGCATCGAGGTGAGTATTGAAGTGAGCATCGTATCCAGATGAATACGCACATGAACCACGGTGGCAAAAGAGGTGCTCTTGCTCCTCGTCATTTTGTCCCACCATCTTGCATTCTTGGTCATTGGTCTTTGAGATGTGTCTCTTCCAGGCAGGCCCAACCTTGGACCAGATTTTTAGATGAAAGACAGATGGGTGGTTCCCGTTCGGTGCAACCTTTTCGGGGCTTGAGGGTATCAGAGATGGTTTTTGACCAGGACATCCCTTTAGGAACCTTCTCAGGTCCACCATTCCTGTGGCCTCCTCCTGGGCTGGAAGGTGTGGTGCTGGGGATTTCTGGGCAGGTGGGTCTGGAGAAGGGAAACTTGCCTGGGATCCTGGGAGAGGAGTGTAAAGAAGGAAAGGAAATCCCAGAAATGTGGGCATGAAAAGGTTTTGGAGAAGACCATCAGGAATCTCCCCATCCTGCAGGAACACACCAGCCTTGAGACTAGTGGATGTCACTGTTGGCAGTGGTCAAACAAATATTATGACAGATGTGTCATAGAGACCAATGGGTGTCCTTCACACCCCTGACCACGGGCAAGATGCACCCATAGAAGACAAGAAGGTCTAACACATAGACCTATATAGCCCTATAGGGCTATAGACCTTCTCTGAGTCCCAGCACCTTGGTGAAGTATCTCAAATGCTGGTTCCTACAAGGTCAATGCCCCATTAAACATGCTGAACGTGCCACTTGCCAGAGCTGCGAAAGAGATGTTTTCTCTGAGGTCATACAAATGAAGTGCTTGGAAATTTTAGGAGCTGTAAGTGCTCACTTTGAAAGGCCAGGATGGTTCTTTGAATATTGCTGTGGAAACGGAAGATGTGATTGTTTTGCCCTTGATGGCAATTCCTAAAATGTAAGCTACCCATTAAAATAAAGAAGGGGAAGGTAGGGCAAGGCAAACAGAAAGGTTCCTTTTTGGAAATCTACATGTAGATAAATGAGTTGCTTTCAAAGATCATTTCTCTTCTATTCGCTGGAGCAATCTGAGCTGAGTATAATACATATCCCTGTTACCAGCGGGAGAGGAAATGGCATTTCATGAGGCAGATGATCTTGCATCTTAATTGCTCATATGCCATTAACTTACATATCCATCCTTCCTGTCTGCATAGGAGAGTATTATACTGGGGGGGTTGATACTGCTAGCATGCAGAAGTTCTTTCACCTAAGTGAAGGTGAGCTGTAGATAATTAAAATCCCACGTAAACCCATCCCAAGCTTAAGTTTGCAGCTCCACTGGTTGCTGATGCTGTTGCTACAGTTTGGACGGTAGCGTGATGAGTGAAGGACCATCATATCTGCCTGCATGTAGACAGCTTTGTGGTGGCATATCCCCACCTGTGATAAAGCCCCATGGTCTCTCTCCCATTCCCTGACCCCTTTGATATTGCCCATACACATGTACCAGATCTCTGCAGGGGTCCCAGCAGTAGATTATACAAGGATTGCTCTTCTTCTAGGAGATTCTGCAGGTCTGCAACCATGGAGGCTCAGGGTTAGCTGCTGGATATCACACACAGCACAGTGTATTGGGATATCAAGCCCCCCAAATAGACTAGCATCATGTCCTAGCAAAACATTTGGCTCTGCAATGACAAGGTCTCAGAGCAGGAAAAAGTCCTCAGTAGGACATCTTCTATCCCCTGCCCCCCCAAAAAATCCACAGAAGCCCTTTTAATGGGGCATTCACCCACCTCATCCCTCCAGACCGCCACACCTGCCCCTGGCAGGAGCTCTCCTTCAATGTCAGAGAGCATTTCCTTCATGTGTAAACTAAACTATCAGTGCTGAGATTTAAGCCCATTTCTTGTCCTATCCACCAGGGATGTGGATTTTTCCCTTCTTTTTCACAAAAGTGTTTTACATATTTAAAAGTGGCAGCGCCGTAGTCTGGGAGGTAGCTACCATATTAATTACCCAGATGACGCAGAGCTTCCACTGAAACACACATCAACTGCTGTGTGTTATTATTGTCATTTAATTTGACTTGTACAACTAATCAGGCATTGCCTTTTACAACAGACGAGGCCACTTCTGTGGGTGTAGGTATTTGGAAACCAAAAGCCCTTAAAGCTGCATCTTTCTGGTGGAAAATATCACCACAAGCCATCGTGTTTTCTTTCCTGTATTTGAAAACCACCCACATTTTCTGTAAGAAAAAAAAATAAAAAAAAAAAATTAAACTGATTGAGCGTTTTGCCCAGGCAGTGGGCCTTTCTGAAGAGTTTCATTCTCAAAATATTTGGTCTCTGTTGTTTGTTTTTTTTTTTTTAAGGACGGTTATTTACAGTTCTTTGTTAATTTAAAAGAAGTGTGGCAAAAAGTAATAATTAGGGGATGCATGTAATAACTTCTCTGAAAGAAGGCAAAATATTCCTCTTTGCCTTTGCTTTGAATTTATTGAAGCTCAGTTAATGAGCTAATATGCTTGAAAATAAAAAGAGGAAGAAAGTATAGCAGGCTAGCTCATTTCCAAAGCTAAAATAATACTTAACTGAGCATTTTTTTTTTTCACTTTTTTTTTCCCCCCCCCTTTCCTTTCTCCCTGAAGGTTTCCATTTCTGCTCAGCATGCAGTGCATGTTAACATGAGGTTTACATTTCAGTCTTATTAGCTCAATCATACAAAAACAGGTTTGGAAAGGAGCAGGGAGGTCACTTTGTCCCTTCTGCTATACGGTGGTTCCAGCACTCCCCAAACCAGGGAGGTTCCTAAGAGGTCTGTCCGCCCCTGCCCTACCGTCATTACACACTTCCAGCCCAGGAGCTCCCTGGTCTCCACAGAAGAGGACAGGAAATGCAGTGAGCAAATCAAACCACTTGCAAAATACTGTGTGACGGTGCACATCTCGCAGGCGCTTCACCAGAAAAGATTGGGTAATCCTGGGAGAACCTTTCTACAGGGTACGGCCTGATTTTGCTTGCTTGGACATGCATTATCCTCTTCTAGCTGTAAAGGGAAATAAATCATCTACAGTGTGGGTTTCCAAAAATTATTAGTCTCATACCAAGGGCCACCTGAACAAATTTTAGTCCCTGTCCATAAAGGTTGCTGAGTTGTAATTTTGTAAAGTTTCATCTTGGGATGGATGCTATGGGTTTTCAGTCACCAAGAGCCGCTGGCATTTGAAATAATGAATTTAAGCAGCTACATAAGAAGCATGATAAGGGCATGGGAAAAGGGGAAAGCCACTGCCACAGATGTCTGCACCCTGCTACCCCTCGCTTTGCTGACTCAACCGATCGCCGTGCTCAGAGCCAGAGAAGTAAAACAGCAACGAACGGGGATTGTTTTCACAGGGCACAGCCACATGAAGGGCACAGTGTGGCAGGGTGGAGGTGAGCTGGGTGTGGGAGTGGGTGAAAACCTCCCCAGCCAGCTCAATAGCCAAAAGGTTTGTGGTGTGGGATGGCACGCTCCAGTTTACGCTGCAGGAGAGGTGTGGTGCTTTGAAACTGCTAGAAAAGGCACAAAGGCACTTGTGAGCAAAAGCTGCTCTCTTTTCCCAGAGAGCAGTGTCCCACTGCAAAAATAGCACTTCACTCAATTCTGCACCATCGCTAGGAAGCCTCCTTGAAATGGACATCACTGAAAACCAACGTGAAGCTTGACATGTCCCTATGCCTTTCTCTGGCCATTAGCTGTTCACCACTCTTCGAAACTCTTGCGAAATCAGAAGCAGAGTCAACAGTAGCCATCTCTGAAATCACAGAATCACGGAATGGTTGAGCTTGGAAAGGACGTCTGGGGATCATCTCATCCAATTCCAGGACCACCCACAGAAAGCTGCTCAGGACCATGTCTGGGTAGCTTTTGAAGATCTTTGAGGCAGGCGACTGCACACCCTGTCTGGGCAACCAAATTACATTGGACATGTTTTGTAATGTGTTTATATATCTTCTGTAGGTATTGTTTTCCCAATTAAATGAACTTCAGTTTAAATTTGGCAGGATTAGCAGAACTCACTGCCCAGGAAGGGTTGCAGAGGTTAAGAGCTGAGCAGGATTTCAAGTGTGCCCACATTTGTTTGTGAATCATATCAGTTTTTACCATATAAATTTACACCTCCTTAGAGGGTATTCCAAAGACAAGAACATCGGGAAGTTGATCAGTCTTCTGCTGTCACTGTGCTAACAAAACAAAGAAGCTGTGCTTTTTGTTTTCAACATGGAAGCTTTTCCAGTTTTAGATCTGGATGTCTGGGTTTTGAGCCTTGCTGCCAACAGCTCGCTCCGTGGTGTCCTCCCACGCCTGATGTCTGTATCAAGATTTAAACTACAGCATAAATGAAATGGGAAATGAGCATCATACCTAGATGATGTGCATGATGCCTGCCAAGGGGGGTCAGATGTTCTCCTTGGAGGCATAATCACCTCCTTCAAATGAATGGGCTCCAGCAGCCCAGCTGGTAAGGATTCTTGCATTTCATCTAGTGATCTTGCACTCATTACATGCTTGAGCCTTCCAGATTTTTTTTTTTTCTTGCATTACTCGCACACTTTCAGCAGACAGTCACAGATTTTTTATTTATTTTTTTCAAATAAAGTGGTTTATCAGAAAGAGCAATAAGACACTGTGAGTTTAATACAAATTTGGTTCTCAAATGCTGTTTCATAATGATGATGAGCTGAGAGGCTTTTTGCCTTATAACTTTGTTTCTGGCTTATACACTACAATAACTCAAAGCAGTTTATCACTAGCATTTCAGAAGTTCTGTGTGTCCAGCACAGAAATCTCTTCTTCTAGGTGCTGTACAATCCCCAAAAGGGACTATCTATCTCCTAACAGCAAATTGCCTCCTTTATGCAGGGAAGTTTAGAAGAGGAAAGCCCAGAATAGGTTGTCTAGGCAGGATCAAAGTCTCTCACATCCCGTTTATTACCACTTCACAGATTTTAATATGTGCCCTAAAAAGGAACAACTTTTCCCTTTTTATAGACAAAAGGCTGAAGCCTAGAGACAGAGAAGGGCCATGCCTGGCTTTTGGGTACACTGGCACTGATCTCAGGGCTAAGAGGGAGCTGGTCCTTAGGGAACTTGTGTTTCATGCAAGGATACAGCTGCAAAGCCCTATTTCTGATCAGCTTTTAGTCTAAAAGCTCTTTTTTTCAGGTGAATGGCTTGAGAATACACAGATACATCCCAACACTGTAAGTCCCCAAAGAGCTTGTCTCAAGGAGTGTTTTGTGCCTGGATCATCTGGAAGGCATGGAGTGAATACTGATGGGTCAGACCTGGTAGGAGACAGAGATCTGTCCCACTGCAGAGTCCTTCCCAAAGCATGGCAAGAATTAATGTCAGAGGCAGCTCAAGGCTCAGCCAAGGAAAGAGCTGATTTGGTGTGGGATTTCTGTTGCAAGACTTCAGGAGCTGTGATATCCAGTAGATGTGCACACAGATGTGCACACTGCTGGGAACGTAAGCACCATCACCAAAAGCACAAGTGAATAGTCATTAGTGGTCTTCACAGTCTCAGTGGTGCTGGAAAACAAGAAAGGTTTTGAGAAAAGCCATTAGTGGTTCGGCAGATTGTGCTATGAAACTGAGACATAGCTTCAGAGGCATGGTGGCCAAATCCTGCGTGACTCAGCCTTCTCTGCCTTCCTCCAGACACAACGTGAGCAGCCCCTTGATATGCTGTCACTCCTCTTCTCTCAGCTGTGTTCTGAGACCACACTGACACCCTCTTTGTCATGCAAAATGAGCTGTGATCTACCCCCTGTGTTTGGTTTGCACCAACATCAACTCCTACCTGGGAACAGCCAGCAAAAGAAAAAACAAACAAAAAACAAAACAAACAAAATAAAAGACAATAAAACAAACAAACAAAACACACAAATGAACAAACAAAAGAACAATCACTTTGGTGTGAACCAAAGATGATCTGTGAAGTTTTTGTTTAATTTCTCTGAATTCTCCGTGTCTGTCTTGTGAATGCACCTGCTAATTCTTTTGAATTGACCTATTCAAAATAAACAAGGAGGCCAGCAGGCAGTGTTGAAATTTTGCTAGGTATGAGTTATTTATTCAGTTGAGTTCCGTGGTGTGCACGTTCCTTCTAAATTTCCCAGAAATCTGTCTTCTCCACTGCAGAGTTAACGTAAGCTGGGTTGAGCAGAGGCTGCTGACAGTAACATTTCTGACCTGACCTCCTTGCGGTGAATATTTTGGGTGAGGAGTGGGTTTGCTGCCTTTGTTTCTTTTAGTGGTTAAGGTGAAAGGTCAAAACTTTTGCTTCTTGGTGCTATGAAAACGTCTGGTGTGAGTGCATTTACCATCAGAGCCGGTTGATGGAAACATGTCAGGCTCTGATTAAGGGAACCACTGTCACATCCTTTCTATTAGGGCCACAGAAATCTCAAAATGATGGCTTTTCATGGTAACTTCTGTTCACAAGAGGAGGCTACATGTTCTGGATACTTTTTTATCGGTGACATCAGGGACAGTCAGCAAGAGGCATGACGGACTCTTTTCTGCAGCATGGAAGAGAGCAAGACCAGATGCAGGAACACATTGGCCTCCCTCTGAAACCCAAGTACCAGTTCTGGCAGCCAGGAAAACTGGTCCTCAGAGGTAGATGCTACCAAGATCTCAGCTAGGATCAGAAGGAGAAACTTGGAGCAATGTCCTAAGCAACTGCAACATTAGGAGGGGACATGGACAGCCCTAGTAGCATAAGAAATGATCCTGTATTTCTACCATTGTCCACATCCAGTGGTTTTTAACCAACTTAGGTAGCCAAGTGTCTGCAGCATTGCTAGGAGCAGAAAGGTGGTTTCAGTGAGGGAAGAAGCAAAAGGGAGATCCCTTTTGTGTGCTCACTGTTCTTTACGGCTTTCCTAAGAATGGCTGAAGATCACCCCACTAACCCTTCAGAAACATGCCTCTGCTTTGTGCGATCCTCGTGTCTGCTGTGGTCAAGGGGTCTGGCAGGGTAGAGAGAAGCACCAAACCTTCCACAGTCAAATTAGGAGACCAGAGGAGAACAACAGAAAGAAATCAAGGACAAATTAGTGCTGTAGGTGGCCTTCAGGGCCCTGTCAAAACATGGGAAACCAAAAGGGTTGAGATGGAGGGGACAGGAAGAGCACATGCTCACTGTGATGGTGACTCAGGGTAGCACACTGTGAGGACTCTGGCTTTGGGTAGATAAGAACACAAAGGATGTTGCCTCACTTGTATTGGTTTTGGGGATGTCGGGGCTGCTGCCTGCCTTGCAGTACAGTGCGGAAATACCTAAGCTTGTTTGAAACATGCTCTTGAAGCTAATTCAAGGAGCTGCTCTGTGACTGTACAGATGTGGGGGAGGAAGGGTTGATTGATCGTACTGAGAATTCAGGATCTGCACATTAGATCATGGTCTTCTTCATAAATTGTCCTTATCGCTACGGCAGTGAAAACACCAAATAATAACCTAATACCTGGCTGCAAATCCTCTGGACCCTTAGCATGCAATAAAGCCCGTGCTGCTGTGTCTTCGGAGTGCTTTTGTGTCAGTAAAACCAGTGGTAGAACTTCATGACGTAGTCAGACCTCTGTTTTGAGGGGGTGAGGAACAGGAGGGTGAAAAGATCCACCAGCATCCTTTACCTGAGGGTTTCTTCTAGTCATGCTTCAGGGGCCTTACACATTTATTCCACCCACCCAGTTCTGGAGCGTTTGCTTCTTATTAAAAGTAGGTCATCATGGTAGCAGCTGGGGCTATTTTGTCTCCGGTGGAGTTGGTTTGAAGCACTTTGCTTTCCAGACAATGACAGACATGACTGTATATGAATCTTTTTACCTACAGCTTCATTTGATTCTTACAAAGCCTGGATATCTGAAGCCTGCTTGCTAGTGTCTGCTAATGAAAGTAAAAACAAAAGATGGAAAGGAAGAACAAAACTACAGATGCTTTTCTTCTGTCCAGTCCAAAGCGTTTAGCCAGGCCTGTGATTTCCTTTAGGAAATATAAGAAACAGCTCAATCATAGCCTGAAATTAAATGACTATATCATAGAAGGTCCCCCACGCAGGAGGCAAATGCAGCACTTTAGTCATACCTGAGGTCTATTCCAAAAGCTTAAGTGGGATTTAAGTTAATAAATAGTCTTTCTGTTTTGTCTTTCAGTACAGCCTTGCAGATTTGGACTTAATCTGAGTGCTGTGAAAGGCATCAAGGTGCAATAACACTAAACATCTCAAAAGTAACAATTGAAAGCAGCATTTTTTTTTCTTTGTGTCTCTAGTTTGTATTCAAATACTCTCTAATAATTTCTGAGCACTCTCCCATGCACAGTAGCATTAGTCAAAAGTCCTTTTCTAGATGAGGGAGGGAATCCAGGTCTCCATTTATTAGCAACAGAAGTGATTTAATTCTCTTGAAGTCCCAGAATGAACATTGCTAAAGAACCAGAGGAATCATGCAGTGCCAAAAATGATCTTAAAAGGTCACCCCACGTAACCGAGAAAGGAAATTCAGGTCCTACACACCAACCCTAGGAAGTGCAGGTGCTTGTTTAATATTCATTGTGGGCTTTCCCTAAAAGTCAGTGCATGTTTAAAAATGTCACTGCACAAACTCTCAATTCATGTTATTTCTTAAGCCATTGCATGTTCAGTAACAGGGAATCAGCTCCACCTTGCAATTGGAAGGAGATGCAATACGCAGAGACCTGACTCTTTGTAATGTCAATACACTTAGCACTGAAGCCTATGCAGATGGTTTTGTAATTTCATTCTAGTGGTGTCCTCCTTTTCCCCAGTTCTTTGTGATTTCAATCCTTAAGATCTTTAGGACAGTAATTGTTACTTCTACAGGTCTGGACAAGTTTTAGCACGGTATCTTTTCACTTTGGCACGTGTCAAGATGCTAGTGAAAGATGAATGCTAAATAATAACTGTGATCATAAGGCATATATATTCCCTTTCTCCTTATACCCTTGGCTCCTGAAATTCATGTAGAATTTGACTTTAATGAAAAACTGCCAGTCCAATTCACAGACAACTTGTCAAGATGGTAAAGTCAAAGTGACAGCTCCATGGTAAGCACACCTCCAGTCATTTTAAACAGGTGGATCAATAGAAAGGCTCCCATGATTTTAGTTCATTGTCAGTGAAACGACTTGTCACTTCTGAGCCTCTGGGGAGAGGGGTGTGATTTTAGGAGAAAGAGTGGTGGGAACCAGAAGTTAAATGAAGAACTGGTTTGTGTTGGGGTTTACCAGGAGTCTAATGCGAGATGCGGGCTGAGAGATTAGTTTAAGAGGAAAAATGTGCTTTTTAACAGCCAGAAAACTGTGAAAAGTGAAATGGTAGTGCATGAATCTGAAGGCATATGAACAACAAAAGCAATTCTGTTCATGCATTTAAACCTGTAGACACCCCAGGATATATCCATAGGTGTCTGCATCTGCATCCAAGAAGAGGGTCTTGCTGTCTGTAGCAGCAGGGCAAGCAGGAGGTGGCAGCAGCTTAGAGATATAAAAAGAGATGCCCAGATGACAAAAAAATGCTGCAGTAGTAGAAGAGTCTTGTGTTCCATCTGCCAACGTGACTATTTATACTTGAGTATATTTGCATTCTCCACCAGCCTCGCCATCGTTTTTGCAAATATTCTTACTGCACATGTCCAGATGTTGGAAGGTGTGAGAAATAAGAGCATTTGTGGAGAATAGAGGGGACATATTTGCAATAACAATAATGTGACCGAGCCAGGGAAGCTGTTTTGGGCCATTATACCCCACTCATTATATTCCCACTCTATTGTGAAAGATGTGTGGAAGTAGACATGACTCTTCCATGTTTGAACCTTTAATCCATGCTTCAGCGTCTCAGTGCAGTGCTGAGTCACCATCAGTTTCTCAGCAGAGACGTATGGACACAAGAGAAACTAAGAAAAATTGCAAAGATGGTCACAGACACTCACAGCTAGAGTCAGTGTAGGTGAACTTTCAGAAAATGCACGTCAGTATTTGGGGAGACAATCTGGAATAAATGGAGCAGGAGTGGGAGATGCTTGGGAACTGCAGCACTGGCCCAGCCTGATGTTGCACAACCATGTGCTTCTCATATAAAAAGCCAATACAATTTTATTTTATGGTTTTCCTGCTGAGGACTGTGGGGCTGTGGACAAGACAGCTGCTCCTGTCTAACATGCCCAGGTGTCTCCAAACATCCCATCTTGTTCTCCAAGTTCCAGCAGAGATTATATTAGCTCCCCAGGTGACCAAGAAGAGGGCTGTCACCAATCTGCTGGAGGAGTTGTACCACTAACTTACACTGCCAATCCACTCATTAACCATGATCTGGATTTGACCTTTCTTTTGCTGCCTAAATTTTGTGGTATCACTTCTATAATTGCACAAGTCTATTTGCCTGTCAATCCACAGGCTGTTCTGCCGAGCCCATTAACAACCATTTGCATCCCTTGCTCAAATAACCTCTGCAACCACTTTGTTCAGATGTGATCTTTTTGGGCAGGGGCTGGTTTTCTGCATTTGTGCAGTGTTCAGCAGCACAAAGGGAGAAAGGGGAAGCGATCATTTGTGGCTGGGCACTGGGCACTATAATAAGCAGAGGGTGATGATACATGTGAGGCTGAAAAGAAGGCAGGAAGTGCTCATTCTTACATGAGTAGGTTTTATTCTAATTCATGTGACATCTGACTGTGTTAGTTTGGGGTCAGTGACAGCCTAGAGTGGTGAGCACACTGAATGCAAAAGAGAACAGAAATGGGCAAATAGCTCCATCTGACCTACCAGAGACCCAGATAAGTGCCAATCAGTCTTTCTAGGCAGCTCAGCGATCAAACTGTAGAAGACAGAAAAGCTAAAGGGTTCATTTTCATAGGGATGTGTGTGTGGTTTTCACTTTGAATCCTTCTGTGTTCAGTTTGACACAAAGAGAAGGGTAGATCAACTACTGCTCAGCAGAGCCCGGCAGGTGAAATGAAAAACCAAGGTCTTCACTTGCACATGAAAACTGATTTAATGACTGCCTCCTGGTGGACAATGCATAAGCCAACTCTTTCATGGGTGTTTTTTGAGTGTTATTGGACATGTTATTGGGCATGTTGGCTTCTGCTAGGTTCCTCAGATTTTATAATAATTCAGGCAACATCCCTGACATTTGTAAAAACTAGATATCATGTAGAGAGTTTCAGTTTCACTGTCATTGTCTTATCTGAATACAAATCTGAACACTGCACACACTGTTAAACATCACGTAGGACATAAAAATATCTAGCACGCTGTTTACTGCTGTACCACCAAGTCATGTTTTTCTAATATATTTTTTTCACCAAAAGGTTGTTGGCTTGCTACTTCCTAGGGTTGAAAAACAGTGATTTGCATTTACTTTTTGCTGTCATGGATTTGAGTATCTGCAAAGCCATCATGGTCACGGGACATGAAAACTGTTCCTGGTGCAACTCCTGTGAGGAATCTTAAACATCCTAAAAGACCTTTTACACTTAAGAACAAACCTAGAGGCCACACTGTCAGCTGCTGTAGATAGAATATCACAATACTTTACCTTGCTGGGTAAGGCAATACTTTACCATGCTGGGTGATGCTCTTTCTTTAAAGATTATTAGTACTTCATTAATGATGTGCTTCTCATGGTGGATTAGGAACCATGTGTTCCTGGTGCTGTGAGCTGTAAGAAACTTCTCTTTCTGACTTTTTTTTTTTTTTTTTTTTTTTTTTCATATGAATGTCACACACCTAACCCCAGCCAAACTCCTTTTACTGGATATAGTGGGATGTGAACATTTCCAGCAGGAGTTCCCAGTTACAGCTGAAGTTGGGCTCCAATATGGAGAGAGGTCGTCCCAGCAGATAAACAGACGAAGCTGAAGGATTCAGGTGTAATCACTGATGAAAAACCATTTGGGGGATTTCTGATCACACCCTTGTTCTGAAAACCTCATGTACTCAAAGCCAACATTTCCAATGCAATTTGTCACTGAAATTTGTGGGCAGTTTTTGGCTTTTATTCCCTCAGGACAGAAAAAAAAAAAAAAAAGAAAAAAAAAAGATAAAACAGAAGAATGCTATTGACATTTAAAGTAATCCCTTCTGTCAATAAAATCCAAGCAGATTTTGACTTCAAACAATTTATAGGGAGATTTGCACACCTCATTTCAAGTGTCATGCAATGGTCTTGACTCCATACAGCAAGTTCTTTAATTAGTCACATTAATCCGGTAAGTGATGGCAAAATGTTTAGTAATGATGTCTAACTGGGGCATTGCAAAGGAACTTTGTTGTTTAATTAGGAGATAATTGATTATAGTGCAAAGAGTACCAAGTTATAAAAGGCTTTTGCATGTCAATTGGGCTTGTGCTGAGCTCAATACAATAGCTTTTAAATGGCCTGTTCGAATTAATTGCCACTATTCTTATTGTACATACATTTAAGAGGAATCATTATTCACAATGAATTTTATTTTAGCTTTCCTAGCTCATTAGAGGTAGGAATAATGAAAGCTACCCGGAAGGAATGGAGAAGTGGTGAATTAGCTATCTGACATGGAATTAGCCATAGTGGTTGTACTGACTGAAGAATCAGCTCCACAGGGGACGTTGGACACTGAACTTGTGTTGAGGGTTCATCTTCCCACTGCTTTTAATGCATACTACAGTAGCATTTAGGAGCCTGAATACTTGTGAGTACGTGAGCTGTGGAATCCAGGTAGATGCTTGGTGCTGAGGATGGTTGTGTCTTAGCTGAGCTGGAGATGCCTGTCAAAATCAAGGTCCTTTTTAAGTCATTGCCACCATGGAAGTTATTTTGGCTCCCAAGTCAATAGATGGCCTATCATGGTCAACAAGGGCTTGCTTAGGGTCAAGGCCTAAACAAGGTCTGAAGGACAATACTCAGACAGAAAGGGTGCTGAAGGGCAAGGAGGAAGCCTGCTGTAGATCCTTCAAGTTCGTATAAGCTTGGGATAGAAGGGAGCATCCTGGTGAGCAGAGCAGCAGCATTAGACTATTGATGGGGAAAGGATCTGTTACAAGGCTCTACCGAGCACAGCGGAACTCAGGTGAGGCTCCTGAGTTCCTTTCCCACCATAGTGCAGTGCCTTGGCTTCATTTCTATTCCATGGCCTTGCACAGCACAGGCACTGTTTGCAGCTTTGTTATACTGTTTAGGACTTGAACTGGTGTTATCTGTGCTTAGCATCAGAGAACGCATTGGAAAAGCAAGTATTTGAAGGCAACAGCTCAAGATCATTGTCACAGCATACCAATATGCTAATTGCTAATGATTGCTAGAGTTTTGCTAAGGATGGAAGCTCTGCTTTGCCTTGTTTGACTCAGATGAGTGGGATTCTTCTCTAACTTTAGTTACTCTCCTGTAAGGAGGCTGCTGAGGCTCCACAGTTGTCATTGGAGATCTAGTCAATAGTCAGTAAGTTTAAAATGTAATTTAGTTAACTGAATGTGGACATCTACTTCAGAGTAGGATGAACTGCACCATGAACAGCATCGATTGCCTGCCTTCCTGACACATCTTCAATCAAGCTTGTCGTTTTTCTTAACATGTAAGCTATTTCAACATCTCACATCTCATTGAGTTTACCAGTAAAAAGATTTTTTTTTCCTTTATATCCAACGCAAATCCCTCACAATGCAGCTGAAGCCCTTGATTTCTTATCCTGTGATATGACAGTCTTATAATATCATGAGTGACCTGGAGACAACATGTAAGAGATGACTGCCCAGTCTTTTTCAGTACAAGAACAATGCAGCATCAAATCAAAAGAAAAAAGTAGGTTCAAGTAAATATGTGGATGTAGTTCTTCAGCTGTAGTTCTTACAGTGCAAGACCTGTAATTAAACTAAGGAACATCTTTCTGGAGGATGTTGCAGCCACTGAAAGCTTAGGTGTGTTCAAAAAGCACCTAGACAAATACATGGATAAAAATACCTTGAAGATTATTACATTCCAATAGACCCTTTCTGGCTTATGAAACCCTGGCGATACAAATTGGTGAAGGATGGGAATATTGCAGGAAGTATTACTGTATGTTTGGCCTATTATGCTTTTCATTAGTCATTTATTGTTAGTAAATCTCAGAGCACCTGCTTGTCTGCACTGTTTGTCTTGTCTTAATGCAAAATTACTCCAGTTCAGTCCCTTGTTTCTCTGTAGATGGTTTCTCAGCCTCTGGGGTCTTTCTTTCCACCCTTTTCTGTTTCACCCTTTTCCTGAAGAGTAGGCTCCAGAGTGGACCACATCCTCCACAGGTACCAAGCTGACACCAAATACAAAATATGTAAATATGTAACTCACTTTTTTCTTTGTTTCTTCCTTTTTTTTTTTTTTTTTTTTTTTTTTTTTCTACATCCCAAAGTGCTGTTTCCCTTGAGTATAAATATCTCTTACAAACAGATGCGTGCTGGTGTAAATCTATGGTATGCAAATCCATGTGATATAGGAACATCTGTTCTGCCAGCATGCTCATAGGGTAAAGAAAGGGAAGGATTTAAAGTCCTTTGAACTTTCTGGATAAATCCATTCCTGTGAAGATGTGGCTATCCACTTGTAGTTGTTCTCACTATGTACTGCCAATGTCCCTGGTAAATGTGGTTGGTAGAAGAGCAGCTGGGAGAGAAATTCCTGTTATATATTGTTAAAGGCCCAGTGCGTGGTTACAGGACATCCACATTTAATTCTCGAATCTACTAGAGACTTACTGTATGATCTCCCAGCTGGTGCCTGTATCTTCACACCTGCCTTGCCTGTTGGGCCTGTGAGTGACCCTGGGTGCTGAGACCTCTCTGTGCTGCTTTAGTCTTATTTCTGATTTGTTTCTGATGTTTTATTCAGCAAGATCCCAAGCCTGGAGCTCCTGACACTTTGCAAGATGTAAGATCCAGAGCCAAACTCAAACCTTTAGGCTTGGGGCCATTTCCTACTTATGAGACAGATGTTATTTGCATATACTTTCTTGCTTCAAAATGATACAATCCTCTGCATTAGCATAGGTCTAATGAAGAACATTTATTTCAGGATGCTTTCTAATAATTCCCAGCTACATTTTATAGCAGATGTTATAATATATCAAATACCCCCTATAGAAGCTTTGCCTTCCAGTGCTTCTGAAATCCTGTAGTGGGTGGAATGTGATTTTAAGGAAAAAATATGTAAAATATGCAAAGGTTAAAGCAGACAGTTGTCATGAGGTATTTTCAGATCTGAACATCTTGATCTTTGTGATAATTTGTATTCAGACATGCTACATTTGTTAAAGGAAAGCTTAAAATGAAAGTTAGTAAAATATGGTATTATGGGACTAGCTGGTTGGCTGTGAAGTGCCAGACTGCTCTTTAACTTTTCTCAGCATTTACTCACTTATCACTTGCTGGATTGCACTTAAATGTCACATTCGCTGCAGAAAATTGAACTGATTTTGTAGCAGGGTGCCTGGACTTGGAGGGTGCCACACAGTTGCTCTGTTGTGGGTATCCAGTGGCATTTTAGATGCGCCTGAGTATCATGCTATTGCACACAGCCTCTAGCCACAGGTCTGGAAAGGAATGGGTCCAGATAAGGTCAGATTTATCTGAATGTCTCAGGTACTCTGGGTGTCTCAGATGGCACCAGGCATTTATGCTTAGGTAGTGAAACAAGCCCCTACTTTTTTTTTTTTTTTCCTTTTCTTTTTTTTTTTTTTTTTTTCCCCGTGGGAATTCAATTGATTAATGGCTGATGTTGGAGCATTCCATTGAAATACAGAAATAAATAAGGCAATAAAAACATGTACTGTGTTTTTCATTGAAATGCTCATCTTGAGGTGTTTCTCTACACTTTTAGTCTGTGGTACCTGTTTCACCACTAGTTTTCAGAGCTGACATGCTATAGCAAGGGAATTCCCCCACTGAAGGCTGTCTGATGCTCATTGAAAATACAGGATATGGCTTGGGTTCATATGTCTCTCCCACTTTCGAATCTTAAACTTGCAGGTAGAAATAAGATTGCTTTCTCAGACAGAAACTGAAATCCTGCAGAACAATTTTCCTGGAAGGCAAAAAATTCATTGACCCATTCTCTGCCATCTGAAAAATGCTCTTAAATACAATGATTTCTACCATGTTTTTTCATGATTATCCACCTCCCACGTTCCAGTCAAGTACACTGGTTTCCTCTTCTCCCCGCATTGCCTAGCTTCCTCCTCCTCAAGGAAATGAAGTATTTGGTGTTGGTGGTGGAATCATTTTAGACTGAGGAAACCGTAGGCTGTCCAAATGCTGGCAGACTACACAAGGTCTGCTGAGGTGGGTTTTTGGTCTCCTTCTCTTAAATACCCCTGCATTTATCTGTCCCATGAAATCAGAGCTGGCACTTGTGTGTCTTTAAATTGTTGAACAGTAGTACTGCATGGGTGATAAAGCACCTAGCTCAGGAAAACTGGGCTCTTTTTCCCTTCAACACCACCGAGTGAATTCCCTGTTTAAGTTTCCCTCTTTACCACAGAAGAATGCAGTGCTGTGGTGGACTATTTCCAGGCTCCCAGTTTAAAGAAAAAATAATTAATTCAATGAATTCCCAATGGATATGCTACAGAAGACTGCGGTCTTTCACCCACTTGCAGGACTTGAGCAGTAACAAAGGGGTTTCTCCTGGGTAGTTCTTCAAGGTCTAACAAAGGTTTTCACTGCCACCTTTACAGGCAGGTGATAGGTCTCTTTTGTTCTCCCTCCCCTATCTCTTTCTGTGAAATGTGAAAAGCTCAGAGCCCTAAGTCTGACCCCCATGAAGCTGTCCAAAAGGCATGGGAAAAGGAGCAGACATGGGTCATGGCTCTATAAGCAGTGTTGCTATGTGAAGCGAGGTTGAGACATGGCTCTGAGCATGTCCTCCAGGGAAAGTATTGCCTTGTATAACTGGAAGAAAGCAAAGATACTGCCCTCAGTAATGTGCAGCACTGCCGTAAATCCCAGAGGTGCCCTCTAGGCCAAGAGGCTGGCAGAATTGGACCACACTGAGAAAAGAAATACTGATCTAATTAGTAGAATAAATTCTTCACGCTTATGGGTCCCTTTTTGGCACTGGGCACAGTGTGCTTGGTCCTGAAAAAAAAATCAGCTAGGCAGGCCCATTGTATTAAGTGAGGTGAGGAACATGGCTGCCACCTCTGGCTGCTCTGGCCCAGTACCGCTCCTGCTGGCTATGCATACAGACTGGGGAATGAGAAAGGGTTCTGGGTTCTGAAGGCTTCACCAAGTTCAATATAAGTCAACAGAGTGCCCTGGGTGCCAGGAGGGCCAACTGCACCCTGGGGTGCCTCAGGCACAGCTTGGTCAGCTGAGCGAGGGGAGTGACCGTCCCACTGTGCTCCATGCTGGTGCTGCCTCACTTTGAGCACTGTGTGTGATTTTGGGTACCACAGACATAAAACTACTACAGAGTGCCCAAAGGAGGGCTATAAAGATGATACAGGGTCTGGAGGGCAAGGTGTATGAGGAGCGGCTGAGGAACCTTGGTGTGTTCAGCCCTGAGCAGAGCAGGCCGAAGGGAGGCCTCATGGCGGCCTGCAGCTCCCTCAGGAGGGGAGCAGAGGGGCAGGCGCTGAGCTCTGGTCACTGCGGACAGCAACAGGACCCAAGGGAATTCTGTGACTGACTCCAAGCTGGCACCTGTTACACTCACACAGGTTTCAGCAGTGACTGGCACAAGAAGCCATGCAGCACTCAGTCCAGAAGCTGGCACCACAGACCAAGGCTGCCCGCCCCCCCCGGCCTTACTCCAGTAGCTGGCACCAGTTTCACTCAAACACACACACACACAGCTCTTGCGAGTAGCTGGCACACAATCTTGCAACACACATATACAAGGGAGAGAAAGTGCTAATACACAGAGAGCTGAGAAAAGTTTTATTGAAAAAACATGAGTCAGGACAGAATGTGGGGGCCAGGTACAGGGCTTAGCTAGACAAAGGTACTGCCCATCCCTATTTAACATGTCCCTTTTAATACTCCCTTTTTACCTAGCTCCTCTTCATGCCTCCTGCTGGCCCCACATCCCCCTGCATATCTCCCCTCCATGGGTTTGCTGAGCTCTGCAGTTTCCTGCACCCTTCCCAGTCCAGGTACACCTCTCCTTCATTCCTCCTGCTGGTTCACAGTCCTATCAGTTGCAAAGTCCAGGTTGATCTTCCTACAAGTGGCACAAGTACTTTGATAGCTCATCAGCTGGTGCGACTGGGAGTTTTATTTCTTGTCATTGTCTCCGGTTTTTCTTTGTATGTGTCTCAGTGTTTTGCTTGTTGGTCCCCCTTTGTTTTCTCTTCTTATCCTGATTTAGAAGTCCATGTTCAGGCAACCTCACTGGAATGAACATTATCACATTTTGTCTCATTAAATAGTACAGCTATACCTGGTCATTGTGTTTGTTTCCACCAATGGATCAGGCTCTCTGCCTGTAAATATTTGGTTTTTTCCTCTTCCTATTTTGTTTTCCTGCTATATATTTTATTTTATTTTATTTTATTTTATTTTATTTTATTTTATTTTATTTTATTTTATTTTATTTTATTTTATTTTATTTTATTTTATTTTATTTTATTTTATTTTACTTTATTTTATTTTATTTTATTTTATTTTATTTTATTTTATTTTATTTTATTTTATTTTTGTCACTATTATTGGCATATTTGAAAGCTGCTTGTGTTCCCTGCTTTGCTGCTTGCTTTTCTGGATCTCGACATGCCCAATTGCTTCCATCCTTTGCCATAGCCACGTTATCTACACCCTGATGCTTGTTACCATCTTCTGGTCTCCTCAAGAAACCTCAGAGCCCATCTGGCACACATTCATGCTGAAGAGATGACATCTAGGTGGTCAGGCCTTTCAATACAAGTTTCCCAGTCAAAACAGCAAACTCTCAATTTGCATGGACCCTGTGCTCAATGGGACTTGTCCATTACATTCAGTCTGGCTGTATTTTTACTGTTTAAACAACAAATGAAATTTCAGTTGAAAGTATGAAAGTATTTATTTGGTTTCCTCTTCAGTTCCTGTTCCTCTGGTTTTGTTCCTTTGCTATGGCTGTTTTGGTTTGGTTTGGTTTGGTTTGGTTTGGTTTCATTTGGTTTGGTTTTTAATGTAACATCTCAGGATAATTCAGAAACTCACAGGAACCCAAGGGGACTGCAGCCACCAGGATTAATTTCCTGCAGCTCTCCTGTAATAAGCACAAAGGATCAAGCTGTGTTTCAGATGTTGTTATCTTTTCTTGCCTGTTTCTCTTTCCACCAGATACTCCCATTCCTGGAGCAGAGGTGGCAAAACAAATGGCCAGTCCTGTTCCTCTTCCTGTAAAATCTCTCTTCTATACTGCTTTCAACTATTCTAGGAAACTCTGTAGTGAAAGCCACTGGTCAGCTGTGGGAGGGGGTGATAAAACCAGGAGTATTCACTTCTAAATTGTTTATAGTTCAGACACACAGGCCTAAACTTTGTCAGCATGAGGAAGCCACTATGATATTGTTGAAGGTGTGAAGTGAAATTCATAAAGCAAAGTATAAATCTTCAAATGGACACTCTTATTTTGATTCAGGTAAGTAATCTTGTAGAGTAAATTTAGAGAAACAGATTAAGTGCAAACCAAAACGTATCAGCCTGTCAATGAAAGAAATGCATCTTCCCAGCAATTTGTATTGACAGGACTGTATTGAGATAATTAGCTTCGTAGTCAACAGCAATGCACATCTTTTAACCTTTCCATTGAGCTTCCCAGCTATGTTTCTTTCTCTCTTAAAAAATAGAAAAAGCAAAGCTGGGGAAAGATGTTAAATCTTGTAAGACTCCAACTAGCAGCTGGAAAATAGATTCATACTAAAAGTTCATACTTACAAAAAAACACCTTTCTCTAAAACAAATAAACCTTTTAAACTCTGCTTCTATTCCCATAACTTTTTTTTTTTTTTTTTTTTTTTTTTTTTTTTTTCTACCCTAAACCTAACCATTGCTCAAATATAAACATTACCTCTCTCTATAAACCTTGTGTTACTTATATCCTCAGGACATCAGGGCTACAGCAACTCTCTATTAAAAAGTCAGATGAATAATACATTACAAAGAATTTCTCTGTAAACATGTCTTTCATGTCTTGTGTTTACTTGTAAAAATAACATGAAAGAGAAAGCTTTGCTTTACAGCTCAAAAGAAAAGTGTAGAGAAGGATGACAGGGATGATCAAAAAGTGTGGAACAGCTACCTGAGGAGTAACAATTAAATAACCTCGGACTCATTTCCAGGCTGAAGAGGTGGCTGAGAGAGCACGAGAAAGGTTTATCACATTCTTGTCTCTCTTCAAAACGGTTTTCAGTTTTTTTGACATCAAACTGGCAGACGGCAAGGAGCATTCCCATAGTGGTTCTCCTGTCTCTGCATATGATGTAAAATGAAAGAGGGACAGGGAATAAGCTCAAAGGGTGGGCTGCTGCCTTCAGGCTTCATGACACATCTTCAGGTATAAATATTAGCCCTCAGGTTCCTGCTATGGACCATCATTCTAGCAGCCTCCTCAGCAGCATTATTTTTGTGACCTTGACCTGAAAACAAAATAATAAAGCATGCAGATAATAAAGATAATGCAGATAATGAATCTGTCTCAAGACCATAGTAAGACAAGACATGGCATGCAGAAGACCTAGGGCCAAGTGCAATGAAATGTGGACATAGCCTGGAACCATTCCCAGGTCACTTCTATTTTTCAAGTTTTATTCTTCTGTGTTTCTAGACACATTTGACTGAAAACACTGGCTGTGCAAACATTTCAGTGCTTCAGGAAAGGTCAGTGTGTTAGGATACATGAGTTTGAGCCTATTTATTTTTTGAAGGAAAACTGTCTGATTACGGGATTCACACAACTAAAATGAAGTGAAATAATAAAATAAAATAAAATAAAATAAAATAAAATAAAATAAAATAAAATAAAATAAAATAAAATAAAATAAAATAAAATAAAATAAAATAAAATAAAATAAAATAAAATAAAATATATAGCAGGAAAACAAAATAGGAAGAGGAAAAAACCAAATATTTACAGGCAGAGAGCCTGATCCATTGGTGGAAACAAACACAATGACCAGGTATAGCTGTACTATTTAATGAGACAAAATGTGATAATGTTCATTCCAGTGAGGTTGCCTGAACATGGACTTCTAAATCAGGATAAGAAGAGAAAACAAAGGGGGACCAACAAGCAAAACACTGAGACACATACAAAGAAAAACCGGAGACAATGACAAGAAATAAAACTCCCAGTCGCACCAGCTGATGAGCTATCAAAGTACTTGTGCCACTTGTAGGAAGATCAACCTGGACTTTGCAACTGATAGGACTGTGAACCAGCAGGAGGAATGAAGGAGAGGTGTACCCGGACTGGGAAGGGTGCAGGAAACTGCAGAGCTCAGCAAACCCATGGAGGGGAGATATGCAGGGGGATGTGGGGCCAGCAGGAGGCATGAAGAGGAGCTAGGTAAAAAGGGAGTATTAAAAGGGACATGTTAAATAGGGATGGTCAGTACCCTTGTCTAGCTAAGCCCTGTACCTGGCCCCCACATTCTGTCCTGACTCATGTTTTTTCAATAAAACTTTTCTCAGCTCTCTGTGTATTAGCACTTTCTCTCCCTTGTATATGTGTGTTGCAAGATTGTGTGCCAGCTACTCGCAAAAGCTGTGTGTGTGTGTGTTTGAGTGAAACTGGTGCCAGCTACTGGAGTAAGGCCGCGGGGGGCGGGCAGCCTTGGTCTGTGGTGCCAGCTTCTGGACTGAGTGCTGCATGGCTTCTTGTGCCAGTCACTGCTGAAACCTGTGTGTGTGTGTGAGTGTAACAGGTGCCAGCTTGGAGTCAGTCACAGAATTCTCTTGGGTCCTGTTGCTGTCCGCAGTGACCAGAGCTCAGCGCCTGCCCCTCTGCTCCCCTCCTGAGGGAGCTGCAGGCCGCCATGAGGCCTCCCTTCGGCCTGCTCTGCTCGGGGCTGAACACACCAAGGGTCCTCAGCTGCTCCTCATACACCTTGCCCTCTAGACTCTGTATCATCTTTATAGCCCTCCTTTGGGCACTCTGTAGTAGTTTTATGTCTGTGGTACCCAAAATCACACACAGTGCTCAAAGTGAGGCAGCACCAGCATGGAGCACAGTGGGACGGTCACTCCCCTCGCTCAGCTGACCAAGCTGTGCCTGAGGCACCCCAGGGTGCAGTTGGCCCTCCTGGCACCCAGGGCACTCTGTTGACTTATATTGAACTTGGTGAAGCCTTCAGAACCCAGAACCCTTTCTCATTCCCCAGTCTGTATGCATAGCCAGCAGGAGCGGTACTGGGCCAGAGCAGCCAGAGGTGGCAGCCATGTTCCTCACCTCACTTAATACAATGGGCCTGCCTAGCTGATTTTTTTTTCAGGACCAAGCACACTGTGCCCAGTGCCAAAAAGGGACCCATAAGCGTGAAGAATTTATTCTACTAATTAGATCAGTATTTCTTTTCTCAGTGTGGTCCTATTCTGCCAGCCTCTTGGCCTAGAGGGCACCTCTGGGATTTACTGCAGTGCTGCACATTACTGAAGGCAGTATCTTTGCTTTCTTCCAGTTATACAAGGCAATACTTTCTCTGGAGGACATGCTCCGAGCCATGTCTCAACCTCGCTTCACATAGCAATACTGCTTATGGAGCCATGAGCCGTGTCTGCTCTTTTTCCCATGCCTTTTGGACAGCTTCATGGGGGTCAGACTTAGGGCTCTGAGCTTTTCACATTTCACAGAAAGAGATAGGGGAGGTAGAAAAAAGAGTCCTGTCACCTGCCTGCAAAGGTGGCAGTGAAAACCTTTGTTAGACCTTGAAGAACTACCCAGGAGAAACCCCTTTGTTACTGCTCAAGTCCTGCAAGTGGCTGAAAGACAGCAGTCCTCTGCAGCATATCCATGGGGAATTCATTGAATTATTTATTTTTTCTTTAAACTGGGAGCCTGGAAATAGTCCACCACAGCATAAAATAAAATAAAATAAAATAAAATAAAATAAAATAAAATAAAATAAAATAAAATAAAATAAAATAAAATAAAATAAAATAAAATAATCTCTTCTCCAAGTCTGCTGAGAACATCTTGGCCTGAAATTGCAGGACTGTCTGGGTTAGACATTTGGATGTACTTTCTCTGAATCATTGGTCTTCAGGAAAGAAGTCCCCGTCTTGCAAATGGGGCCAGTAGCCTCCCTGTCTCCTCTTGCTTTAGTTGTTTAAGGTGTTCCAGGAAGCCCAGATTTGCCTGTAGTTAGATTGACAGCTTTGACCAATGGTTTGACCTGATGTCTCAGTTCAGTTTTGTCCTGAGATATGTAGATTGCACTCTGAGTGAAATAATGCTAACAATGTGGTAATAATAATGATAGTAAAAATGATATTTTGGTGAGCATGTTTACAGAGAAACATCTGTAGCATTTGTGACTGAGAAAACGTATTGAGCTTTTCATCTTGAATTGTCAGTTTAAATGTTGAAAAAGCTTTATAATGATAGGACTGGTGATATGTTGGAATAGTTTTAATGGAGAATAAATAGAATCTCATATATTTATTTTTATTTTCAAAATAATTTATACAAAACTTTTACTGAGAAGGTGTTGAGTAGGGCTGACCTTGCCTTGTGAAAGATGTTTGGAGGAGATGAACTATACGGCTCCTGCCAGCTCAATCTCCTGTAATGGTGCCTTCATCTTTTCAGCCTTGCAGATATCACAGTTTTAATGAGAATCATGTGCCTTTTGGCTAAAATGAAACTAAAGATCAGTGCATATTTTGTCTTGTGTTCGCAAGTAGCAATTTCCTGTGTCTGCTGTAAGTGTCTGAACTGAAATGAGGTAGAAGGGCTGCAGCTGGCCAGTCCCAGCATCTCCATCTCTTTGGCTCAGGCCAGACACTTGTCCTGGGAGTGAGCTCCCAAGGAGCACCAACCTTTGGCTTCACAACTGCCCCATGTATGAATCACAAAGCTTGATTTCTATCTACCAGTTAAGCTGATTTACAGTTCTGGATGTGCTTAGGTCACCTCCCAGCTTTTTTTTTTTTTTTTTATTTTTTTTTTTTCTGCTTTGATTTTGCAACTGGTATCAGCTGGCCCACATATGTTGAGATGATGAGATTGATGGGGATCGTTAATGGACTGTGATGGGGAATAGACAATAGATTTAAATATGATAAAGTCATCATGACACCAATAAATTCTACATGATATCAGTGCTAGAGGTTCACAGCAAATATTTGTATGATTCTTTTCCACCCTGAGTCACCCCTATGTGGTGCTAGATATGGACGACACAGCCACACAGTAGATATTCCTCAGCCCCACCAGAAAAGCTTTGAGTTATATCTATATGCCATATAGATATAACTCCTAGATCCTGCAGGATATGGGCCTAATGAGTCCTTAAAATCAATCTTGGATGCTTGCAGCAAGTGAAAATCATTCACTTTAATTTATTTGATGTTTTGTGCCTCAGGTGAAAAGTTTAGGTCAATATTGTTTATATTCCCCATGACGTATTATGCAATGAAGTTGAAAACCAACCTCAAATCAATCACCCTTGCGAGAAGTCTTTGAGGAATGCATTTTCTGTGAGACAGTGAAGGGTTACGGATGCTACAAAGCAGAAGGAAGCCTGACTTTCAAAAGAATAGGGGAGTTTTTATAGCAGCCTCACGTTGCACCATATGAAGTTAAAAAAAAAATAATGTTCCCAGCTGAAAAGCCTGGGAATAAATAAAACTAAAATAAGCCTCTTAGTTCCATGCACAGTGGAGACTTACTCTTCTCTCATTTGCTCTACTTTCATGCTGGTGTAATTCCAGATAATTCACTGGGGTTACTCTGGTATTGTGCCAGGTTTGGGGAGGGGACATTCAGGCCCAAGCACTGGGTTAATGATTGACTCATTGTTTCCATTATGGAGAGAGAAAAAAAAAAAAAAAAAAAGTTTTAATGGTTTAACCTGGCTTATAAGTGTGTGTGTATATGAGTGTATACATATCTAGTTATGTGTACATTCTTTTGAATTTCACCTGAACATATTGGATGCTGTTTTCTTGGACAGGATCCTGAAATGCACTGCTTAAAGAGAAATGGTGTTTGAAGCAAATCTCACATGTGAAATTTCTAAAGATTGCTTGACAACATGATATGCTGAAACAAAAGTGATGATGCAATTTCTAAAATTCACTAGACAATGACACATTCTGGTAACCTATTACTCATGCAGGTTTTCGAATAAATGCAGATATTCTTCTATTTTTATGCAATAATTCAAGGAAAGGCTGCTTTACCATGAATTTCTACAGAAGTGTGAGGACCAATTCAGGCTGCAGATGTTTGGGTTTATAAATCATGGCCAGAGCCCGTAAACATCTGATAATCTTTAAATAGGAAGAAAGATGTTTCTGTGAATGAATGTTGCCAATATTTATATGTCCACAAACTTACTGGAATAAATTTTTTCAAGTATTTGAAGGATGGAGCTATTAATAAAATAGTATGGGCTAGGGTATAGTAAACTACCTTGTTCTCTTTTAGTGTTCTGGCATTTCTTAAGTGTCCCTTTCTCCTTCCATTCCCTATTTGATGATAAGCACTTATGGGGAAAAAGTGGTGCCTTATTATATTATAAATATTTCCTTTGTAAAAAAAAAAAAAAAAAAAAAAAAAAAGATTTACACTCTAGGCAATTATAACCCTAAAACTCCAAAGAGCGTTTGCTGTGTTGTGTGTTTGCTGGCTCTGTTATAAGAACAGGACTGGCAATAATGGGATTAAATCACAACTAGGGGAAATTAGAACAGATATTGGGGATAATGGTTCATCAGCTGTGATGAGAAGCTCTGAACAACTTTATGCAGGTGTATTGCAGAGGCTCCATCATGGGGGGATTTAAGAACCTTGGGCAAATTTACATGTGTACAAAAAGTTGTGGACATTTTAAACGAGGAATTAAGCAAACTAATACAGAGAACTGAAATACGTAGAGCTGATCATACCCTAGGACAGATAATGGAGGAGGCTTCTTGAAATCCTATTTTACTGTGACTTTATGATTTCTCTGAACATGGACATACATCACCTATAAAGCTAGCCTTTTTTTTTTTTTTTCTTTTTTTTTTTTCTTTTTTTGCTGTAAATATTTTTGCACGGCACAAATAAGAGCAATTACCGTAGATGAGAAGCACAGTGCATTTCAGTGGACTACGCAGGGTTTCAGCCCACATTGTATTTAATGGAAATTACGCATCTGAGTCACAGACCAAACAACGCCATAGAAAACAAAAGGTATTAGAGGACTGTCTGCACATTTGGATGTTGCAGAAAAAAAAGGTTTTAATTATGGCTAGCTTAGCAAAACTTTGCTGTTAGCTTGTAAGCAGTTATTCCTGAGTTTAAATTCCTAAGACTAGTTAAAATGTGCATTTATAACAGTGTAATGGGGCAGTGCATGAAAAATCCGTTTAAGCATGCCAACTACCGATTTGCATGTTGAACTTTATAAGGTTTCCTTCCTGATGATAGGAAAGAGTTTCTCCTTTTTGATCTTAATGTTGTGGGTGTTTTTCTGTTTCAGAAAAGTGGGCATTAAAGAGGAAATAGCAGCATTTAATAGACATGATCGCCAACACTGAGGTCATATTTAAATTGACTTTGAAATAGATAAGCCAAGAAATGTCAGATACATGTTTACTTGAAGTCAAAGTAATTCATGCTGAACATATCTGGAGAACCAGAGTTCAAACCTTAGAAATTCAAGCCAAGAAGAAGGAAATTCAAGCAGTCCTCTTAGGACAAGGCTTCCAGAAACCCTTTGGAGCTGCTGATGGGCTTTTATGCACTTGTGGAAAGTTCCTTACAGTGAAATATTTCAAAAAAGGCTGAGTGTCATGCCCTGAAAGTGATGCTCTATTAAGATTCCTGTGCTGAGCACCCCAAAGGGAAGCTTCCCAAATCATTGAGGCAATGTGATGGAGGTGAATCCTTGTGAACATTAATTTTGCAGGGACTGAGTACCTGGAAAATGCTTTAAGGAATGAAACCTTCTCCTCCTTAGCTTTTTTTTTTTTTTTTTTCCAAACTTTTTAGAAAGTTTCAGGCTTTGAGTTATTGACTGACAAGGCTAGCAGGCAGCTTAAACATTGTTTTTGTGGCAATCTTACATACATGTGTATTGTAGATAGGAACAAAAATCAGGTTGTGTACATCATTTCTCAAAATAGTAACGAGCCAATCAATATGTCAAGTGATCTGAATATATTTTTTTTCACAAACAATAGAAGCCATTATTTTGGTGAAAAATATTCTTTGTATCCTAGGATGAACACAGAGACATCGCAACATCACATTTACTGAAAAACACCAGGCAAGAGCATGACACATCGGGTAGCTTCAGTTAGCTTACCCCTAAGTACAGGGAACAAAGAGCTTTGCACTCATGGCAAGCTGCCACGAAGTAAAAAACAGAAACACAGAAGCTCAGGAACAGCTAGTGTATGATAACACACTACTCTGCTGCACAGTATGTCTCATGTGTGAAAGCACCTTGGTTATACAATGCAAAATAATTGATACTCAAAGCCTGAAGAAAGCAGGACCCTGCCACATTCCTTGGGAGTGATTAATGAACATTTCATGGTATGAGGAGTAAACTGAACTAATAAAAAGTAGCAATATACTGCCTGGGAGACAAACCTGGTTATAAACCCTAACAGAACATCAGGGAGAGAGGAGAGCCACTGCCTCATTTTGTATCACCACGTTAAGCATGGCACTAAAATGAAGACAGTCAGAAAGTTGTGCTATTTCTGACAGCAGCTGGCTGTAAAATGCTTTATGCTTTTAAGGTTTTTTTAGCTAACTCAGGCAGAGGAAGTTAACTCTGAAAGTGTGTAGCAGGAATGGAAGGAGTACAGAACTCCACATCAAGACGAGGCATATGAGAGTGATGTTTTAAAACAGCTATTATCAAAAGAAGCTGGAAACATAGAAGACTTTATGACCAATATGAAATTGAAGAGAAATTCTTGCTTTGTGGGAAGCTAGATACCTTGATAGGAGATCAGAGTGTGATTGTAGTCATGATCTAAAAATTCAGAAAGAGAAAGTAGTGGCAGATTAAGAATTAACCCTTGGTGATAGTTAGGATTCATTAAGCAAAAAGTAGGAGAAGGTTCTCTCAGAGCACCGCTAGGGCTGAATTTGCACCTGAACTACTTGGCATCATTAAACCCCATGTGCAGCTGAAGATGTAATGAGGGGTTTCTAGCAACATCAGCTCTGGTTGTAACCCATGTTTCCATCCCTGCCTGCAGTTTCAAGCTGTCTGCACAGGCTGGTACAACGTAGAAGCAGCCTGTGCATGGGCACCACTTGGTTTATGCAGAGAACTATGCAATCTCAAGATTATAACACATGCCTACGTAAATCCTGTGGAACAGCTGTCCGTTATCTCATTCTTGAGGCCATATCCAGAATGTCTCCATCTGACATCCAGAATGTCTTGGTCTGACAACTGCAATAACCAACTGGAGTGTCACCCTGTAGCAGCGTCTAACCAAGATGCGAGCCTTTGCAAAACCTTTCAGAAAATGGAAAGGTTCATCACAGAGGTCCAGTATTACCTGTCAAGAAGTATGGGCTAAGACGCCCATAAACACTTCCAAGAAGATGCATGAGAACAAGAGTTCAACTCAAAGCAGTACTAGGTCAGAGCAACACATGCTGTTCGGAGACTTCCTGTAGCTGTAGCCTTATACTCAATATCCTTTCATGGATTATTCTTTCACCAATTTATCTGGTTGCTTCTTTGAATACCAGTAACCTTTCCATATTCTCTGCATCCCACAATGAGAAAGACTGCATGGCCTAATGCAATTAATCTCTTTTCCAGCATCACCACCAACAGTGTGATTATTGCCTGGGAGATCTGAAAAGCCACTGACTCAGGAATCTCACTGAACTGTTTAACCAAAACTCGATAGCTAGTGATTACTTGTCATTGTTTGAGCTTGGCTTTCTGTTAATGTTGACTGCTGTTACTGTTATAGCTCTGCTGTGGTTATTTCAGACGCGGGGGCCTGGCAAAAGAATGCATGCTGAACTGTATTTGTAAGAGGTTTTTTTTACAAGCCTGGTGGACCCAGGATGAAACCAGGACCTGAAGCATGTTGACCTTTGCTGGATTACTTAGCTCTGAGTCACTGCTGAACAAAAGTCTTCCAGGGACCTCTCAAAGCTGTAATGTGCCTTGTTTCTTGTTGATTTCAGCAATCAATTTCCAAAGTCATGACTTTCGCCGAAGCATCCTGACACCCTCCAAAGCATCTCCTCATCGCACAGCTCGTAGCGATGTGGTGAAGCCTTGAGGAGCAGGATGCTGTGCTCTACGCCCCACCAAATGAAACCGTGAACCACCACCACCCATCCCTCCACCCAAGCAAGTGCTGGGGGGCTGTTTTCCCCCTTGTGCTCTCTGAGAACCGAGGCTTGGTTGCAACTGCAACCTCTCGGCTGCTCTCCTGCCTTCCCATCAGCGAGGAGCGGGAACTCAAGCTGAGATAATGCATGGACAGAGCTGGGGCAGTCATTATTTTCTAGGCTTGGTGTCTGAAAAGAAGAAAATAAAAATGTGCGAATGAGAAGATTTTGGAGGAGGATGTCAAGGGGTATTCTCTGGAAATTAACAAAGTAACCGGAAGGAGGTCACTTTAAGTCAGACTGAATTGTTTTGTTCCAACTCAGGTTCAGTGGTTTCTTTTATTTCCCCTGGGTTTAACCCCCTGTTTTTTAGTCTCACTGCTAGCTCCACTTTTCAGAAGAAACAGCCTGCTTGAAGTCCCGCTGGGTCATTTTGGAATCAGAAATGCAGCATCCTAACATTTTTCTCTCTCCTTATTTTCAGTGAGTTTCTTTGTTGAATTCTGCCCAAGTCGCTGAGTACTCCTGTCATTCTCTGCTTTGCAAGCTCCTGATCATCAGCCAGAGTACCTCTGTCTTTCGTCTACCCACTCTTAGTCACCACTTCTCATTCTAACCCCACTTTTATCTGAACCACCTGGGATGGTGGCTGCAAAGGTCTGGAAGGACCTGGGTCTAGGGTTCAGAGACAGGATCCCTACCATGATGATGACTTCTATTTTTTACTCTGCACACCCCCTTGGGAACAATGAAAATATCTGGGAGCAATTAAAATATCTCCCTTGGGTCAAATTAAATGATTCTGTGATTCTGTGATCTTTTTGCAAGGAGTCTGCAGGAGCTAGTTATGTGATAGCTGATTTGGGCTTAGCAGCTTAATGGTTGGTGAGACCTCCCAGGCAATAAATGCTCTGGGCTGCTTTGCTAGCCAGGGGGAGTTTAAGCTACTGCTTCTTTCCATGGAAGAGTTTGAGATGAGATGCTGTGCTGCTGTCCAACTGCAGGGGCAGGAAGGCATCCTGACCCTCTTCCCATATGTTGATTTTGCCTACCAGGCCAGTCCCTCTCCTGTACCTCTCAAGAAATGGATTTGGATCTCCCCAGATCTCAAGGAGGTTCTGAATCACAGAGTGTCCCACTGATTTAAGATCCTCTGATCAGCCCTCCACCAGGGTAGTTCCTCTTTAGCTTCCTCATAAACAAGTACCATAATGTTCAATTTTCCTTCTAGGAAAAGCAAAAGATCATGAATCACGCAGTACGTTGGTTATGAGAGCAGTTCTGTTTCACCTTTCACTCTGGGTGCCTCAGAACAGCCTTTTGATGCCTATTTCCTGTGGCAAGTCAGAAAAAAAAAAAAAAATAGATGTACGGGTACATATTTTTATTGTTTTTCTTTTACCCTGTTTTTGATGATTCAGTAGCACCTGTCAGACCCCAATAGCTTCCCCTGATCTGCATTTCCTTTCTCTGGGGTGAAGGCAAGGGATGGAAGTTGGGAACTGGTGGCTAGAGGCCAGCTGTGGATTCAGTGGGACTTGGGGCAGCTGTGCCTGGGAAAATTTCAGACCCCCATGGACAAAGGCCCCAAGAAATAGATGGGCTGGGCTGGGAGACCACAGGCTAACTGCTGGTGAGGTTTCTACTCTGATGTATCTTCCTGTTGCCCACGAATCTCTGATGGTGAATGAGTCAGGGGAGGTGAAAGAAGAGTGAGAAACCCTCCAGCCTCTGCCTCCCCATGGAGCCCAGAGGAAGAAGATACTGTCTCTGTGGTTAGAAAACCAGACACGTGTCAAACGCTTGTGTTCAAGTCCTCGGAAGAAACAAATTGTCATACGAGCTGTATCACAGCTTGCGGCAGTGCTTTATCTGCTGGGCCCACCAAAGACTGGTTTGAGGTGGAAAAATGTGACACCCAGATGCAGCTCTTTGTTCCATGCAGACAGAGACTTGCAAGTTTTTCTGTCTCAAGGGTTTCAGGGGTCTCTCCTCGGTCAGGGCAGAGCAGAGGCTGAGCATCAGCCTTTCTTACAGCGTGGCCTGCGGCTCCAGAGGAGAAAGATAGACAAGAGGACCAAAACAACTGGCTGAAAATTAAACTTTTTTTTTTTTTTTTTTTTTGGCTTGTTTGTTTATTTCTTTATTTATTTATTTGTTAATTTATTTATTTATATTTCTAACTATCTCGCGCTAGGTAAGAATAATGAATGTTCAGTCCTTTTTTTTTTATTATTTCTTTTTCTTTTGTTCATGGGTGATAATCAACTCTTTGATGAATATATGTAAAGTTCAATTGCTCTGTGCTGATAAATAAATATGTTTCATTCTACAATCATTTTCCACAGGTACTCTTCATATTTATTTCTGAACATGGACTAGAAAAGCATCCTTCTGACAACAGTCCCTAACCTCCACCTCTGCAAAAACCAATGCACTGTCCCAAAAGCACATTTTCCACACTGACCTAGCACACAAGACATGTGTTGGTGTGTCTGTGTGTATATTTTATATTTCTTGCCTCAGACACAAGGCAGGCTATGGCAAAGGGCATGGGGACAGAGAAAATGTCCTGACCCATTTAACTGACTCCTACAGGCATAGCTTTGCATGTCTTCTTGTCTTTCTAAGGCCTCTTTTAGGTCATTCCTTGTACTTGTTTCCATCACTGGGGCGCTACGTGACCCAGGACACACAGGGAAGGAATGTTTTTACCCCCAAAGTTTTCTTTAGACAGCACAGGGTGGTTACTGGTTGAGACATCTAATACACAGACAAGGTTTGCTCCTAAATATGTCAATGAGAATAAAATTGACACTTTCAGAAAAAATTATTTCCACCTAGACTTACCGTTGCCACTGAAACAAAAACTGGAGGACAGAGTGCACAATGTTTGAAGTGGGCACGAATCATCACATTTTGCCTCAGCAGATGGTTCCTTTACAGGAAACAGCCACAATTTTTGTTCTGTAGCTGAACAGATCACAAAAACCCTCCCCACTGCCACCTCACTCATCCGCGTTGGTGAGCAAAGCTAAAGGAACTATTTTCTTCAGCTTTTTGGGGTCTAGAAAATTCAGTGCGGACCATTTTGTAAGTCTCTGTTGCATCTCCCCCTTTCTGATGCAGTGTGCTTCTACATAGTGGAGCCGATGTCAAATGCATCTGAGATGCAAGTATTTGTGATGTTGGGCATTTTGGCATTGTCAGCATGGGACATAGCAAAGCAGCATATTTATTTTGGTCATTTGTGAGGGAAATACCAACTTTTTAGTGACTGGACAGTTACTGAGAAGAGGAAGCTCAGAGGAGACCTCATTGCTCTCTACAACTACCTGAAAGAAAAGTGTGGGGAGCTGGGGGTCAGCCTTTTCTCACAGATAACTAGGTACAGAACCAGAGTGAATGGCCTCAAGTTGTGCCAGGGGAGGTTCAGGTTGGCAATGAGGAGCCATTTCTGCTCAGAAAGAGCAGTCAGCCACTGGGACGGGTTGCCCAGGGAGGTGATGGAGTCACCGTCCCTGGGGGTGTTCAAGGAGAGGTTGGACGTGGTGCCTGGGGACATGGTTTGGTGGTGACATTGGTGGTAGGGGGATGGTTGGACCAGATGATCTTGAAGGTCATTTCCAACCTTAATGATTCTATGACTCCCCAAATCACTGAGTCACTTGTGAGCTGTGAGAAGTCTTGTTCACTTTTGGTAAGACTTCCAAAACATCTGGCTAGTTTTGCATCATCTTTCTACCAAACTGCGATCATCACGAAGTTATGGTGTGGGACGTTGGCTGCAAAGCTGAGCAGTGACAACTGGAGAATGTTAGTGCTGTTTCTTTTATTAGTAATATTTTCTATCAGAGAACTAATCTAGATTGTTCTTTAGTAATAGCTGTTCAAATATAAAATGTTATATAAAACTGAGTGACTGCAATTGCTGAAGCCAGACCTGGCAATTGTTTCCCACAGGTCAATCGCTTGTGTTTATATGGAAGGAAATGGGTCACCATGAAGGGATTTCCAGGCTCAGCCCAGTATCAGATGTGTGCATCCCACAGTGCGGCTCAGCACAGCACTGCTGATGTGGGGTGCAATGAGTGTCCAATCCAGCAGCCCATGGCTGAGAGGTGAACCTTTTCTGTGGCTTCTTGGGAAGTTTGGGATGTTAATTCTGTGTCTCTCTGAGATTTTCTTCTGACCTTTATCAGACAACAGTATATGCAGTGCAAATATGAATATGAACTGACTTGAAAGAACTTTTAACAACAGCCTAGAATAACCAAAATCTGTGATGGACTGGCTGGTCCTAGTTTAACAAGTAGGATCAAACAGGGATAAAGGAATATTACACACCCTTTACGTGACTAATATTGCTGTATGAGTGGAGTAGATTAACCATTACCAATACAAAGTAAGAGAAATCTGCATTTCTCAAATACATGAATCTTTTCAAGACCATCTGTAATAGATGTAGAAATATTTTCTGGGCTTGTACCCAACAGGTATTTATACGATTGGCCATATCTGTTGAACTTGAAATGCTGACTTATTTTAATATCACAAGGCACTGTCTCTTTTTCATGGCAGATGCCATCCATGAGGAAAAGAATCTGGTAAAAAACAATTCTGCACAGATGTTTTTAGGAATCAGAAATGCAGGATGGGAGCTGTTGGTATTTCTTTTCAGGGTGGTGAAAGAAGCATCTCATAGTAATAAAAATGCATCCTAGATGGCTTGGTGAATCACTACTCTAAACTATTGGTTATTTGGGTTATGGCCCCTTTCCTAGGGCTGAATCTCCACAGTTAGCTAAAGATAATTTATATAATAACTTATAATATAACATATAGTGATAAACTCCTTCTGCTTGTCCTTGTGTGTGCATTGTGAGTCTGGAAGCCTGAGCTCAGATCCATCTGAAGTATATCAAACTGTTAGGTACAAGCACATTGGACATGTCAGCATGCCACCAAGCCCAGATGGAACCACAGCTTGGGGACAAGTGCAAGATCACCACAAGGAAGCCTTGTGTGTGGGAATGGGGCATCCTTCATTTACAGATGTTCCAGGTCTGGCTCCACCAGAGCTGATAGACACAGCTGAGGGAGTTAGAGCCTTCCTGAAGTTGATGGAAAATTTAACAAGCATCCTGCAAAAGGGCATTGAGGTGGCTTAGAATGAGCAAGAAGAATTTCTTTGTCCTCCAAAGGAAAAATTTCCTAGAGAATTTTTAATTGTTAAATATTAACCTTATGATATACAAATGTCTGAAGAACCAATGCTGATTAAGATTGTGTAGGTTAAATGTGTGTGTTGGATTTGCTGATAAACCCAGATTATAAATAAAAATGTGATCAGATATGGGATCATGGTTTCCATCTGGTCACCATCAGTCAGTTAGAAGGGAGTATGTGCAAAAGAAACAAACTCTTATCAAGTCACTGTGAAGCTGAGCAGAGACACTTGGATGTTTACGGAAACAAATTAACATATGTTATGTGTGAAGGGTTCAGTTATTCTTTAAAAGACCCAGTGACAAAAAGCTAATCAAATGACAGTTATAATGACTTGAGCCCTAAGGGAGCTGTTACAATAATTATACAACATGCAGAGGATTGTAATAGCAGGGCCTTACCCACTAAAAGATGAAAGAATCATGTCAAATAGAAGCATTTGAATTCTTAAAGATGCTACAGAGAGAACACAAAGAGAAGAGCAGAGGAAAGCAGCATCAGGACTCGATTTACCTGAAGTACTTCTGGCCCCAGGGGCTGCCTGGCTTCAGCTGTTATTTGAGTTGAATGTGGATCACTTGGTGCAGTGTGTGCACAGGAATAGCAGCTCCAGCCTCAGATGAAAGGGACTTGTGGAGGATCCGGTTCTGCAGTTGGGGTGCTGATGATCTGAGTCACCACCTGTGATCTTCAAGGTGGAAGATTCCATTTTTTTTATAACATCATTCAGTGAAAGACATCTCCTTTTACCCTCAAATAGATCATCTTTGCTCTGTCTATGGTGGTATTTTCAATGTTGCTGAGTGATGCTCCCCCAAATAAAAGAGGTTCAGAGTGCAAAACTGAGTCTGGAACTAATTTGAGCATTGGCACGAAGAGTTTGTTTCCCATAACAGTTGTTTCTTAACTTAAGATGACCTCCTTGATTTTTCTCCATCTGTTCAATTCTGTTGCATAAACTCACTGTTGCAGAAAATAATAATAACAACAATAATAATAACAGAAATAACAACAACAACAACAATCAAGATGTCATGGCAAGACAGCATAGCTAAATTCCTTTGTGTACTGTCATGTTTTCTTATATAAGTAGAAGCAAAAGTATGAACTAGAGATCCATAGACTTCAGGTTAGGTCTGTGATAAGTTTAAAGTTGTTGTGCCCCTGGCATTGACATGTATTTAATTGCAATATGAACAACTTTATGGAATATTAGTGATCATCACACAAAATGAGAGCTTTGTTGAGAAAGCTGTATGACAAATCTGATACACTGTGCTTCATAAATCGAAAAATTCTAACATCAAAATCTGAAGTCACCTCTTCAGACTAGAAAAAACAAAAGAACATTTTCTTTCTAAATGCTGCCTAATGTTCTTAAATATATGCTAGCTTTACTCTTCCTCTAATTATGTACTAACAGTATGTGTGATTTACTTTCCTTTAAAGACAGATTTTCCTAGTAGCAAATAGGAACACTTTATTTCACTTTTTATACACTTTTATATCCTTTAGTCTATTATTTTCATCTTCACTTGGGTAGATGAACCCCATAGCAGTTGAGGTTCACAGCATTATTCCCTGATTTCTAGGAAGAAATGAAATAGCCATTAGACAGTGAGCAGATAGTGGAAATAAGTTGGAGATGTGGACTTAAAGTTTCAGTAGGATGGAAAGGGACAATTTTGTCCCAGAAAGTCAATAATGCTGGAGCCAGACCTACATGTTGAACCTGTGTATTGATGAAGGTAAGACCACAATCTAGCCAAGTCAGCTGTGTTAAACTTTCAGTTGTGGAGGTATTGTCACATTCACAATGGTGCACAGTGATGGGAGAATTTCACCTTGTTGTTCTGTCCATTAGGAGCTGGAGGCTGTGAATAATAAGTTAGCACTTGTAACCTGATTCGTAGTAACCATAAGTGCACATGCTTTTATGCTATGGCCATCCATAGTAAATTTGTGGTAGTATTTTACCCTAGTAAATACACCCCACTTCTCTTAATGGTATGTCTATTTTTTCCACTGTAGCTCACTGTTGTTGAAAACTCTTGTATTCAAAAGGACTTATCCACTCCTAATCAGAACTGTGTCAGAACTAGTCTAGAGTGTATATATGGCTATGGATAAGAGACAGTGGCTCAAGGCCAGCTCAGAGAAGGACTGATGTCAAGTCCAGCTTGGATTGGTTCTGGATTGCATTTCCTACAGTAAAAATATAAATAAAAATAAAAAATTAGCTGAGATTACCGTTAAAATCTCAGTCTGAATCTTGCCTCTTTGGTTTCCTTTAACATTTCTTACTCTGAGTGCTATTAATTCTGCTAATTTCCAGCTGTTGCTTTTTGAGAAGCATGCACTACGATCAGGAAACAAATGTTTATTCTCTTTTGGCTGTGGTACCTAGCTATTAAAAGATAGTTCCATTAATGCTCTACACTGAGTCTCTACCACTACTTGACATATGGTGTAATTTATCCCTGTTGACAAATGAACTGAAATCAGCACGTTCATTTTATAGCCTAATCCTGTACTTCACATTAATGTGTAAACAGTGACACATGAGAATTTTACTGCTTGACATAAAACACACATCAGCACTGAGATGTGTCTGTGTCTTGGAGGGAGGTTCTCTTGCTTCAGGGATGACTGTTTTCTTTTTTTTTCTTTCTTTTTTTTTTTTTTTTTTCCCCCTTAGATATCTTGAAATAAGATCAAACCACCTGGGCAGGCAAAGCAAACAAAGGTAATACCGAGGGCAAAAGAAGGCAATGCCTATCTATCTTTTTGGTACCCTACTGTGCATTCAACTTAAGTGATCTAGAGCACCAGTGACAACCTATCAGTTTGATGGATGCTCAGCATCCACTACAGCCCATCGAGATTTAGTGCAGGTAGCCAGCAGAGCCTAAAGAACCACTCAACATCATCCTTGTGTGGACAAAGGCCACACAAGGCCAGTACTATTTTAGACACATCCCATCTGGTCTCCAGCTGTTGGTCTGGATGGTTACTGGTCTCTTGTAGGTCCTATACTATATCTACCAGCCCTATGCTGACATGTTGGATAACTCAGGGTATCTCAGATGCCCAAGATGCCTTCATTTAGTCAATTAACTTGTATCCCTATGCACGATCAGCTGGTCACCACTGACTATATTGTCTCAACCCAGTTACCTAAACACAGTGACCCCAGCAATAAGATAACCTAAGGAATTTGTTGCATCTGCATTAAGATCACTTCATCACTCTTATCTACAAAACAAGCTTAACTACCTAACGTATGTGAGGATGTCTCTACAGTCTGGGAGATATTCAGCTCCAGATTCAGGCACTTAGATTTGATTGTCTGGAGTGGGATCCCACTCATTTCTGGTGGCAGGACTTGATTAAGCAGACCTTTACTTTGACTTCATTCAGCTTCATGCAACTTCATCACAATCAGTCTTTACCCACAGCACCAGAGTGCAGGTAATGCTTTTGCACTCTGAAGGAGTCTTCTTGAAGCAGTGGCATCCACCAAGTGGTTTACCCTGACCTGCAGCAGGCACTGGCTATGCCCTTTCACAACCGTTTCATTTGATACTATGGAAGAAGGTTGCATCTAGGAGACAACATCAAAGTTACTGATGCAAAACCCCAAAGGATTAGGAGAAGTCCAGAGGAGAGGCACAAAGATTATCAAGGGGATGGAGCACCTCTCCTATGGTGCCAGGCTGAGGGAGCTGGGGATGCTCAGCCTGAAGAAGAGAAGGCTCTGGGGAGACCTCCCAGTGCCTAAAGGGGGCCTACAGGAAAACTGGGGAAGGACTCCTTGCCAAGGGGTGTAGGTATAACACAAGGGTGAATAACTTTAAACTAAAAAAAAAAAAAAAATAGATTTAGAAATTCTTCACTCTTCACTGGCCCAGGCTGCCTCGAGGAGCTGTGGCTGCCCCATCCCTGGCAGTGCCCAAGGTCAGGCTGGATGGGGCTGGGAAGAGCCTGGGTTGTTGGGAGGTGTCCCTGCCATGGCAGGGGTTGGGAGGTCCCTTCCTACCCAAACCATTCTGTGATTCTATGACTTCAGGAAACCTGTCAGGGAGAGACATTGATTCACAAAGTACTTGTGTGTTATTAGCTTTAATGACATAGATCATGTAGGAGGGACATTTGTGGGACTTTGCCAAGCATTTAAGGATAAGCATGTTTAAAATACAAAATCTCTTATTTCTTTTCATTTTTTGTGTCCTCTTTAGAAAGAGGAGGAAGCTCGTAACTTCTTGTGGCAGTGCTGTCTACTGTCTACTTCTCTTCTCTTGGCACTGCTGTGACTATGCCGCGATAATGGGAATCTGAATGTCCACAGGGTGGAGAAGTCCCCCCCGCCGGCTGAAGACTCCCTAAAGTGGGATTTATCAGGCTTCCCCTGTCCAGCTTTGTGGCTTTGGGCTCTTCCACGTAATGAAGTCAGTGCCACCTAGTGTTGTTCTGCTTCAGCACAAAGGAGATGGGTTTCGTGGATGTTGAAGAGGACTGGAGTCACTTTGTCTCTGCTTAAGTATACCTGGGTTGGGATCCCCTGTCTGGCCATGACTGAGCCCAGGAGACCTCCGTTTTGTTCTGCTTAGGGAATCTGTAATGAACTGCAGGCATGGGAAGCATTTTGTAGGCATGGGGCATGAGTCACAAACAGCTGCCTGGCTTTTTGGGGAAACCTCACTGCTTTCCTGTGTGACCTCCTGTGCCTGGCACCAAGGGTCGTCCTGACCCATGTGTCTCCAGCCAGGTGCACTGGATGCATCTGGCAAAAGAAATTACTAATAAAAAATTATTCATGCCATGGGAGAGATGTCAGTGCATTGCACTTCAAAACTATGGTGTATGGAGCTGTGGGAATAAGAAACCTTCTAGAAATTCCCTGCTCAGCTGTCCAGCATCATGCTCCTTCCGCTGTCACAGGAGCTGAAATCTGATGCATTGCCCTCATGGGACCTTGACAAATTCAACACTTAAGGTGAAATCGAGGTGAAATCACCTGCACGCTGACACTCAGCTGCTTTAGCAAAGGGTTTTCCTGCCCATGCTGTGGAAGCTGGCTGCTTTTGAAAGTACAGAAATGAGAGCAGGAGCCCAGCCTTGCTGAGTCACTTTGGTTTTCAGCGTGAAAAATTGCCCAGGAAAAAAAAATAATTATTTCTAGCTGGTTATTGCTTCCTTTCCTCCTCACAGCCACTTCTTTTGACAAACTGTTTAAATGTTTCCCATGTACAAGGAAAGTTTGGGGAGCAGAATTTTTTCCCACCAGGTAGCCAGGTGAAATGATGAAGATCTGAGGAATGAAACCTTATGGCCCAGGAGCTCAGCTAGCAGTGTCTTTTGCAAAGGCACAGATTAGAGGCACAGAATATGGTTGAGAGCACATCCTGCTGGCCTGGGCACAGATCTGCTGTCCACCCTCCCCTGCTAACATCTGAGCCCACCAGCAAGGTGAGCTGAAGCTTAACACTGGGATTGCAGCATCGGAAGTTTACCCACAAACATTCATAGCTGGATGCAGAAAAGGTAGTTGAGATATCAAGGCAAGGATGTCGTGACTTAGGAGGAAACTGAAAGTAGGGTGGGCAAAAAACTTCTGTGACGTGAGGCTTAGAGAGGATTGGGCAGCAAGCTGGGGTGCATGTGGGAGGCTGATGACACATAATCATAAGGCATCAGACTTCATTGACCAGAATAATTATCCCTGAATGGATCCTGATTGCCACTCTGTTATTTTTCATGTTTACATAGTAACTCAGGAACTAATAAGAACCCATAGGATTTTTTTCTCTCATGACACTTTCTTTAGCTAGGAACAGATTAGAAATATTGTCCATCCCTTCTCAACCTTTTCAATTTCCTTTTTTTTTTTTTTTATTTTATATATGAGAAAGTTGTCATGTGGTGATCACAAAATAAGGGTCAGATGATGCTCTTAGTGTGTTGGATATAGTTCACAAATAGTGCAAAGTGGTCCCACTGGCACTAAGAGCTTCTTCACAGACCTGGGGTCTGTGACTGTTGATCCCAATGTGTGACAATTCCTCCTTCTATGTATGGCACTGACCATGCCTGGACACAAAGCCAGAGAGAAGGTGGGGCAGAGGTAAAACAGGAGTAGGGCTAAGCTCCATCCTGTTAGCTCTGTCCCCAGCAAGTGAGATGTGGCAGCCTTGCAAAAGTCCAGAGAAGCCTGTTAAAAATGACACCGAAGTTTTATCTGAAAAATGCATACGAATGCGAGCTTGGTAGCCTTCACACCACTACTAACAGAAAGGATTTCCATCTCAGGCTCCAGAATCAGCATCCCCACAGGCAGGGACAGTTTGCAGAGGAGCACCACAAGGGACAACTCCACAGCTGGAGCATCTGTAGCTACCTGGGGACATGATGCAGGGAAATGCCACAAAGGAGGAGACAGGCTGGGACAGTGATGCTCCGTACACTCAGAGGATGAGGCAAGCACTACAGAAAAATCATTTAAAGCACTTTTGGGGATGTATTTCTAACCCCTTTTGGCCACAGAGTTATCTAAGATGACTGTTTACAAGTTACCTTCCTTGGTTATATGAAAAAAAGCTCAATAGCAGAAGGCATGCCTTTCTGGTTGAAAACTGAGTAGTGTTCCTCCTCTCAACCAAATTACTGTGGCTGTTGGGACAAGCTGGTTAGTTTCTGCTGTAAAGCTGCTGCCTCTGTTCCCGGACTACATCCTTACTCCCGTTCAGCCAGGAAGATCCAAAGTTCACCTCCGTCAAGCCCTGGCTAAGCAATATTAATACAGCATCTGTCAAGCTGTTTTGAATAGCCACTAATATCTATGCTTCTTTAAGCTAAAAGAAAAGCCTTTTCAAGTGTTGCATACATTACCAGGAACAGTGGGGAAGGATGTTAATAATTCATTCCTGCTCTCAGACTCCGTAGTGTGCTAGATCTTTCAACTTATAACAATAGACATCACCCTGCAGGCTGTCATGTCCTGCCTTTAACAAAGGAAAAGAAAAGAGAGAGGGTGAAAAGGCAGAAGATTTCCTGGGTGGAAAATCTGAAGCTTGATGAAGAATTAAAGCCTGTTAAATGTCTACTTGATCTGGCCATTGGGCAATAAAGCCTATTTGCAACTGGTTGCTGGAAGAAAGAGCTGTGTGTGTAGGAAAAAGCATTTGTTGGGAAGATGCTGGTACTGCTTTTCATCAGTTATGGTGTATACCACCCCCCTATGGCTCTTGTTCAGCTGTTTTTTAGTTGTTTTTGTTGTTTTTCACTCATTCAGCCCAGAGTAGAGATAAAAAAGACAGGAGCTAGCCTAAGAAAATATATGTGTAGAATTGTTTCCAAGTGACTGGGCCATCTACAGACCCTGGCCCTGTCTGAATTACCTCCAGCTACAGCCTACACAAAAAACATCCAAACAGTGGATGTCAGAGAGTCCCATACACCTTCTTCCAGCTCTATCAAAATTAAAGGGAGCTAGAAGTAAAACAGGTTGAGAGGACTGATTTTTTTTTTTTAATTTTTATTTTTATAGGGCAAATAAAGAAGGAAAGCAGCCACTGATGAATGCAGGGCCAGGATCTTTGGGCTCATGTTCATTTTGTGTTCATTGCTGAAGTGTGTCCTCCCCCAGCACTTGTGCCCATCACCCATTTCTTTAAAGCTTGTTCTGGCTTTTTATCTCTGCTTTTACCTCTTCCTCCTTCCATGAGGTGCTCATCCCTTGCTCCATCACTACCAAGGTTGTAAACTTCTACCTGCTGTGCTGAGAAATACCACACATGGTTAAGGAGTGTCTTTGTCTGGGTTGAAAATCATTTTTAAAAGAAAAAGATTGAGGTCCCTTACACAGTGGGTGCTAAATTACACCCCAAAACCAAAACCAACCAACCAAAACCAAAACCAAAACCAAAACCAAAACCAAAACCAAAACCAAAACCAAAACCAAAACCAAAACCAAAACCAAAACCAACCAAACAAAAACAAAGATAATAGAGAGAAGCAAAGAGTGAGACATCTGAACATGCAAGAGAGGGAGACATAACTGGAACATTTCCTTCATGAGTAGGCAGGATAGAAAGAGAATTTAATACCTCTGAGGTCCAACTATCTTCTTTCTGTAGCTATACCAACAGTTTTGAGCCACTTAAAAAATTCCTGATGCAACTCCCCTCATTCCCATTCACAGTTATCCCAAATTTGATGACAAATGGAAATCAGGGCTTAAGTACTATCACCAGTACTAACATCTTGATCAACCCCCTGGTTTCCATTGCATGCTCTGGCACACTGAAGACAGTGTTTTATTCCCTGGAGTTCATTTGCTGATATTTCCAGTTAAGACTTCCCATTGATGTTTCATTGTACTTGAGATAAGAAAAGCCGTGCTTGAATTCCTCCCTTGTACAAGTCTGCACACTCGCTATGGAGCAGTTGTCCTACAGAAGGACAGGTTCCCTCAAAGCAGAATTGCAATCTGAGCACTGCAGCACATAAAAAGAAATTGGAAGTTTCAGGCCTGCCTCACTCTGCTGCATTGTTCAACACAGGCAGGTTTCTGCTGGAAAGATATTTACAGCTGTGTGCAAAGATGCTGAGTGCCTCTGAAGAAAGGGATGGAAACACTGGTGCCTCGGAGGAAAAGCCACGGGGAAAGCACTCCACAAAGCAGGGAGAAAGCATGGTGAGCAGTGTTATGTAAACAGCTTAGTAAAAGCGGAGAGAAACATCCAATAAAATTTTGCTGATGCATTTCTTTTTTGTAGACATGAGCGGAAAATCCATCTGGATGGCTTGCACCTCGCATGGTTGTAACTCGCATGAATTTGAGTTCTCCCTATGGTTGGGATCGAGTTCAATTTTTACTATTCCCACTATTCCCACCACTCCAAATGTTCTTTTATGTTTCCTGCTCAGACTGACACAGATTTCTTTAAGAGGGGTGGGTGCTGAAGTTGTTCTTCTCCCAGCATTTTAATATCCATGGGAAAACTTCTCTCTATCTCTGTGATTGTACAGTGAAGAGAACACAGAAGAGAGGGGGAAAGTCTGAAAAAGTGATGTAACTTGCCCAGGATCACCCAGAAAGGGAATGGTAGGGTATCATATCCATCTCTCTGCATGTGCACTGTGGCTGCAGGCAGATAATCACTGGAATCTTGCCTCTCTTATTCTCACTTTTCCCATTTTCCATGCCTTTGTGCAGTGATGGAATGAAGGAAGGAAGAGGGGCAGCAAGTGTTGGCTTGGCCCTTTTCAGCACTAACCCGCATTTATGCCAAATGACGTCACCTGTCAGAGCACATATCACCATGAGAATTCCCAAATGAGGGCTAGAGAGCCCAAGTTATTCCCCACATGGGCAGCAACAGTGGGAACAGAGCTGTGACCCTGACATATAAGAGAACAAAGAATTGGTAATTCAGATAAAGGATTGTGAAATAGCAGCTTTTGAAGAATTGTGACCATAAAGAGAAGATGGCAGCTCAGACACATCCCTGTCTGCTGACTGTCTCCAAAAAGGTCCCTTCATCCTGCAGGCAACTCCAAGTCCAAAATAAAATGAGCCCTCTGAGGACACACAGACTCTCAATGGCTGCTAGAGCAAAGGGCTCATTTACATTATTTGTGCGCCTGTGCTGTGATCATTTTCTGTCCATGCTGCAAACAAAAGCCCAACTGGAACAATGCTACCAGCTGGGTTCATCTTGTAGCAAAGGCAGTCCATGGGCTGACAGTTGCTGCTGATTTTCTTTTTCCAAGATATGCTGCTCACAGGGCTGGTTGGCAGCCAGCAGTGAACTGCTGCACATCAGGGCAGTTTTACTCAGTCTTCTCCAAGGAAGTGAAGGAAGGGGATTTTTACATGGAGACAGTTGCCCAACATGCAAATAAAAGCTAATTTAAGACCTTATTAACCTTGAAACTAAGACCTGTGCCACGGTGGACCATGATGAGCATCATTTTGAGAGCTGAAAGTTGTGCAGCCAAAAGTTCCTCCAGTTACCTCATCCACAAGCATGTGAGACCACTCTTGTGACCACAGATGCACCAACAAAGTGCTGTCAGGTCAGAGCAGAGATTTTGGGCTGCACAGAAGGAGATGGAGCTGTGGCTGAAAGCAGAAGCTGGGCCCTCTTCCTCAACCTTTGAAGATTCCAGCTCCCTGGTCTGCCACGCATGATGTCTGGGGGAGGTGACAAGGTCAGGGAAGAGGCTGATAGCAGAAGGGCACTGGGGCTCAGGGGAGTGCAGGTGACATGGCAGTCCTTTGGAGAAGCCTTCTAGGACTCCAGGCTTGCTCTTGCAGAGAACAATCTCAGGACAGTGACAATGTTACTGTGGCTTCAGTTTCCCCAAAGCCTTCAGTCCTTTAATTACACACTGAACACATTTCCCAAGGAGCTTTAAATTAGTCGTAGGGATTTTTTGTTTGTTCCCTTGTTGGCCAGCCCCTCAAGCTCTCTAAAGCCCATTCCCTTGGGCAAAGGGCTCCTCTGATCAAGGAAAATCCTGAACCCACCATGGTGGCACTGTGCCTTTTGGGATCGAGGGATAAGGAACTGAGAAGCTGGCAGGGAATATTTCACACCAAGCTTCTTCACAGCACATCCTCACCCCCCAGCATGGACATGGAGATCTTGAAGGAAGAGTTTAGCATCATGACTTCCCTTGGTCCCTCTGTTCACCCTGCCACTCTCGGTGTCTCCTCTGCAGAGGTGCCAGTACGATGTGACAGGCTTGGCATAAGAATCCTACTCTCTTTTTATTTCCCTCTGCAGGGGCACACAGCCAAGAAAGTGTCAACTGCATAACTCTGCCCCAGCAGAGCCCCACAAACTCCCCCAGCCAAAGCAGCTGAATAGGAAGTGTGATGGAGCTGGAAGCATCTCCTTGTCGGCTGGGTTCTCCACCCAGCAACTCATAAAAACCCCGATGTGAAAACAGCCAGGGCCATTATAGCTTAGTCCTATCTGAGAAATGTCGTTCAGATCCCTGACTGTTTATTTAACTCAGCACAACAGTTGTAAAACATCATGTTGTTCTGTCCTGAGATAATTCCAGAGAGTGTTTTTTTTGGCTAAAGAAATTCCTAGGTCAAACTGCCAGATTTTGCTGCTTTGCAGAGCTCTGCCATACAAGTGATTGTTTTGAAAAAGAAAGCCCTCAGCCCCAGGGCTTTGGAAACCAGTGGAAAAACAAACGCACATACAGGTTTGGCTCTATTTTTATTTTTATTTTAGGTACATTTGTGGTGAAGCACTCATACTGAGCTTAACCATGCAGAAACAAGCAGGAAAAAACAGCCCCCAGATACAGTGATTGTTTAACAATCATCCTTGTTAAGGTAACTTGGGGACTTTTGAATCTTTGGACTGGGCTATTCTTTTCCCCTGACTATACCTGTATGACTGGATTTCCTACTGAAATCAGAAATCTGGAGCCAAGGAGGATGGCACAGTTGAGAATAGGATTTGGGCTCATGCTCCCCATATAGGAACTTGTGAACTAGGACTTCAAAATTTGCTCACTTTCCAAAGTTGAAACCATGCAGAAAGGAGCTGGCTTGAATAAAATAAATTCTCCACATGTTCAGTAAACAAAAGGGGAAGGATTCATTCTCTATAAAGCAAGGGCTGAAGAGATTTGCTTTGCATGCTATACTGGAACATATTTTTTGTGTTTACTCTCCCGTTCTCATTTTGGCAGAATGTAAGCATGGAAAATGTAGACTTAGGAAATTGCTTGCATTGAGTTACAAGTACACCAATACAGAAAAGCTCATTTATTATCTGGAAAGTTTATAATGACTTTATGCTAGTGTGCTCCAATATCTTTCTGCTTTGATTATTGTTGCTGTTTTTTTTTTTTTGTTTGTTTGTTTGTTTGTTTGTTTGTTTTTTGTTTTTTTTTTGGTTATGTATTAAGAAATTTGTTTTTAATGTTACCTTAGCACATGAACAGATATGTTCATGAAGAACAGATATGTTTAATAAATGTAACTTGCATAGCCACTGAGAATGACATTTAAATGTAATAACTAATGTGATGAAGAAATACAGAAAGTGAACATGGATTGTAAATTAAATAAAGTTTAAAAGGTGTGCATAAGGTTATGTTTGGCATTTTACCTGGCATAGTGTTTCTGGATGTCATGTCATTTTTTCACTGCCAAGCAGTGCTAAGACAAATATGCTGAATGATTACCGTAAAAATGCCAACCCTGCCCTTTGATTTGTGCTTAGGCAAGCATGTAACTTTGTGTAATAATTCACAGTCAAAAAAGAACATGGGAAATGTTTGGTTTTCATTCAACTAAGTTGCAAATAAAATCATAGAAGAACTTCAAGTAATAGGGTTGTGAGTCAGTGAATCTTCTGCTCCTGGGGAGGAGGAACTCCATTTAAGCTGTTCCTGAAAATATGTACTGAAGGTGTTTTTAAAAAGCATCTCTAGTGACGGAGAGACCAAGACTCCCTTGGGCAGGTGGTTTCTTTGGAGTATCACTCTCCTGTTTGAAATTACTAACTATTCCCTAAGCATTACACACAGGGAATGAGCCACATCGCAGTGCTGTCTGGCCAACCTGGAGGCTGCCGGCGCTGGCCCCAAACCCATAGCATTGTGGCTGCTCTCGTAGAGCACGATCAAAGAACAGCCTCCTACCCGCAGCCCTTTTTCCCACTGCACACATGGAGCAACAAATGGTATCTAAATATATGACAAGCGATGGATACAACAAGCAGATGGTGGGAGAACAAGGGCCCAGAGCCATTAGCAGAAATCTGGATCAACTCGCTGATGATTCACCAACTCAAATCTAGAGTAAATACATAGCAGGCACTCCACGCCAGCCACAGCCCCAGGAGCCGAAAGTCTTGAGCAGAAAATCCAGGGCTCTTACATCGTTGCACGTGTCTTTTTGCAGTCGTACACAGGAGGGCAGCAAACATTTACTCAGCGTTGGCACCGCATCTCTCTCTCTCTCTAAGTCTTGCCATAAATAGATGGTGTTAGGATAACGTAAACTGTCCAGCATCACGAGTGGATACGCGTTAAATAGCATAATAATAGCAATGATAATAATAATGATAACAATAACAATAATAATAATAGTAATAATAACAACAACAACAATAATAATAATACAACTGACTGTAATTAGACACATTTAGATTGTCTTAGATTTTCTCCTGTTGGGCTGAGTTTGCACTCCAACAGATTGTCTCTAGATAGTCCTTTCTTCTCCCTGCTTCAGTTTTATAGGGTGTTTGCTATCGTTTGTGTAAATTTTGCATTGTTTTTCATTCTCCAGGGAAATTACACTTGTATTCTTCTCATCAAAATGCTGACACAGGCTATTCAAATGTGTTTGCTTTCCTTGTTTCCTGATGGAGAGTATATTGGGGATGGGGGAAGATGGGAATGTGTTAAAAATATGCTGTAGTTCCAGCTAATGAAGCTTGTAAATGAATATGAAAATCATTATTTGGGTTTTGAAAATAAAGGCGTGCAAGAGAGTGTTTCTCAGACACACTTCTCATTATTTTTTAAGTGAGTACAATTAAAGCAATTTTCTTTAGCCTGCAAATACACCCACTGCCTCGTTCCTGCTCTCTGCCCCACTACATTCGTTGCTTTGACTTTAGCTTCTTGGTAACTCTGCCCGCTGTCTAGCACAAGCAATTTTGTATGTTCATATCAATACCCACTCAGGCTGAAAACTTTCAGGTATAGCAATATATTTTGCCTACAAATTTGCTTTGGCTGATTCTAATTAAAATGTTAATTGCCATATAGTTGAATTCCTTTCAGATGCCCAAAATGAGTCTGGTATAGGTGTCTAAGGTCAGATGAGCTACCTTCCAGAGTCTCCTCACTGTCAATAAGGGGAGCCAAGGGTGACTAGCTGATTCTCATACATCCTAATTGCAGACAACTAAAATTAGGCTAGATGAATACAGGCACAAAGACCCATTTTATTTCCTTTTAATTTTGTACTCCAGACTGAGGGTAAAAGTTTGGGGTAAAAAGGACCTCCAAAGAGCAAGAAGATCGAGCTTGAGTAGTTTGCTCTGCCCTCTGAAAATAGCTGTTTTCTTCAGAAATAGAGAAGAATCTTAGGAAACCACACCCTCAAGTAAGCACTTAAAATTAAAATAGAGTAATCCATCCACCAAAAGTCAGATTTATTTATTTATTTATTTATTTATTTATTTATTTATTTATTTTGTGGCTTTGGGACACTGAAATCAATGATATTTGGGAATTTCTGTGCTTAAAAGAAAAAACAGAGTCAAACAAACTACCCAAGGTCATATCAATAAACTTGTGGTGATAATTCTGCATCCTGGTCAAATTCACTAAGAGTAATCATTCACTGTATGAGATTTAGCATCCTTACAAACACAGAGCAATCCCATCAAAAACAAAATGTGTCAGAATCCATTGTGGGAAAATGACTGAATTTGTATGAAATATTCACGCTGCCTATTGCTGTAATCTTTAATACGATAATGTCTTTGGGGACTGGGATTATGAGAGATGCTGTGTGGAATGAGGCTGTTTTATATCACAGGAATCTACTAAGACAAAACATATGAAAAGAGAAAGCCTGACCAAGCAAAACCTAGACATTGTCCAGCTGTGACTTCACAGCAACAAATATGATTGGGGATTTTGCTTATCTGAAAGTTTTATCCTGCTTTTTGTCACACAATTTCAGCCCAAAGCCATGAATTCTGATTTGGGGAGTTCACCTCCTGCAACAAAAATATGGAGCCTGGGTGTGCCAGAATACATGAACAGTGTTAGTATGTTAAAATAAAATCTCTGGCATGGTTTACTCAAACTGACATTGGGAATATGATGTTAAATGCTGCATTAGGCTTTGGACAGCTAATGAGTAAATAATCCTCAGTAGACTGGGGTCTTAATTACCTGATTTCCTTTAACATAATTTCCTCTAGTCCACTAGGTCAGTGGGACTAATTTCAGAACAAGCCAGTATGAGATCTTTAAACATGTCCAAGGATTTCTAAAGGTGTAAAAGGAAGTGGGAAAAGGTGAAAATTTCAGTGAAAATTAGATACCTATGCCTAGTATAATGATCTAGAAATAATCTAATTGCTAATCACTTATCAGCCCGAAAACCTGGCAATGCATCAATTCCAGCACCAGCAAAATACTGTCCCCAGTGAAGATAAGGAAGAATCTTACTTGACTTCAGAGACCTTTAGCATCAGCACAACTCACCATTCCTGCCCTAAACACCTCTCTGTGATGTATAGCAAGTCTTACAAATTCCTATTGCTCTCAGCTGGAAGCCAAAAATGTTGTAGATCAAGATGTCTCCATCACTGTGCAGAGGAAATGCATGTACATCAGTAGATGCATGGGAAGTCAAGCTTGGAAAGGCCAGCACTTGGATTGACTGTGTATGCTCCAAAGCTTTATCTCTTTCTGCTGTCTGATGCTTGCTGATCTTTATACCTTGGCAGGTGGCACCAGTCCCAGAGAGTGATGTTTGCTCTTGGTGCAACTCCTTTGAAATGATTTGCATAGGTCTGTTTTTTTTTTTTTTTTTTTCTTTTTTTTTTGGTATTGTTTTGTTTTGTTTTTCCAATGAAACTATGGCCCTTAGTTGTATTATGCTCTGCACCAGGGAAAAAGCACATATTTATGTATGTTTGTCTGGCCTTGTTCTTCATTTTTCTTTTGAGAAGAAGCATTGCGTACTACACAGTAGTGAAATCCAGGTTAGAATGAGGTCTCAAAACCAGGGGCCAAAATCCTTGCTGAGCCTTGTGAGGATGATAAACCATCATCATCTAAGGTCTCCTCACTCTGTGTTATTACTGCAGCAGGATGGCCAAAGGAATTTCCACTTGTCGCTCAATATCAAAGCTATAACTACATAGAGATGGCTCCAATTCAAATGAAATATTGATCTAAAATAGCCCCATTTTTCAGATAAAGGTCTTTTGTTGTTCTCGTTCTTTTGTTTGGGTATTATACTGTATTCTATGCTCTTCATTTGTTGTCTCCAACTCTCATTTCTCTAAGAGATAAGAGAAAAAGAAATGAAAGAGAATCAGCAGATTATCTGTGAAAAGTTAGACGTAAGAATGAGTTGAAAAAGCTCACCAATTTGTAGGTTGTGTTAGATTCTTCTCACTTTATTTGTCTAAGAGTTAAGCCTTTAGTCAAGACTACCTGTATAACAGACATAGACATAGACATAGACATAGACATAGACATAGACATAGACATAGACATAGACATAGACAAAACACAGACCTCTCCAGAGAACTTGTATCTAAGATGATTTTTCATTAATTGAATGGTCTCACTGGGACATATGCTGAGCTTGAAATGACACATATGCCTAAATGACTGACTAGGAACTACAATTATTAGTAGTGGAAGTTGATATTCCTTGGGTTATGATGACATGTAACACCATTTTATGCTAGGCAATCTTGAGTCCAGTTTTGCTATAGAAATCTGTATCCACACATTCACAGCAGAAACAAGGTCTCTTTCAAAACTACTCTTGAAAGCTATTTGTCTAACTACTCTTAAAAACCCCAGTAATGGAGAATCCATCACCCAAGTGAGTGACAATTCTATGCCTCATCTTGTACTGTTATCCATCATCTTGTACTGTTATCCTTCTGAGTAGATTGTCTTAGTAGTTTCTTCTTTTAGCAGAATTTATTGTGTTCTTAACAGACGTAGATAATGATTTTCCATCTTTTAAACATAGAATGAGCAATTTTGATCACTTTGTTTGATCTCCTAACAATAGCTACCCATAGAATTACATCCATCTACTCCTGAATGTAACACTCAGATATAATACATGCATTTCATAAGAACAACCAACCTTGAATAAGGTTGAAATCCAAGTGAAATCCAATCAAGTTCCTGATTTATATGCTGATTGCTTTTTTTTTTTTAATATACAAATACAAAAAAATTGAAGAAAAATTTAATTTGAAATTAAGAAGTACACATTTTTTCCCCAGAATAATGTAAACAAGATTGTTCAACTCTGTTGTTTCTCAGCTACTGATCTGCTGTTCTGACCTTGTAATCAGAGAAGACTGTGAGCCCTGCGCTTGTCTTTGAAGACTGCTAATAATTAAATCCTATTGTTTCATTGAAACAGAACATGACTCTCACAATTTGTAACCAGAAGCAGTATAGCTGCAAAGAACAATGTTGGATAAACATGCCCTTCAAAGATCAAAGGATGGAGGGCTTTGTCAATTAAAAAAAAAATAAAATAAAAAAAATCAGCATAGCTAAACTGCAGTTTCTCAGCAACTTGGTGTGGGTTCAGATCTGAGGCTGCATAGATTGCTTTGCTTTCATTTCACAGTCTCAAGGGCATCTTTATTCCCCAAAAGTGCAGGGGAAGCTGGCACACCCAGATGTGAGTTGAGGATCTGTGGGCAGAGGGAAAAGGAGAGAGTACCCCCCTCATCACTAATTAAACGTTCAAAGGATTCATGCTCTCTCCAAGAAACATGTCTTTGTGACATGAAATGAAAATTGGCCTCAAACAGAAAACACAAACAGAATATGTTCAACAAGGCAGTGGGAAAGAGGATAACAGGAGGATCTGCTTTTGTATTGACACTGTTTGCTTTCCCTTCTTCCTTGCAAACCCTTCCCTTCTCCAGATTGCCAGAGAGGAGTTTGTCCTTCTTATCATCATCAAAAACTCACCTCCAATGCCACTTCAGCTATGCAACTCCAAGAGGAGATGGGAGAAGCCAATGTTGCTTAGGGAATTCACTACTTCCCATGAACAGCCATGTGACTTATGGTCAACTAAGCTTTCTTGAACTAATTGCAATCATTCCTGATAGCCCAGAAAAAAAGGATAAATTTGCATCAGATGAGTCACTGCTAAACCTTGGTATGTTCACTCAGCATTTCACAGCCCTTCTTCTGTCTGCTGAAAACCTTGGACATGAGGTTTTTACTCATTCAAGGAGGGGTCACTGCTGGGAAGGCTGGGTTACATTTTCCATGTCCCTTCTGTCAGGAGTTGTGGGGTACAGTCTATCCCTACATCCATCCCATAAACTTCTCAAGTTTCTAGTGGCCTATGTGTGTGGCCTATGTATGTGTGCATGAGCATGACCCCAGCACATAGAGGTAATTGGCTAAGGGGTTGAGACAACCTCACCAGCAGCAGCATAGACTTAAGACCTATCTACTCTCTGACAAGTTTCATATTCTTCATGACGTTGGGCTATCAATGGACATGCAAACAGATCTACAGAGGTCTACAGCTGTGGGTGGGCTTTGTCATCAGATGTTCCCTTTCCATTGCAGATGGGGAGCAAAAGTCTGATGGAAAGTGGAGGACACCTCTTTTTGAATTTAGATGTGACCATAAGGTTTTAATCTGAAGTATGAAGCAGGGGAGGAAAAGGCTGTTTTATTCTGAGAATGAGGACAATATTTGATCCTCTTGCTTTGCATCTTTTGGATTCCCACACTGATTGTATGTAGATTTATGAATGCAATTAGAAGAATACTAAGTGTGTGATCCTAAGCTTATATGCAAAAGAGCTATCTAACACAGCTAAAGAATTTTGGGTATTTGTTGTTTTTTTTTTTTGCCATACTTTGTGGTAAAACAAATCTAGTCTATTCTGCTTTGTAGTTATACTCTTTTTCATTTCCCAGCCCCTAGACATTACCATTCCACTTTGGAAAATGTTTCAGTTTCCTTGAAACTCTCACTCCACCTTCCTGTCTATTAAAGACAAAATTTTATTTTAATGAGTTAAATTCTAATATCAGTTAAACCGAAGAAAGAATTTGGCCCATAAAGTTTGACAAACGATTATCATTTAAAAAAAAATAAAAAATAAAACATGCATATTGAGTCTAAACACAATTGACCTTAATCCCTTCAGATGTCCTGATGTTCAGCTGCTTGGAAAGTTTCCTCCAGGGAAAACCTTTATTAAATGATTTGTGCTTCTTTTACATTTTGTTCCAAATTATCTCACTCCCTTGTTTTATTTCTTCTTCAGGCTGGCTGCTTGCTACAGCTAATTTGGTTGTCCTTGCTGGGACTATCATAAATAGTCTTTCCCAATAGTACTTTGTAAGCTGAATTAGTCAAGTGATCTTGGCTATAACATTCAAGAAAACAGTCAATATGATTAAAGACTGGGAGAACTTTATGGTTGGAGACACGGTTTTAAAGTAACACATAAAGGTGCATGAACAAAAACTGCTGACAAGGCCAAAACATTTCATAGATGATCAAATTGCGACCTTCAATGTTGCATTAGAAGACATAAGTGTTCCATCACTTCTCTCCCTACAACCACTGCATTAAAGCAGAACACTCTTTTTGGAACTCCAAACAAGGGCCCTTCTACACAAATAGATGAAAAATCAGATTAAAAACAAGGTGATAAAACCTGACCTTCAAACTGAAAGACAGAGCATTGACACCTGGATCAGCCTCCAGGTATATGGGGTCTCTGTCCTTCTCTGATTATGATGTAGAGAGGGTGACATCCCACCTGGGCTAATCTGTGCTAGAGTGATCCAAAGCAGTAGAAAAGTTGTTTATTCTTCTCTGTCTTTACTCTCCAGGCTCTTATTTCCCCTGACAGTACCTGGGACTTCAACCTACATGGCGGTTCTTGGACAAGAGTCCTAGGTGGATAAGTCTGCTGTTGGCTTCAAAGTTGCACAGATTTGCCTTTCCCTACAAAATTAGCAGTGGTCACTATGGTTCTGCATCACTCTAGGCAGACAGGCTCTGTTTTTGCCCTTACAATGGTCTCATGTCTTTTGGAAACACGGTCAAAGCTCTTGCTTTTATTTTAGAGGTGAATGAATGCTTCATTTACTGAAATGTAATTCCGGGGTAGTAGAGGGTGATGATAAGGTTGAAATCTTTTGTGACTTTTGGTGGAATAAATGAACATATTTATGTCAAAAAATCCTTTTTTTTTTTTTTTTTTCTTTATTTCTTTCACAAGCCAAAGCACCAGTTAAAGCATTTCATTTCAGCATTTTCAAAAACAAATGATCTCCCTTTTCAGTAATAAAAAAATAAAAGCAATAAAAAAAAGAAATCTGAAATTGTCAGTACTTCATTTAAAAGAGTTAGAGGTGTTATAAACACCCCAACAGACACACAAAATGTTTTGACTTGAAATCTCCTTCTTTAATTCATAAAAAAATTACTCTTCTTCTGTTTTATTTTTACCACTGAATTTGACCAATATGTCCCCCATTCTTCCCCCCAAAAGAAGTTTGCAAACTTCTTGCTCAAACCTTTTGAGACTCAATGAACAGATCTATTTCAGTTCAAGGTTGACTTCAAATGAGAGGTTTGCTAATACTAAATTGAAAAGGCTCAGACCTCAAAGTAACCTATTTTCATTTTTTTTTTTAATTTAAATTATGAAAAGTCCTAAATTATCAGTATTTTTTGTATATTTAGAAGTCTGTATTTGCTTAACTCTACTCAACCACATAGGATAGGTAGCTCTTTACCTTTACAGTAGATTTTTTACTGTGAAAAGGTAAGTCTATCCATGTTACAGTAAACTTTGAAAATCCTAGGGTGCAAAAATGTATAGCATAGCATCGACATGATCTGAGACACTTAAGGTACAAGCAACAATTCCACTTTTCTCATAATAGGTGATGCTGCTTGAGGTTAGAACAGGAAGTACCTGTTGCCTGTGCTGTAATATCTCCTGCAAATATCTCCTTATTTGTTGCATTGATATAAAGGCTGTGTTTTATGGAGCTTACCCAACCAGCTTTTCTATGTCAGGTTATCACAGATACATTTTTTTTTCCAGTTCATTTTGAGACCAACTGCTGTTAAGAGGCTGTAACAAGGGATGTAACTTGCTTCTTTTCACTTCCATTCAGGCAGTTTGAATAAACCTACATTTCAGCCTTTTATGGTTCCTCTTTCCATTATATTTATTTTATTTTTCTCCATGGGAATTGAGCCATTTTATTCAGGTCATTTTCTGCAATATCATGTTAACCCATTAAAATGTCAAATAATTTATTGTCCGTTAACTCCAGCCGCCTGTCCTTTTCCCCTAAAAAGCACAGTCATTTCTGTAAGCTCTCCATTCCCCTGCTTGTTCAAAGGGCCTCGTGGATCTCCTCATGTTCTCATTAAATCTCGATGAAGAACAGTTGCCTTGGAAACCAGGGAGCTGATCCAGCAAAGGGGCTGAGCATCTTCACCTTGCCATGACTTTGGTGAGAGGTGAAGCCATTCAACACTTGTGAAAGGACACTCAACGCCTGGCCAGGAGAGAAACTATTATGCACTAACTACTGTTTTGCTCTAGTTTCAGGATGACAGGAAATGATGCTGGTCACTACATGCTGTCCTAGCCTTTGCATGAAGAATAGAAGACAGAAAGAAGTTGAAACAGACAATGTTTTTCTGGCATCTGTGAACTCATCTATAATTTCAAAGCCTTTGGAAATGTGAATGCATTCTAAATATTAGTCAAAAAAATAAATAAATAAAACACCTTTTCTGAAAACATAAGAGGACTGAGCTTTCTTTCTGAGTTACTTATAATGTGTCAGTGCATTTGTAAGGGAGCTACCAGGGTTGCTACAGGTGTGGAGTAGAATGAGAAATGATCTTGTATGAAAAAGAAAATAAAGAAAAAATCAGCAAGTCTTAGATATTCTTTGAGATGAGAGAGCATTATTCTTGGGACTCAAACAAAGTGAGTACCACATCCGAGCGCTTCAAGAAACAAAAAAGAGAGTAGGCTTTGGAAATTTTCTAATGTGAAAAGGAAGTATAGGTTGAGGTGATAATCCAAGCAAGAGATATGTTGTATAAATAAACTATAAACTATACCTTAAGAACAGAGATGGGTTTTCTCAGACCACCTTAGTCTATCAGATTCATTATCTCAAAGCAGAGCCACACAAATGCAGCAGATGTGCTTCCAAAGCCAGCTCAGACCAGGATCAAATGAGGTGCTTCCCCACAGGTTCTCCTCCGGCTCACCTGAACCCACACAAAGATATTTCTTTTGTCTGCACCTTACTGAAGGTACCAAAAGCACTGTCCGACATCCAGGAGACCTCCAGAGCAGGTCTGCATGAGCACAGCATAGGGACTTCAATCCAAAGCAGCTCCACGTACTCCTGTAGGGCTGAGTGTGAGTTAAGCAATTGTTCTTAGCTGACATGTTATGACCATCATGATTACCAGAATATTTCTGTTATTAAAATATCTGAGTCCACTCCAGACTGTGAAGAGTCGTAGGTCATAATGTTGGCTGGTGAAATCCAGGTACCGGCCCTGAGAAAATCCCATCTAGCTACAAGACTGTTTTCAGCTACTGTGAGTATATTAAACTTGGCCACTGCTCTCTTTATTGGCTTTCAACAGGAAGTTTTGAAGTCTTGGTCTCTGGTTAATGAAGAACTGAGTACTATTTCCCTTCCCACTTCAGTCACAGTATGAGTAGGTTGGAGCTGGGTCTGTGCCTTACAGGCAGCCCACCATTATCAGGATGTCTGAGGTGACTCTGAGAACATTTGTTGGGCTTAGAGGTCTCAGCCACCTCACTGGATCTTGCTCCTGGACCTTATAGGTTGGCACAAAAAGGTCCTTGGGGTGAACGTGTGGGAGAATGCCTCCCTGACTGAAGGACAGCAGGCTGTTCTCCTCTTCACACACAAAGGAGCTTTTTAACCCCCACAAAACAAGGTTTCCTCTTATGGTATACAAATATTCCTCTAGGCTGTCCCCACAAGGAACAGAACCATCTCACTATCTTCCCATCTCTCCTAGCCCCTAGGGTTACAGAATTCCTTGCTCTGCTATATGGTGATTTTATTTTTCCTGACCTTGGGCAAGCTGAGATTGGACCAAAAGCCCAGTGCCATCTTGAAAATAAAAGTAAATGCATTTCTGGGGAGAAAAACAGACAGAAGTCTCTTACTTACAGTAGAAGGCACTGTGGAGGGACAGGTCAAAATCCCAACCTAGAGGGGATTTACACCTCTGAAAGAGGCTTTTTGTAGTGACAAATAATACACTTCTAATTAAAACTGCTGCTGTAAAATCTCTAATCTGATAACACATTGCACAGGAAGCACAAAGACATCTGTTCATATGAACACATCGATATTAAGGTAGATGCTGGATGCAAAATTCTCCCCATGCTGTTTAATAAAGCCACTGACAGAAGATGTCTCCAGCATTAATATCTGGCAGCAAATGTTTCACAACAGAAGCATGTATTCCACGGGGGATTGTGTGAACATAAGATCTAATTTTCCCCAGCAAAGCATCCATCATGTTTTTGAAGTTTTCGTGGAAAACAACACCTCCCATCAATAAGCAGCTCCCATCAATACAATCAAGTTGGTGGGTGAAGCAAGACTAGGTAAGCACAGAAACACCCTCACCTCCACAGTTCATGTCTGTGGCCTCTGTATGGTACTTCCTAAATTGAAATCTTTGGAGTTGGGAGAGACCAGATAAAATGGCACCTCTTTGGAGGTTGTGTCTCATCTCACAAAGGTCTCTGAGGGCCTGGGGGTTGTGTTAGTGCCATTAGCTTTATGTCATTCTTAGCTGATGAAGTGAGGAGGACCAGAAGTGTCAGGCCACACCTCGAGTGCTGTGTTCAGTTTTGGGCCCCTCACTACAAGAAGAACATTGAGGCCCTGGAACATGCTCAGAGGAGGACTACGAAGCTGGTGAAGGGCCTGGAGCACAAGTCCTGTGAAGAGCGGCTGAGGGAACTGGGATCAGGAGTGAGCAGAGGAGCACACATAGGTTAAGATGTTGGTCCTTTCAGCACACAGGTGCATCTTATCCCTGGGATATTTTGCACTCTCAAAAGAGATCTCAAAGATCTCAAAAGAGATCTCAGATCTCAAAGCTATTCCAGAAGGGAAGTAGGATAACAAAAGGCAGATTTTCCCACAGCAGTGCAAAAGCTGTTCTGACTCAGCTGTCTGTCTCCACTAAAAGCTTAGTGATATGGTTTAGTGGAGGACTTGTTAGTGTTAGGTCATGGGTTGGACTAGGTGATCTTGGAGGTCTCTTCCAACATAAACGATTCTCTGATTCTGTGATTCAATAGCCAAGCACAATCCTTTGTAGTGTTTCATAGATACAACCTGCACAAGAACCCTTTTTTTTTTTCCCTCCAACAATTTGCTGCTCAGGGTATTGCAAGCCAGAGTTAACACCTTTATATTTAACAGCCCTCAATGCCTTTTTCTTCCACATTTTTTTTCTGTTGCTTTTTGAACCCATAAATAGTTATGGCATCCACATCCACCTGCAACAAAGACTTGCACCACAGCATAGGTACAAGCTAGGAGAAGAAATGGACATTTCTGCTCTCTTAGGCCCTCACTGGGATCTGTCAGTTTGCTCTGAAGAAGGCTTCAGCCTTGCAAGGAGGTTTGCAGGAAGCCATTAGCATTGGCATTGCTCAGCAGCACCAGCGGGTGGCAATCTCTGACTGACACCCATCCTGCTCTCTAGGCAGATTCATTTTGGGTGCTCATTTTGGGTACTAATTTTGAGTTGGCTCCAAAGTGCACTGCTACGGGTACAGAAAGTCATTAGGTTTATGTCAGATGTACTTTTCCCGTTAACTTGGTTTTCGTCTATGCAAATAGGAAAGCAGTTTCTGTTCTCAATACACAGATGTGTGGGTGTCGGTGCCCAGCCCCTAGAAATAGTTGTGCTGCTGACTTCCAGCACCACACATGCTGGTTTTACCAGGAATGGAAGAGGAAGTTTGATTAACCACACATGAGGTGATAAAAATAACCCCCCAACACACTTATGCTCAAGCAGAGCAGCACTTGGCAATCAGAACGATGCAGCTGACCTTGCATACGAGGAAGCAGGAGCAGTTGCTGATGTAAAAGATTTTTTCTTCTAAAGGACACCTGCTTTTAAAACAGAATAAATTCAACAAGTGAGGGGGACTCAAAGAAGTGCAAAGAAAGTGTTTTTCTTGTAGGTGGTCCTCCATAAAGGGATGGTCTCCTCTACAAGGCAATGCATACCTAGAAGTACCTGCTGAAGGACTGATGGGATTCAACATGCAGAAAACTGAGATGTCCCTTGGGGATCCCATCATTATCTCAAGTAATTGTTTTGGACATTACCACAGAAAGCTATCTGCTTAAGAACAACTCTCTAGAGATCACGAATCCTGGTGAAACTCCCCTTTGGAATATGTGCAGGTTCCTCCTAGGGACTTAAATCCTTCTGTGGATTTAAACTAAATTTTGGGATTTAAAGTAAATTTTGGGATTTTGGAATTTAAACTTTTGTGGATTTAAACTAAATGTAAACTATTTGTATGTGTGTGTGTGTGTGTGTGTGTGTGTGTGTGAAAGCAAGGCCTGATCCATATCCCAGCTGTGGGCTCAGGCAGCATTCAGCCTTAGTGCATAAGGTAAGAGTTCAAGAAATGGGTTTTAGGTACTGCAGGCTGCAGGGAGGTAAATTACTAGGGCCTTGTAGGATTTGGTTCATCTCTGCTCACTACTGCTGCTCTTTGTTTTGGTATAACACCTTGTGGCCATGGCTGGTTGCTTTGCTGAGAGCTTCGAGGGATGCTCATCTCTCTGACATTTCAGGTCATCATATAACCACAGCCCTTGTGCATTTTATACCTTCAATTGTTTAGCAGAATAACAGGAATGGGACTAGCAGCAGAAGAGAAGCCAAGAGTGCAGTAACACTGAATGATGCGGGAAGATGTGGCTGCAGAGTAAGAACATCTCTGAGACTGTCCCTGAGCAGGAAAACCTGTGTCAAAATGAAATGTTTGCACTTCTCAGTCATCACACTCACACTGAAGCAAGTTGGTGGGTAGATTATGAAAATTAGGATCAAAATACTTGCACATCTGCTTCAACTTTGCTTTCTTAGGCTTTTAAAATAGTAACTGTAAGGGTATTAATTTGCAGCCCAGATACCAAAAGGATTTCAGGCACCTAATTCCCATGCTGAAGAAGAGAAATATATCAAAGCAGTGAACTAAAAAGGAATTGGATGCTTCATAACAGTTAAAGGAAGAATGCAAAAAGAAAAGAAAAATTGCTTAACCAGCATTTTCTGTCCCAGAGTTGTATCACAGAAAAATTTTAGCTACCTTCCACCCGGTATTGTGGCCAAGCTCACAAGCAATGGCCAGCATTAGTGCTGCAGACATTCAGTGTTTTAAAGATTTTAAACCTCTTTATATATGTGTTTAGTAATTTAATTTGGATTCTCCTATGTTGTATTATTATTATTATTATCATTATTATCATTATTATCATTATTATTATTATTATTTTCTCTATCTTTTAAAAATCCACAAAAAGAGAGTCTTGACTGCAGATTTCAAACTCAGCCTTTTTGTTATCAGTGCTGATGATTGTTGGTGTGAAACTGCCAACTCAGATAAATGAAAACACTGAGTCAAGGCAAGAAAAATAAGGAGACTGACAAAATTATATGAGTATAAAGAGAAGGGAAATGTTTCACACCACTTTTATTTGCTTTCTGGTTTCACCCATGCCATGTTTTAGAGCTTTTCTTTGCATCTCTAAAACCAGATATATATCTTGACCTGAAATCTGAGAGTGTCTTGATTTCAGAAATACTTGAAAACCATTGTGGACCACTAGACTCGCAACACCATCATGAAGTTTAGCTGTGTCAAGGCAAAGCACAGCCGTGTGGTGTAATCATGACAATCAGTTTTCTTTAGAAAGAAGGTAAGAGTTGTTTTTCTTGTTAACAAAACCTCATTAGTTTTGCTTATGGGTTGCTCCCCTCACTTTGCTTTTGTATTGTTTGCATCAAGTTTTTGAAAGAAAGTTATTCCTTAGTTCTGGTACAATCCCGACAGTAGTTGCTGGAACAATAATGGATGGTTCTTAGGGTGTGTGATGTTGTTCCTAGTGTATGAATGAAGATATGGACCTGCTGAAGGTGTATGACCTGGTGCTTAGGGACATGGTTTAGTGGGTGACATGGGTAGTAGGGTGATGGTTGGACCAGATGATTTTGGAGGTCTTTTTCCACCTTAATAATTCTGTGATTCTATGATTTATATTGTCAATTAAATACAGGTCCAAGCTTGCTCTGAAAACCATACCTGTCCATTGCCTCTACTGTAAAGCCTTTGGTCATGCTATAAGGTCATGTCTTGTAGCTCTCTGGAGGGAGAGAGGTGAAGTGGACCTCAGATGCCCTTCTTCTTTCCCACACTGAGGGGTTAGATCATTGTGTTGCAGCCTCTCCATCTGCCTGGCCGCCCATCTCAGCATTTGAGACAAAGCTATGGGAGGGCAAATGAGTTTGACTTGCCTAAGCCCATTCTCAAACCTGCCTCCATCTTGCATTAAATATAATCACAGACCTGCACTATCACACCCTAGGATATAAGGCACTAGATCCACAACTCGCCAAGATCAGCAGGAGTCTTTGCATTAACACCATTGAGCTTTGCAGGGCTGAGCCACAGCAAAAGGGCAGAAGTGCCTGTAATTTTTCACAAAACTATAAGAAATTGTCAGAAACCTTTTCCTTCTGCAGTGACCCTTGCTGGCTTTGTTGGTTTTCTTTTTCTTTTTTTTTCTTTGTCCTGCATGAGTTGAGAGTGGATGTTTTTCTATTAGCAAAAAGTTTCCCTGGAAAACAAACGTCCCGCTGTCACACCGAGAGTCCATGTGAGCATGGCTGGGGTTGCTTGCTGGTGGTGTCATGTGTAAAATTCATGTGGCTCTATTCGTATGCAAGGTGCCCGTGCAGCCCAGCCAGGGAACAACACTCACACCTTGCAGGCCAATACCTCCTCTGCAGCTTCCAAAAGGTTCCCTTCCTTGCAAAGCCAGGTGAGACAGAGAAAATCCTTGCTCCCCCAAGAGCACATCTCAGCAAAGAGATTTGCTCCTCAGAGCCAAGAACGCTGAACTCCTTTACCTTTCATTTTGATGGTTTCCATGGAAACCATAACATTAAGCTATGCAGTTACTTACTGCAACATTACATAATCTGCCAAACGCTCAGTTCTCTTCAACAAGAGTGTTTGTTCAGGGTTGCTTTTTATTTTTTTTTAAATATTTTTTTCTTGCCAGTATGATCAGCCCGATCTGTATAGATCTGATTAAACAAGGAGCAATGGTGTAAAATCAGGTATTAAAATGCAACTTCTGTCGGTTCTTTCTAGAAAATGACAGGCTGCCTGCTTCCACGGGCAGTTTATAGCTGCAGTTAAGGTATTATGGCATCACTTTGATGGTGAGGGTCTGATCCTGATTCTGACCTCAGTGACAAGAAATAGAAATAGAAACAGCTTCATGCTGTTTCCATTTATTCTCATCCTTGCAAACAATATGCAAAAGCATTTGGTCATACACAGCAAACTTTGTTCAATTAGGACAACAAGACTGAGTGGATTAGGCTGACTTCAGTTTAGTTTCCCACCTGGACCTCAGAGATCAGATCTCACCCAAAATATTTTGGACAAGAGCTGCGAAATATCCTCTAATTTTCATTATGAAAGAAAAATCTCATTATAAAGCAATGCTAATATCCATTTTTCCATGTACCTGGCACACAGCCATCTCTGTTGGAGCTGGCCCAGAGACAGCAGCGATGTCTGGGATGAAGGAAGCTACTGCACAATCACTCTTTAACTTTGGGCCAGGTTCATTATTTTAAATAGAGCTCAGAAAAGCCGAGTAGCTCTTCTTTGTTTTGTTCAGGATACACAGTCCTGCTACTGCTGAGAATAATGTTGAATCGTCCTTACCACTGGGGAGAATAAACTGTCTGTTTTGTAACAGCAGAGGTCAGAGGAAAGACCTCAGCTGGACCTTAGGGTTTGCACAGAAAATCCAAGGGGAAAAGGGAGATGACAAGAGTATGGTGTTGTATAAACAATGTCTTAGGATAAGAATATGATTGCAAGCATCCATCACCTTCCCAGTGCTGTGTCTATCAGGCACAGAAGAGGACATAGAAGAGGACAACCTGTCTGGGGAGCAGAAGAAGAGAGCTCAAGTGCCATGCCATTTGCCCCGAGGGACAGAAATTGGCTCTGTTCCATTTTATTTACTAGAAAGATAAGGTGTAATTTCAAGAAAATGTTCAAGTTCAGCACAGGCGGTGTAAATTAACACTGACAGAGATGCAGTCCCTTCTCTTGGCAGCATCCTTTCATGTCTCTCTGATCAATTTCTCTTTTCAGCAAAATCTGGCTTCCTCAAGCACTGCTGAACCTTGGCACAGCACCCTGAAAATCCTGCCTGGGGATGCTGCCCTTTGTTTTTGAAGTGTTGCTGAGAAACCCAAAGCAAAGCTAGGATTCCTCCACAAAACCATGATCCATACACTGAAAAATCTGTTTTCTCATGGGTTAAACTTAGTCTGACCTGGTCTCTTACCCCTTGCCAGCTTTATGTAACCTGTGAGAAAGTGATCTTAGTGTGATATAAGGACATAAAACGATAACTGAAACAGCTGATGGTGCATCTTTTACAAGACACACATACCCAATAAAAGAGGCATTTACATCGTCTGTAGGTAGTTGGAAACAGCAGATAACTAATTATTTGAATGCCAACACAAGTCAGGGAACTCAGTCAACATAATGACAAGTGCCATGGCTAATAACTTCCAGCCTGAATGGGGCTGAGGAGGGAATTTGAACAAACTGATGGTTTCCAGGATTTGCCAAAACAGTTAGTCCATTTTTCCCATTTCAGTGCTGAACATTAGAGATCGTTCTCCCATTGAATATTTATATTCCTCTTTGAAGTCAAGAGGTTCAGTTGAGTAAACTGTCATCCCTGACAAGAAACTTGTACGTCAGTGGAGAGGGTGGTTCAGCAAGCCAATGTAAGCACTACTTGTATCTTTTGAATTGAGAGAAAAAAAGGTATATTCACTTGGACTAGGTAATAAATCTCTGCAAAATAGAGACTGCATTTAGCATCTCTACAGGGTCTAGACTATTGAATTTCTTGGTTTGCTGTCTCTCTGCTTTCTAGTATTGCTTGATGTAAAAAGCTTCCTGACTTTATGGATATATTTTCTACTGCACCAAGCAGTAACAGCAGTAAAGGATAAAAAAGTAATAACAAAAAAAAATAAAAAAGAATACTAAAAATTTAACCATAAAATAGAATCATCACAAAGTATGAAGAAAATATCAAATTATGCTAATATCGGAGGTTTTCTACTTTTTCCTGAAGTGGGTTTCACTGAGCCTGCAGACAAATCTTCCTGTTAACATCTCTTTCCAAAACCTTGCTGCATCTGGATGATAAATACACAGGCTTACTTATTTTACAAATCTTTTCTCTGTAGTTTAATTCCTTTTTAACTTATTACTATTTTATTGTTTAATAAGCTGTATTTGTTTACTAGCTGAAAAGACCAGATGCAATTGTTATCACTTTGATTTTTTTTGTTTGTTTCTACAGAGGATTATTCAAAGACATTTGTCCACTACATCAGAGTAGTGTAGTTACTATAGTTACTCTGGTTACTACCCCTGTTTCCTCCCTGAATGATTATTTAAGCCACAAGAATTTGGAAACAGGTGGAATGTATAATGCAGCACATTCAAAAACAGAGAGAGGACAGCATTGCTCTGATATCAAATAGTGATTACATAATCAACAAGTGATTAACAGAACATGTCTTTTGTTTTAGGAAGAATGAGACAAAAAAAAAAAAAAAAGATCAATGGATTACAGCAGTGAAGTGTTGTAACTGCTGTATGGAAAAGAATTAGGTGAAACACAGCAGCCAGAGTCACTGAATTTGTAAGAAATGTTAGTTTTAGAAAATCCAGAATTATCTGTCCTATAGTATTCATGGGAGTTCTTTGAAATAAGTGAAAAACACAGCTCCAAGCCCCAGATGCTCTAAGGGCTCCCACTCTGCCTAGCTGCTGCAGAGTGCTTTAAAGTTCCCTGTGGGTGAACAGAATGGATTATTATTTCAGGGATGAAGGTGATCACAATGGGCTTACAGACATTCAGACATTCAACAGGCTTACAAGGCATTCAGAGCACTCCTGAGCATCACAGGTCAGTGATGCACCTGAATACACAATGTCACGCTTAAAGATTTTAATTTAACTGTGGCAAATCAGAGTGTCAGACACTGTGCTTCTCCTTCCCTGTGGTGTCATCTGGAGTGTTCTGTCAAGTTTGGGTGATCTGATTTCAGGAAAGATGTGAACCAGCTACAGAAGCGCCCAGCAGGTATCTAGAAAACATAGCCCAGGAGGAAAAACTGGAGGAAGTGATTAGTTCAGAAAAGGATGTTCAACTGAAAGAAAAGAAATCTAAGCAGAGTTACGACATAAATAAATAAACAAACAAATAAATAAATAAATAATTTGGTAGGTGGCATGGTAGGTGGTTCACATAAAGGAAGGAAGAGGGAAACTACTACTTTAATGATGGGAAGGATGAAGTAAGTGAGATATGAAAAATTGAGAGGGTGTGGGATCTGTCACTACAGCTTTTACTTTAGACAAACATCTGTCAGAAATGGGTTTTGTTTTAGCTCATTGCTGAATGAAAGTGAGATGAGACATTTTACTTTGTGTTGCAAAGAAGGTGTGGAATTGGATTAAATCTTGAGGTCTCTACTGCTCCTCTGACTTAATATTTTATGATCATCAGAGTAAATTATCCATTTACTGCAAATCAAGGGTATGATACAAGTCCTGCAATTGTGAGAATGGCATTGTGATGAATCTCCTAGCTTGGGAAACAGTATCAAAGAAAACTTGGGGTCACAATAGTCCTCTGAGCTACCCAGAGTCCTCTGTGGGCACGTACCACTGGTCTTAGTGCTTCTGTTGTGGTGGTTTCATTGTCGTTGGTTCCAGACATGGCTTGGATAAGGCCTGTATGGATATGTCTCCTCACTTGCAATCAAAAACAGTTATCAATTGGAGCAATTTTTCTTACATTCCCATGTCAGTGGAAAACATTGCTCGTTGGAACATTTTAACTAGGTTGAACATGAGGATAGCAACATGTAAGGTCAACTCTGTAGGGAAAAAATACAATCTCCTTTCATTTTCAGTAGATTTAAAATTATTTGGTGAGTTAAATTGGGTCCAGAGTTTGATCTATGTAACATACACATGGGATTTGCCTTCTGTCAGAGCGTAAATAATTTCCTGAGTCTTGCAAGGAAGCTACTGTCTTTCTTTTAGGGTGCCATTACCTTTACCCTAGGCAGAAGAAGATCAAATCTTCAGAGCTGGTGTTTCTGTATCAAATTTGTGTTAATTAGACCAGCTGGGGGACTGTAGGAGGCACACATAAGGCAGGATGACATATGCAATTTTAGTGTTAGTTTTTCCAGATAACAAGTTTCTGAGATGTGTTACTGCTTTTATCTTTTGGACATTGTGGCAGGTGGGTAAGAATATTAGTATCAATTATGAGACTAATATCATTAAGTCAAGAAGGACAAGAAAAACATCTAAACACTTATTTAAGGCTGATGTAGTAGTTACATATTTCCTTCTGAGGCCCAGTGGTTAAATTTTGGTGAACTTTACTTGGGTCTGTTAATGGTAACCTGAGAGAAAGAAAACACTTGAATCATTAACTTCCATTCCTACACTCCACTGGGGCATGGTCCTGGTGCCAACCTCCCTGGATCATGAAACATACAGCACACAAAATAAACATGATCACCAAACATTCCCTGTTGTAAGTCAGGAAAGTAATTACCACCATGATAATGTCCTCTCTCCAAGTTCACTGTAGGTATTTACATTTCTACAAGGTCCTCTGCATAAATTGATGGATATAGAAGTCCTCAAAATGTGGCTATTTCTTGACTACTTCAGAGGCCGCTGTAGGTGTTTGAGGTCAAATTCCATGCGTAGAGCTCTTGCACAGCTTTTTTGATAAAACTGTGAGGGAGTTGCTCATCAAGAACCAGTGTAGTGTGGTTACACTTCTGGGAAGGACACACAAACACAACTTATCAAAAACATGTTAAATTCTCAGCTTCAGACAACTTCCACTGACTCCCCCATTAGCTCTCTTTGCTGTGATGGATGCCAACTCCATTTACTTCACTGTGCTCTAGGTCAGACCTTTAATGTTTCCCTAGGACTGTTTGCTTCTTTCTTGCATATAAATATGTCTGAAACTGATGATCTGATCAGAATTGAGCAGGTTTGTTAATGCTGAACTCAGAGCAAATTCAGTGTAGTACCAGGATATATTGTCTAATTTACAGAGATTTTCTTTTTTTATTATTTTATCTCCAATTTATTGACTCCTGTAACTTTCCTCTTGAAGAGCCCCGTCTAAGACAAATTCTGGCGAGCTAAAATTAGATTTGCTTTTCTTAATCAACTTTGAAGGATACTTATATATTCTCAAGACACCAGAATAAACCCATGAAACCCCAACTAAAATTCACTGCTTAAAAGAATAAAGTTCTTCCAGTACATCAAATCTTGAGTGCCCATGGACAGTGAAATTATTGTAGATTTGGGAGACTGTTCCTTGTGAGGTTTTTATTTTATATTCAAAAGATTTAAGATTCTTTTCTTACTTTAATGTCATAGAACACATTTCTGAGTGGTTTTCTGCATGATAAAATTGTCTGGTGTCACAGTAGTGGTGTAGTTCTGCTCCCTAACTTTCCCGTGTATTACATTCCCTGAGTTTAATTGGCTTTAGCTTTACAATTATATCAAAAAGTTGAAGTTTGATCTGTCTAGGCCTCAGTGAACTTTGCATGGTGACTAATGGCTTATTTAAATCAGAAGATGAAACTCAGCTTTTGGACATGTGTTTCAGAAGAGTCACGGACCTTATTGCCCCTATAATTTAGCTACCATGGGTGTCACATTAGAAGAGTCACTTGAATGAGAAGCTTGTGTCAGCAGAAGTTTTTCAACCAGTTATTAAGCCAAAGAAACTCTTCAGTGTCTTTTCTGACATAATGTCTTCAACTGGATATGTCACTTCTAGCTACGCTTGCAGAACATTATTGTGTCAACCTCACACAACCTCTCATAGTGTCAAATGAGAAACTATTCTCCTTTATGTGAGAGAGAAACTTCATGAAGAAAACAAATCTTATTAACAATTATTTTAGAGAAGTCTCCATAACATTCAACTTTTGGAAGAAAGAACATCATGAAAGCGTATCTCCTCTACTGTGCTCAACTTGCATTTTCTCTTGTCTTTAATTGGGCTAGCTCAGAAATGACAGGCTAAGCCAAGACCCAGTGAAACCTCCCTAGGTGTCAACACCCAGTGGCTTTGCACCCAATGATCAAGAGTTTCCATCCTCTGGTCCTTCCAGTAGGAAGGTTGTCAAACCTTCCTACAAATTGGGTTGTTGGACAAGCATAAAATCTGGGAAACTGCTAAAGGTGCTTGAATATTTCCTTAGTCTCTCCTTTCTAAATAAACTCCAAGGCAATCAACAACATCAGATTATGAAGCAGAGGAATCAAGCCCTTATTCCTACAGGACTGCCTACAAATCATGTACATACAGAAATATATATATATATATATATCTTACATATATCTACAATATGTATGTGTCATACATCTGTATGTCTCTACAAGTCTAAAATACAGATGACTTCAAGACCCTGTGTGACACACATGCATGAATCCATGTATTACACGTATCTGTGTATGAAGATGGACAAAGCTAAATCAAAATACAAACAGTTGTAAGATGTGTGTCTGCATGGTTATGTGTAAATTAAAGGCATAGAAACATTAGAGATTGATTTCTTCTGAGCTAACAGGATTTGTAATTGGACTTCTGTGCATAACAGATTCCCTTTGTTGTGGAGGGATATGTTTGTAATGCCTTGTAAAATCCTCAAATCAGAATGCACTCTTCTGGTTAACACTTGCTATAGGTGCTGTAGGTCATAAGACCAAATGGAGCCTTTGACATTGCCCATGGTGCACAACCACTCATAACAAGAGGAGGTAACAGGTAGATTATACTGAAGTTCCTGATAAAAGAAACAAACAACAAAGTTCTAGCATGACACTATTTGTCAGAATGGATTAAATTTTGATCTAACCGTGTTTTCTCTAACTGCAACTTCTGCCCATGTAAACAGCCTGATGCTGCAAGCCACAGAGCCCCACAGATCCCATTGCCTCAACATTATTTCTTAGTGACTGCAGTGTCTTCTTGTTCTCAATGACTCCTTGTCTATGCAGAGACACAAAAAGTTTCTAATTACTGAGTTGCATGATAAATATTTGTCCTTATAGTTATAATGTGTGTTGTTATTATTATTATTATTATTATTGCTATTATTGTGACATTATGCATTGCTTGCCTGTAGCATTGTTCACAGTAAAGGATTTCACACTCACACTGAGAGCCTTTATTCAGAATTTGACCAGATCCATGACCAATATCACTGAATTTAGGAGCATCCATAGAAGGATAGGTCAACCCTCTGCACTCTAGAGAATCATCGTGGGGGAAATCTCACTACTTTCCAGTTTCTCTTTACTAAATCTCTGACATAAACAGGGCAGAACATAGCCCAGAATTTGAGATAGACTTACAGGTGGAAAAAAACTGATGCCAGGGCTTTTTGGTACACTGAGCTGAACTGTTCTACTTGTGACCATCTTCATCTCTGCAGGCCAGAGAAGACAAGAAGAAATAGCCTGGTGCTATCAGGAAGCCTGAGTACATCGAAGTTGAATAGAAAAAACGATGTTGGTGAAATGTATCATAGACTAACTTGGTCACACAGCTTTACATGTCATGTTCAGGGGGCTCAGCTGAAGCTAAATCCTGAGCAGTGGAGACCCGCTGGCTCCTATCAGTGGAAATGAGACAGCAGAGTCCCCCAGCCTATAGCACAAGAATAATTTCTCCTGAGATGGATTGATCAGATTCACCTGCTTGGAATGACTTGGCAGCCCTGCCCACTCTATTTAGTTCTGGCCACTCCTTAACAGTTCTTTCCAAAAACTTGGTGTAAGAAAAATGTGAAATAAACCAGAAGCAAAGAACAGTCTTGATGAGGATAATTTTTAGAATTCACTAGGTGCAGGCTCACACCTGGCTCTCTGCTTTTCTCAGGAAGCAGCACTGCTGTTTGTCCTTTACAAGTGGCACTGCTTACCAAAAGAGACACTTGCAGTGTTATTTTTATGCTCCTCAGCTTTTGCATCTGTCTGAAGAGCAGATAGGACTCCTCGCCTCCCCTCCCACACAAGCTCTTCATTCTTGCATTGAAGAATCTTGTGGTGTCTGGGATGTAATAGACTCAAGGCTGAATTTCAAGGCTTGCTTTTTTCTCGTTTTATCGTCCTTCTAGCTGCCATGCCAGGTACTCAGTGCCAGGTGCTTGGGTACTTAGCACTTGCTTTTGGTGGCCAACAATCACATTCTGAAATAATTTTCTCATTTTTTGAGTTATTTTTTTTTTTTTTCCAAATAGCTGTGTCTGCTTTAATAGCACAAGATGTTTATTTTTCTTTCCCTTTGTCTACATCTATCTCTGTCTCTTCCACCTGGAGAAGAAAACATGGCAGACAACTTGATTGCACAGACAAAATTTAACTAGGTTGCCATTACACAGCCTGGCTCTAACTGATAACAAAAAGTTAATATTTACTATAACTTTTACAACTGTCATCAAGACATAAATCACATCTAGAGAAATGATGTCTCCCAACATCAAGCACATCATTTCGAAAGATCAAAGTGAACAAAATTGCTCCACTTCTCAACAGTAATCAAGAGTAACTCCATTGCATGTAAAGGTGTTACCTTGATACAGAACTATGTGAAGAATGATCTAAGCATACTCTCCACATACATACATACATATATATATATATATATATTTTTTTTTTAATAAGACAAAAAAATCTGAAGGAAGTCTAATTTTTCTATCAAAAAGCAAAGTACTTTTACTCGAAGATCGAAGCCATGGATTTCTGCTAATGGAGTCTGGGAAATTACCAGCCCAGGTCTATTTCTACTTGAATATTTTCAAGTTTCTTCTATTTAGCTGAGAAGATAAATACCAGCTGTAGTCTTTATCAAGTGCTAAAATTTTCCCTTGAGGACTTTCATGGCAATACCTTTATTATTGCTCTTAAAGAAGAGCCAGAGTCTAACATCTCTACATGGGCTATCAAAGCAAACACTTGAGTTCTCGTGGATTTGAGGAGGATCACAATGTTTACCTTCAGGAAAAAAATTCTTTGTGGAAAACTGCCCCTAGGCAAAGACTGACATACACACAAAGTAAGCATTAAATGCCTAGCAAAAAAAAATCTGTAAAAGCCTAGAAAAGTAGTGGGTCTTTAGTTAGTCACAAAACCATCAAAGTGGGGGATGAGGTCAACGCAGGATTTTCATTTGCCAGTTCTGCACTACTATAACTGGGGGTTGCACAGTGAGATTATTAGGAGATAAAAGTACTTTAGTGCTGTAGTAAGTGCTGGAGCTCGCTTCCACAGTGGGCTGGCTGTGAAGGCAGGAGGGATGAGCAGATTCAAAAGAGGTATAAGGGGAACATTGCCCTGGAGGTGGCCAGGGCTATGTGCTATCCCTGAATAACCTCGCACTTTCCTTCCTCGGGGACATAACACTCAACTGATGGAGCTGGCCTGGTTCTCCAGAGCAGTTTTTAGGCTCTTATGTTCATTCAGGCTCTTTTTGAAGGGTTTATAGCACTTATCTCCAGTTCAAATTACTATTTTTGTTCCTGCACCATGGAAACGCCATTCCTGGCCCCAAGTTCTCTGTACTGTCATCACCTCAGCATTTCTGTCAGGTTTCCCAGGGTGAGCATGGCAAAAAAACTTTTCATTAGTAATATCTGACCTCCTAGGGCTGGGACCCATCCAACTTCAGCCACATACCTGGACATCTACATGTGCGTAGTCACTCGGTTGCCCTTTACTTTAGGAGAGAAATAGGTTACTTCCAAAGACTGCAGGATTTATTATCTGAGAAGGAGAATGGGTGTCTTGTACATGTACCATGAGAAAAACTCGCCCTCATACCTAGACAACAAACCAGCTATTTAATTAAAAGCCAAACACTTCTTATGCTGAGAGATCGGCCCTTTCTTCCTAACAGACCCTAGACTTGGATATACTTGCCCATAGACAAAAGTGGAAATATCTTTTGCTCTTCATCACCCTGAAGCACATGCCATCAGCTTCTTTTATCCCAGACCTTCCCTAAATTTGCAGTCCTCACTCTGGTTTCCATGCTGTCCCACCTGGGTATCATGACAAGGAGCAGGTGATACAACATCCCTGCACTTACTTGATGCTGGGTCCTGGAGTTGCTCAGATTTGGTGTCTTTCACACACTGACACCTAAAATACAGCCTTCTTGTAGGGTTTTGGCCATTTAAAACATTTAATGTGGCTGCTTCTTTGCCCTTCCTGCTTGATCTCATGCAGAAACTGTAAGTTTCTGTGTGATTTCAAAGGAAGCTGGAAACCATTACTGTAATGTTGGTAGTTTCCCTTTCACCTTTGTGAGTTTTCTTACATTATGAGTGTGAGAATGACCTTTAAATCAGAGAGATTTCAGTTTTCACCCATCGCTGTATAAAGTAACATTTCTGCCTCAGCAACAGAATTAAACTTGTACCCTTCTCCAAAAGAAGATCAGAACTCCTTTGCTTAGTAAACTCTTGCAAAAGCTAAAGTTCTGCTAGGAAACTAGCATGATATTTAGAGCTATCTTTTATTAGGTAAGTCCATAACATATCTTGTTTTCCCGGTGTTTTATGGCATGATTCTTTGCTATTTAGGATTAATTTTTCTAGGTGAGAGAAAGTATTGCCTAAAATGAAAGTCCAACTCTTCCTTTTGTGCTGGAATTTGAAAAATATCACAAGTTTTTGTCTGGATCAGGAGTAAATAAAATGATCATACTCCACATCTCATCAGCTCTCCTGACATGGGTAGCTGACTGCTAGGTCTAACTCATTTCTTTTCCCTTCTCCGTCCATTGTTACCACCTCAAAAGATTTTGTGGTTAATATCTACCCTTTAAAATTATTGCTTCATTTTTTTTTCTTCTGCAAAAATATTCATCTTCAGTGAAAAGGTGCTGAAGACAACATATTTTCCCTGAGAACCCTGCATCTCAGCAGTCGGAGCTCTTTTCAAGCAGTGATGTTACCCTGGCGTGTTTGGTTAGGATATGCTCTCCTCCTGCAGCAGGAGGCCACCAAGAAGACTTGTCTACCTATCTCTGGAGGAATAAGAATGGTCAGAAACTGAAGCTCAGACACTTAAAAGTCACATCTGTATAGAGACAGCTTTTGTTACTTCTTATTTCCACCTCTGACAAAAAGAAAAGAACAACCAACCAAACAAAAACTTTCAAATCAGTACCTTCTGACAGGCTCACAGGGTCTTAGGAGGAGGCCCTGGATGAGGTGGTTGCATTACCTGCACCAGTGGCTCCCAAACCTTTAAGCCACCACAGATCTCTGTCAACTGTAAATTCCCCATGGTTCATGTGTGATAAAACTGATAAATGTCCAAATTGTGGTGTTTAACTTGATTTTGCATAACAGCTTCAGGACACAAAGGATGATCTCATGGACTGTAGTTTGAGATGAAGTAGTGACTTTCAGTGGAAAGCCCTCTGGAAACCAACCATCTTTGTCCCATATACACTTTTCAGTGTGCCACTTTGAAAGCAATATTCTCATCTGTGCAAGAAGCAGACCTAACATTTCCAGTGTCCTAGCTTCTGCACTTTTGTGAGATGGGCTAGGTAACATTTTTACTCAGTACAATCCACATCTCACATTATTGCTGTTTTCTATCTGCCTCATCTCACAATGAAAAGAAAGAAACAAAAATCAATATATATTTTGAGGGATTTGTTTACTGTCAATTAGAAATTCCAGGTTAGAAAACAAAAACAAGAATCAGAGAAACCAAATCCTCTGTCTCAGATTAGGGGAGATACAGAATATTGTTATTTTTGTATCATTCAATCAATCACATGTTGAACTACAAAAAAAAAAAAAAAAAAAAAAAGACAACTATATTTCTCACAGTCCCATATTGAGGTGGAAGTTAATGCTTCATTAGCAATAAAAGCTCCAGGTTATGTTACTGAGTAACCTTTTGTTCAAACATGATGTCTGGCATTTGCATAAGTGCTCAGATATGTCTATCTCTGAGCACTTATGATGTGCACACTCAAATGTGACTCACCAAGCTCTTGTAAACAATTTTTTTCCCCTCTCCCTCCCCTCAGCACTGTACATCCTCACAGCTTGTTTTCTCAGAAACACAGCTGTGTCGTAGGGCAATGACATTCTTGAGCTTCTTCTGCCCTTTTTCTACCGCATCAGAATTGCCATTTACCTGGCAGCTGGTCTGCGAGACAAGAGGGTCTAATACAGCACTGCCTGACCCAGTGGAGCACCTGGTTCAAGGGATGGATGCGACCCTGCAGTTGTAATAGGCAGTTCTGCAGGAACTGCAAGGCAGAGGTGAAATTACTTTCTCATGGTGTCCCAAAGATCTTTGCACTGACTCTGCTTTCACACAGTGAGAATGTCACCCCACAGATCCTTTCTGTATTCTCCTTCTTGTAATTACATATTTGAGCTTACATACAAAATTAACATTGGGATTTATTTATACCCAGGCAGGCAGAGATCTCTATACAGGAACAGACTAACCTCCATGCAGCAATGGGAGGGAGGACTGAGGCATCTCTTTGCAGTGATGCCTGTATCTACACGTGGGGCTGGCTGGGACATGCTGTGCCTTAGAAGTAGGAGATGGAAAATATAGGAGGACAATTTATCTCAGGAAACATAATCCTTCCATATCAGTATTCACTTCCTTCTTTAAACCAGTTGAGGACTGCTCTGAAACGTCACTGCCTGAGTGGATAGGAACTGTCCTTTAATTGCCAGGGAAAACATACCCATGGCTCCATTTCTCCTATAACTTTCATTGCAATTTTCCATTTGGTTTAGTACAATCTAATTGAGGTTGTCTTCTTCTTTTCCATAAATGGAAACACAATTATTTTCAAAGACCTGGCTGACTCACTCTGGACTGCTCTGGGTAATATTTTCAAACTTGCTTTAAACCCCATGATTCTGTAAATAAAAGTCATTGACAGTCAATGTCCTAAGAACAGTCAATGCCCTTTAGCATAAATGGAGTTAGACCAGTATCAGTATTATCTCACTATAGTAGGTTGGTTGTGAGCCCAGACTAATACTAAAGCTACAAAGGGCCATATTTGCACAGCTGTTACTATGACTTTCAATAGGACTTTTCCTGAGCTTATTTTAAAACTTTTCTTGGAGGTAAACATGAACATGGGGGATACATTTTTATTTTTATTTCTAATTTTTAATAATTCTAGAATCTAAGTATTTTCATTATATGTTTGCAATAAATCTGAAATTGAAATTTAAAACAAGAGCAACTCAGTCAGTTTCTCTCTCTCTGGAAAACACCAGAGGGGTCAGAGTAGAAATGAAATGTCCCCAGAACTAGTGAATCAGAAAATGCATCTTTCTTCCTCAAAAGTTTCCTATTATTTTATTTTCTGCCATGGCTTTTTCTTCTCTGATCACAGTCTTGATTACAGAAATCAGGGACCTATCATTTGTTGGGTGATTTTTAGAGTGGGCAATCCTAGCTCGACTCAGAATCTGTTGTTGTTGTTATTTCTATTTTTCAAATAAATTTTTCCCAAATATACAAGTCTGGAAGGAATATCATTCCCCACAGAGTGAGAACAAAATGTATATTTGGCAGTTGGCAACTTGAAAACTGCTGCTTTTTGTAAATGATGTTCCAGGCAAGTGTCTGGGAACTATAGAAAAGGCTTTTCACTGACTCTAATATTGTGTTACAAATTACATCACACTGGTTTCTTTTATGCCCTTGCTTTTCAGCGTGATATTTCTCTTTATTTCTCATCCCTTACAACAAAATCCTGTTCATTGAAACCAGGAAAAATCACTTTCTAGCACAGCCTCCACGAACCTTTCCTTCTTTATCGAGTTCTTGTGGTCCTTGAATAAAATGATCACTGTAACGCAGTGGTCACCCTAAATCCTTTCTATTGTTGCCTAGGTAACTAAATAACTCTATCTTGATGCATACAGAGCTGCCTTTGCTCTCCATAACAGTATCTTAATGCATATGGGGCTGTCTTTGCTCTCCATAGCCATTTTGTGCATGGGACATACACAAAATATGCTGGCATGGGCATCGATACCCAGGCAGGCATTCATCCCCAGTATCATCTTTACGACTGCTGTGCAGACAAAGATATTGGGCATGAAGCTGCAAGGCCACACAAGTGACTAAACCTTTCATCCCATTGAAAACAGAAGGCCTTTGGGTCTGGGCATTTGCAGTCAATTTTAGAGGACTGGCTTGATTTGCAGCTCAGGTGTATCAACACGGAGGAGTTGGTCAGGGATGTCCACAAAGCAGCCACCAGCTGGGCAAGATGATTTGGTTGTCTCCTGGGAGGTATGGTGTGTATTTAGGCAGACTTCTTCAGCTCTTTAGATGAAGTCTGGTTTCCCTCGTCCTAAATCTAAAAGAAGCACCAACAGCCCAGGTCAGCTCTCATTCAGGCTTCCAGCCCTGGCTGCCATACAATCAATGTGTGGGTATTTCCAGTGGGATATTAACTATATCTCTGTTGGGGTCAAGGGATGGTCTATCTAGAAAATGCTCACCAAATCTAGCTCTTAATTAGATATTGAATAATAATCCATACATAAAAAACAAGTTTATGTTTTTATTCCTGCCTATTAGCAAGCATTCCCAGTCATTTGCTAGAAAACAGGCAGGGATCTAGTCCAGGCATCCTATTAAAATCCTGTCAGCTTTGAGCCCTTTAACATTTTCTCTTTGGGAACCCATAAATATTCAGCGTCTTCCTCCTGAAGGGCAATTATTTTAGACTTAAGGATGTCTTGACATCCTTACAACCTGAAGTCCACAGAAAGTACATGCAAACTTGGTTTCCTCCAGATCCATATTGAGAAATGCAGGTCCTAAAAGTGCAGCTTCCCTGTTCCAGCAAACTGGTTTCCAGATACAGCAGAGCAAACCACAAACTAAAACCAGGAGCAAAGAAATGTTCGTGTGTTGGATGTGATTACATGAATATCTGATCTGCTATCAAAAGGCAGGGGCTTTTACACACTTCTCATTTTTTCTTTTCTGCTGCCAGTTCTTCTCTCCCTCTCTCCTCTTGCTCTGCCTGTCCTTCTTTGTATCAGTGCTGTTGCTCATCAGACTTATTTGATCCCATTCAGCTTACTGAACCAGAGGAAAACAGTCAGTTACCTCTAGGAAGGAGGGATAGAGGTGAAAGCTCATTTTCTGCCAGGCCAGGGATTTGCCCTGGCTCTCAGCATCATCTGCTGAGTATGCAAAATACATGCAACATTAGCCTGTGGCCAAAGATAGGAGAACAGAAAAATCTGGTTGTGTGAAGCAGGAGCTTCCCTTCCTGTCAGCGGTGAGACATTATATCACTTTTCTTTTTCTGCTACAACTTTGTCTTCTGATGTTGTGGATTTATTCCCTTGAAAGTGTATTTTGCTTGTGGGACTTCTCTTACTGACACAGCTGAGCCTAAACAAAAGGGAAATCTGGCATTGTCATCTATAGGACCTAGAATCCATTAAAGTTCCTCTTGGGGGGCTGACCTGATACTTCCAACACCTCTAAGCACCACCCTTTCTTCTTTAATCTCTTGTATTTCTGTTTCATTGCACAAAATTGTTTTGCCCCAAACATTATGGCAGCAACAAGCTGCAGATTTACTCACCAAACCCCATGTGAAAGGAGAATTGCCTGGTTTCTCTGCAGAATGAGTTTGGTTGCAAGTTCTCACTCGATTTGTATGTGGTGCTGTACCCAGACAATCCTTCCTGGAGAATGGGGAGTAAATTCAGATCAGCTAGATATACACTGCTTCCTTTCAGATTAGATACCCATCCCAAAGGGAGGAAAAGAACTGGCTTTAAAATTCAGCAGGTTGTTTCTCCTTTTAAACGGGTGATTTGGATTCTGGTTTGGAGCATAAGGAAGCATAAATTATAACTCAAATGAGAATGTGGGAGACGGTGTAGGAAAATTCTGTATAAAGAATAAAGCAGAGAGGGAGCAACATTTGGGGAATAAAAAGTAGGGCAGATTTTGAAATATTCTCAAAACCATTTAACACCATCTGTCAGGGGCTTGTGTTGCTAGGGATTTATCATCTCCTATCTGCAAAATCCTCTGGCTAGTGAAAACAAATTTGGGAAAAGATTATTAACTTCTCCTACCCTTCGACTCCCACCCCCGCGCTCCCACCAACAAACTCGTCTTCCCAACTATGTTAAGAGGAGAAATCAGCTGAATCCACGTGCAACTCCATGGAATAATCAGAAATTTAGAAAAGCCTAGTTAATGGGTGTAATATTCTCCTTTTTATCTTACCCCAGAGTAGCCCTAATTTCCAAGTGTTTATACAACAAACCCTGAAACAAAAGGTTCACAGCCAAGGGCTAGCCAGGTTCAACATGAGGCAGAAAATTTATTTGCAGAAGGGAAACACATACAGAAACCCAAAAGCATCAGAGTCAAAAATCTCCCAGGCACTTCCCAAGGGTTTGCCATTGCATATCTGGGAAGCCTTCTGGCCAAAAATCACCTTGTGTCTTTGTAAATCCTATTGATCCCACTTGCTCTAAAGGCTGCCTCTACAAAAGGCTAATTAGCAGTCTGCAGTGTTCTAGTTGTGAAACAATGAAGTTAAGTTATAGATATTAAAAATGGGTATAAAATACTGAAATAACCTTCCTGGCTGGAAATGGTTATGTTTCTATGAAAAGTTCAATACCATTTTTATTTCAAACAAGTAATAGTATCAGTTCCTAATTACAGTAACGTGGCCTTTATGGGTGAACTCCAAGAACATTATTTTCTCCAATTCAATAAGCTTCCTTTTTTTTTAATATTCCTTGGGATACAATATGAGGGTTTTTTTACAGAAGAAAAAAATGTGGGAATCATGGTCCTAATGTGCTGAAGGAGATGCAAACCCCCAAGTCTTCGTTACCTATAGAGTGGAATTAGAAAAAGAGGCAGCTGCACTAAATATCCCATAGGGCTAGTTCTGAAGAATAATCAAAGATGTAGTTTTTTTGGTTGTGGGTATTTTATTTACTTATTTATTTATTTTATGCAATAAATAATAATCAATGAATAATAACAACAATAATAACAATAACAATAATAATAGAAACTATTGAAGATTACCTTTGTGAAAACTTCCTCAGAATAATCCATTCTTATATAAAAAAATATATATTTTTTTCATCCTCTACCAGTTAAGTTGTTGCAATAAACTGGTTATTTAAATTCCTGCTAAGTACTTAGTAACCTGCTATAAACATCTTAGAAATGTTTCTTTAGGTTGAACAATATACTTCAAGTCCTTCTTCCTTTCTGAAAGCAAGTTATAGACTCCATGGAAATTAAATGAAAAGCTTTTTAAAAACAAGTGTATTTAATAACAGAATGAAAATGTAATTGTCTAATAATAGAGGCTGTCGAATGACAACCAAAAGCTAGAAACTACAATGAAGAACAATACAGCCACGAATTATTCTGTATACTGTGGAGAAGGACCACAGATCGCTGGGTATCAGTTAGTCTGATCTGAGTGAGGAAACCAAGTCTGTGTGAGCAATAATCCCCACTCAGACATCTCAGTGGAGCAGCAGGTGCCATGGTGAAGACAAACTTAGCTGAATTTTCAGGGGTGGCAGCTGCTTGTTTGAATTCCTTTGGTTGAGGCTCATTTTCATCCCAGGAATTTGATTTTCTGTCCTGCAGCACTTCAAAGAGGGGATCAGTGGGTATCCCAGATCGCCATAGTAGAGCCCTGAATTCAGGTGTAATTGAACTTCTGTCACTGTTTGGCACCCATGGGACTGGAGACAGCCCCAGAGGAGATAAATAGGAGGCTCCTGTTCCTACAGTCTGTAAGGGGACCTGTGGGGGTGCGTTTCCATTCCTAGATGAATTAAAGACCCTGACTGTAAACTTTTTTTGGGTTCTCCCCAACTAATTTGGGTAACACCTGCCCTCAGGACATGTACATTGATGAATGTACATGGGTGTTTTCAGAGATACTGTGACTTTGGGGTCCTACCTTGTAGTATCACCAGTTGTGGTTTTCTGCCTCTGTTCTGGACTCAAGAAAATTAAAGAAAGAAAAAGAAAAATAAAAAAAAAAAAGATAAAGAAAAAAAAAAAAGATAAAGAAAAAAAAAAAAAACAGGACTCCAGCACACTGTTGTAACAGGTGTGTGAACTATTTTTTGAATACAACTTTGTGAGGGAAAAAGAAAAAACAGTCTAGGAATGGAGTAAGGTTCACTGGCTGTGTGTAGAGTAAATGTCACTAAAGCATATCTCAAGTCTAAAAGCATAGGGAGACATTTCCTTTGTCTCCATTGACCTTACAATGAGATCCTTATGTTATTAGGGACATGATTTAGTGGGTAATATTGGTGGTCGGGGGATGGTTGAGACCAGATGATCTTGGAGGTCTTTTCCAACCTTATTGATTTTATGATTCTTTCTTGGGTTAAACATCAACCAAAGAAGACAAATATTCCCTGGTGCTTAAAAATTGCAGTGTCATTTATTTGTTTTACTGCAACCACTCAAAATATGCCCCCCTCCTTCTCTCTCCATCCTACAAGACAGTCTGAATAGCATGGAAAAAGAAGAGGATTGCTGATATAGGAACTCTACTCTCTGCATGACTGGCCTGCAAAGCGAACAGAAACCTACATAACCCTTAGCAGAGTTTGACTAAAAGGTGAAGGCAAATGGAGAAGCTTTCCCATACTACTGTTTACAATTTGGAATGTTAATTCCCTGAATCTATGAATCCCCTGAACTATTACTAAGTGCTGATCTCTGGGAAGCTGTGTAAACTTGCAGGAGAATCACTAGGGATGTAATTTTAATCCTACCGAAGCTAATGGCTCAACCCTATTATCTCTAGTGGAGTTACAATTTAACCTTGAGTTCAAAAACCTGAAAGAGTACTAAACAGATGGATAATAAACGGGTAGCTGGATAAGTGCCAAATGAATATAAGTTGCTGTTTCATTTCAAAACAGACTTTATGGGGATATATCCATCTTAACAACTCTTTACTCCCAGAAAAAGGAGGTTTTGAATGCTGGCATTTAATAATTCATGTAGCCATTCTTGCTGAATGCCATGCGGATGTGAATTTGCTTTTTTTCCTTATAAGGCTTACATTCAAACGGCAGAAAAGAGCTAATATTTACATGTGTGAGGATTAACTGATGATGGTATTTGAAAGGTGAGAAATCATTATTTCTGTTGAATAAGCTTATGAAATGAGCTTGAGTTGGGGATTTGAAGTTTCTCACAGTTAAGAGAACTGTGCTACTCAGACAAATGTTATTCTCTGTGTCTGCAAAGTAACTCAGATTCATATTTAAGTTCACAAATGTGTTTGGAATATGTTTTCTAAATGTGTCTTTCAAGTCACTCTGCACACCTTATTCAGATCCCTACTGAAAATGGACACACTTCAGTATTCCTCTGCCACGTGTCAGTACTAAATCTGTTTCTACAGGCACTTAACGCTGGCTCTCAATTCTGGGCCACTTACAGATAGACCAGTTGGGATGTCCATAATTCAGAGGTAATGACATTTGTCCACTGATAACTGGATCAATATCCCAAATCTTTTTCACTAAACATCAAAGACTTTGAGTGACTACAAAGCTAGGCAGGAGCTACTAACTCCAACAGCACATCACTAAATGCAGAGCTAAAAACATTCCCCCAAGTTCTGTCTTTTAACCTACACGTGAAATCTGTCTTCAGGCTTTGGTAAATATACCATTAACACAAAGAGACTGATTACAATGAAAAACTTTTGGAGTTTCCTTTTCATGTGAACCCAAATTTTAGTTTTCCCCTATCTGTCAAGGGATGTGCCATAGAAATAACAACAACTGCTCATACAAAGATACGTAAAATGCAAAAAAAAAAAAAGGACTTTTCCTCACACAGGTTTTTCATGATTCAGAATTTTGTTGCCAGCTGTGGTAACTGAAAAATCGAAATGTTTTGTGGAGAGGTCTCACATGAGACAAAACGATCAATGAAAAAATATTAAAACATTTAATTTCAGGAAGTGTTATTTCTGCTAAGGCTTGGTTATATTGTTCTGACTGTAGTAGAAAAATTATGTCACTTGAATCCAAAGTGATTTTTTTTCCTAAACACAGAAAATAAAGCCATTAGATGAGGAATTTTGAAAACATTTTAGATATTCTGAGTTTTGACTGCTTTAGTAGCTATTTTGTGCAGTGGTTACAGTAGTGATTCCCACTGTTATCCTACCACTTGACCACTTCATGCTCTCCAACACATTTTTTATGAATATCAGCTCTGCAATTTACATAAATGTTGGGCATTCATTTTAAAATTGTTAACTTCTTTTCCAAAGTCTGAAACTCTGGTCAAAAAAAGATGTCCAGATCTTTAAATACAAGGCTGATAAATCACCATGCCCGTCTGCTGCCATTTTCTGCAGGAGGTGGATGTGAGACTAAGGGAGTTTTCCGTGGCCTCCAACTTCTCAGTAGTTAAGCAGGGATTTGAAAATGACAATCCCAGTTCCAAGCCCTTATGCTAATCCTTGGATTTACCTTCCTCCCACATAACTGAATCTCCATGGTAGCAATGGAGCAATCTCAATGCACTGGGAGAAGTTGGACCAACCTGCAAATTAACCTATTTACCCTTAAAACCCTGCTTTTTGCCTCTGCTGATGCAAATCTACCTTGAAATCCACACAGAAACCAAGTCTAGCTGGTGACTCATTTTACACCAGGGACCTTTTGAATCATTCCTCCCCACACATATGTACACTTAGTGCCTGCACAACTACAGTTTGAGAATGAACCCAGAAGCCTGGCTTCTTTCTGTGTGCATTGATGGTTCCTATCTGAGTACAGGCTTTTCATGCTAGAGAGGTTTTGCAGAGTATCTGAGAGCTTTTGTGCCTGCATATTCCTCAACTACCAACTCCCTACCCCAGGGCTGTGTGCACAGAATTCTGTGAAAACAAAGGAGACAAATAAGTCCCCAGCCTGCCCAGATAACAGTCCTAGGTGTTGCATCCTTGAAGCATCTCCAGTCGTTGGGTCAGCTGGACATAAACATGCATGTGTTGCATACTACATGTTAGATGGAGATTTAATGTCATAGATCTTATTTCTTCCAAGCAAGTTTACCCATTTTGGAAATTGCATTGGCAAAACACTGATTTTTTGTATCATCTCAGGCAACACCGTGTGTCTCTTCCCTAATCTGCTTGAGTTTCTTGTCTGTGTAGGTGGCAAGGTAATGTAAACCTACACACTCAGAACAAGAGTATTGTACTAGCTGAGAGCTGTAGGTAATCATGGGATAACCTGTACTTAATTAGAGTATATTTGTGTATTCAATTACTCAAGTGCAGAAGTTTTTGTAAGATCAAGGCTTAGTATTGTACCCATGGCCTTTATATTCACTGCATGGGCAGTAACACAAAGACAATACTCTTTGTCCAAGTTGCAAGGTTTCTGCCAATATTTGTCATCTGGGATACATTCCCTATCTTTGCCCTTGTCTTTCTGTCTGAAGTAGCATCATCGCACGGCCAGACACATCGCAGTCACACATGCTAAGTGTTTATTACTTGGCTTATATTCAGACTCTGTGGAGAAACACTTATAAAAATTGTCCTGATCAAAGGACAAAAGCAACAAAACTTCACAGATGTGTTAATGGGATATCTGGGGATGGACAAACAGTTAAAGTCACGCTGTTTGAAGGCAGAGTCTTTAATGGATCCATTCTGTGTGATTGCTCACAGAGATGAATCTGTTTCCAAGTGCATTGCTTAAAAAGTTCAAATGATTCATCTCCTCCTAGTGAAGGATTGTGGGATTCTGTCTATACAGTTGTGTCAAAACTAAGAAGTGAATTTCTTGGGTTGAAGTTCTCTGCTTGGCTTCATCAGCTGCCCTGCAGCTTCTGACAGTGCTCTTCGGCTTCTTGGGAATCAGCAATATGCTGTAAGGAGGGTGTTCTTGGAGATCAACATTTAAGTGTCTGTAAATATCAGGTTGGTTTCCTTTCCTCTCTTCTTCCCATCCTTCCTCTTTCGGAAGGGGAGCAGGTACAAAGGAGATGCACACTACAGCTCTTCCAACACTAAGGATGAATTCCTGTCCCATGTAGGTGTAAAGAGGAACACAAGGGATGTGGCCAAGAAGATTTGGGTTCTCCTGGCCCAGGATAATTGCACTTCAGGTAGCACTTAAATTCTGCAATAAGCCCTCATCAATGAAAAGGATCAATGCGATTTTGAGCCAGAGATTCCCAGGGAATGGGAATTCCAAGGGAATGGGAATATCTTAGATTTTCAAGAAAGCTCTGAAACTGCCTTTTCCTTTAAAGTTGAGCAAACCTAAGCTATATAAATGCTTTCCCACAGCAAATCACAACTGGAGTCTAATTAAAGTCAAATTAAAATAGTTAATTTTAATAACACTGAAATATCTCATTCCAACTGCAATTGCTATAGATTTTATAGTATAGCTATTGAAAAAGTATTTTTAAGAAAAGAAACAGGTCAAAACAAGTAAAAATAATTTTTGAAAAGAACTCGTCTGATATCTCTTTGTTCTGAGTCCCTATTAAATGAAAATTTTATGGAAATTGGCAGCTTCCTCTGGTTTATGTACCTGCTTTTTCAGACAAATCAGGACAAAAGAGTAGCTTTAAAACCTTTCTCCTGTCTATGCGAAGTGCCCCCCCAGGTAATTTCATGGACCATAGGGAAATAGCACTGCTCATTTAAGTGCTCTGGTTTGCCATGGTTGCTACAGCTGGTAGTAGGGCTTCCTGATAGACAGACAGATCCCGTGTCTGTCACAAGGTATGACCAGTAACCCTTCTTATTTTCTCTTCTCTGTGAAAACTCCTCTCCAGCTCCCAAGTCTTTCCCGATTACAGTTTATAAATCCTACACACAGAAATTAAGTATAAACCAATGTGAATCCTATAAAAATTCATTGTTTGAATTTTGTTTTTATTTTCAGGGGTATAGAGGTTGCAGGTGGAAAGTTCTGATCCCCATGCAGCCACCAGTATTTCTACCTTTTACATTTGGGCAGAAGAGAAGGTAGAAAATACCATCCCCAGTCACCTGGTCCCTGTCCACGCCAGGTAGGCAACATCTTTTCAAAAGCCATCTCACAGCAGCTGATGGCCTTCTTGCTAGCCTCCAGCAGCATTTCATGAGCGATTTAAATGGTTGGGGATGTGTCTGAGGGAGAAGATATTCCTCTGGCCTCTATTTAAATGAAGCTGCTATTCATTCACTAAGGTTTCTAATTACCAGAAGTCTAATTGAAATACTGGAGTAATCTGTTTGAAGAAGAGACAGGGGGAGCAGAGTGATTTTATTAAAACATGGGGTGGAAAGCTTGGTGCCAAAGTGAGCTGAACAAATGTAATTCAGCTCAGAGGGATACAGGCAAAGACAAAGGGAAGACAGAGAAACAATGCAGGCATAGCCATGAAGTTTTCAGAGATTTGACAGAATGCTCTTTATTTGCCAGCAGGCATTTTGGGGTGACCTTAGTTCATGAAGCCTCAGTGATGTTGGTTCTTTCTGAGGGTTGAATACAGGCCAGTTGGGCTTGACAGAAGATGATGTTTGATGGGAATGAGAGACAAAAGAGGAAGCTCCAGATGCTATCAGGGATCATGATCCTGTTGTCAATGAAGTTTTGGGAACAGCGGGTAAAGGGAAGCCTCTTTCTTTCTCTCTCCCCTTGTCTGTCCCCCAGGTCCTAGAGGATCTGGTCTCTTTAGGAGCTGTGACTGTTTCCTGAGGCTATTCTCAGAGACAAATGATACTCAGGATATGCTGGAAGATTGGGTACATTCCCCTCCTCCCCCTCCCAGGTTTAGGATCCCCACACCCTGCATAGCCTTCTTCCATGTCCCTGATCCCTGCAAACCCCAGAGATCCTCTCACACACATGTATGGAGATGTCGATCTGCAAAGTGCTGGGGAGCAGGAGGAAAACTGTTAGTGGGGGGTTTTGAAGGAAAGTACAGCCCATTGCTGGCCCTGCCTCTCTGTACATAGCATTGTCCTTAATATTTTTGCACAGCAGAGGCAACAGAGGTGTTGTGGGTCCATGAGCAGACAGCAGACATGACAGTTGTGTTGTCACCCTGGTCATCATCTTGTGTATATATTTTTGTTTTGTTTTGTTTTGTTTTGTTTTCCCCAGGCCTTTTGCCATATAAATCCTTTTTGGGTGTCTCTCTGTGACTCCCGTTGGAATTAACATTCCCTTCTGGCAGATGTTGGCTCTTGTAAAACGGTAAAACCTTTTTCAGCAACAGCAATCAAGGATGTGGTACAGAGGCTTGGTGTGAGATTCAGTTCACAGATTCAGGCATCAAATTTTAGAAGACAGCATGAGTGAGAGAGAGTAGAAGACAGATAGAAGTTAATCTGGATGCCAGGGTTTATCATATAATCATCTCTTAACCATACACACTGACAAGCTTTTCTCTAAACAGTCAAAAACATTTTCCACATCATCATTGATATCTAGTCCACCAGTAACTGTGTCCAGGTCCTAACCTTGACAGCAATCCATATGGCTGTGTCCAGCCCCAGAGGCTACCTCTAGGCCCAGCATTAATATTGAATATTAGGTGCATTTTTTCCCCATCAGATCTCTAACAGCACTATGCTCCCCCTTTCCTTGTGGCAAAGCATCTATGCAGTTGTAAGCTCCACTGGGACATGCTCTTGTTTCTTTGCACATGATCTTACTTGTACTTGTGTCCTGCTCTACAGCTTGGTATTGCCTGAATGCTAAAGGGCCATGAAAATAGCCAGGCCCCTCCTTCAGATAAGAGCCAGCTGTGAAGTCTGGATGTTGATCCAAATTTCCACATAGTTTGGGACTGTGCCAAAGTGTGAATGTGGTATGAGCTAATCACTCACAGAAATGAGAGGCTGCTCTGAAAGGCAGGCGGTTGTTGTGCTGAATGCACAATATTAAGATCTTATCCTGCTTTACAAGCAGACTAAACCCAGAATGAATCAATTATGAGATTAGAATTAATCCAATAATCCTCTGTTCTTCTGTGCCTGGAATCAGATGGTGCATCTGTAAAGATAGTGTTAGTTATGGCAAATGAGATCACCGTTTGTCCCATTTTATTAAAAGCCTTTCCCAAACGTTAACTTGGGTGAGAGGTTGCAATGAAATTAAATTGAAATCTCTCCTCTTTGACTAATTGCCATCGCGCACACATCCTTGGCCTCAGCTGCCCAGAGGGGATGGCCAACTCATGAAGATGCCCTGTGACTGCTGCAAGGGGATGCAGAGAAGTTCTGCAGGGGGAATTTCCTCCCCTGGATGTGGCTAATAATGTAGCTGGGCTTGTAGGAAGCCAGAAAACATTCCTGTCCTCTTTAAACTCTTTTGTCAAACTCTTTTAATGCTGCAGCTTGGGCTCAGGGCAAAAAGCTGAAAGTTACCTCCCACCAGCCAGGTCTTGCGGCACTCGTCCTCTCTCCCCTCTTAAACCTACTTTTTACACTCCCACATGTCTTGGCCTATATCTGGACGGTTGCTCTCATAGCATGTCTTTTGCATACACAGCCAGACATGGATAAGTGGAATTTTGTCAGTTACCTGTTTTTTCCCGTTTAACATTTGTCTAACAAGGTGCTTAAAAGATTGACTTTTCTTTAGTGTTCCCTTCTCTTCTCTCTCTTTTTCTTTAAAGAAAAACAAAACCAAACAAAATCCAAACCCAAAGAAATATTTCTATAACTGCTTCTTATTTAGGCTGTCAGGGCTTGAAACATATTTGTAGTGCTTATCTGCCACTGGGTCTAAGACATAGGTGCTACTCCCTTATCTGTGTGCATACTCCCAAGGGATGTGCACAGATGCTGCTCACCTCAGAGGTCTTAGGAAAGCTCAGCCATGCCACGAAGCTGGAGAAAGATAAGAAATCAGACACCAGGATCCAGTTGCAGTCATGAAGGTGGAACCTCATGGTTACAGCAGAGCTGAGAAAATAACTACCATTACTTTTTTTTTTTTTTTCTTTTTCCTCAGTGGTTTGTAATGTCATCATCACAGTGAAGTTCCCCATTTGTTGAACACCGCTAAGCAAGTAGATCTGGCATTTTGTTAGACCAGAACAAGTTTGAGGTTATTATAGAAAAGGCTTTGCACAGCCTTTCTGCTCTGTTGTTACCCCCTCTGCAAAATGAAGCCATAGCATCATTACCAGATCCTAATTGATTGTGAAAAGCATAAAACATTCACAGAGGGAAAGGATGGGAGCAGAGCACACATCCTAAGGTGATCTCAGTGTGCGGGTTCTCAGTGAAGATGGCATTCAAAGACTGAAACCTGGTGCTAAAGTACGTGCTCCAGGGCTATCCCTCCATCACCTTTCAATTCCTCTTCCTAACCAAAACCGCTTTGAAAAATAAAAAATAATAATAATAAATAAAAAAAAAGCAGTGAATTTTCTTTTCATCCTCATCCTCCTGGAAAAGGAAAGAGAGAGAGAGAGAGAGAGAGAGAGAGAGAGAAAGAGAGAAAGAGAAAGAGAGAGAGAGAGAGAAAGAGAGAAAGAGAGAAAGAGAGAAAGAGAGAAAGAGAGAGAGAGAGAGAGAGAAAGAAAGAAAGAAAGAAAGAAAGAAAGAAAGAAAGAAAGAAAGAAAGAAAGAAAGAAAGAAAGAAAGAAAGAAAGAAAGAAAGAAAGAAAGAAAGAAAGAAAGAAAGAAAAAGAAAGGAAGAAAGAAAGAAAATAAAGAAAATAAAGGAAGGAAGGAAGGAAGGAAGGAAGGAAGGAAGGAAGGAAGGAAGGAAGGAAGGAAGGAAGGAAGGAAGGAAGGAAGGAAAAACTGTTCAAACTTTTCATAATAACTCAGAGGAGAGGAGAGTCCTGGGTAGTTTAGCTTACAGACTTAAATCGTCAAATTTAAAAGCAACTGAAAATGAAAGTTCAAGAAAAACATTTTTCCGTGTCTTTAATCTTAGGGCTCTGCCAATGAAATGTTGTTTGAAAACTTTAAGAGCTGCTGTGATATTAAGCTGGAAACATGAGCAGTGCTGTGAAAGGATCAAGACTTAGAATTAGAATTTGATATTTAGTTTTACCTTTCTCAATTGCTAACTCTGCAGAAGTGATCTGGAAATTTAAGGATATTGAACTTCTGCTTTTGTACACTCCTGGCTAGGCTGGAAATATTACTAAAACAGACCCTTTGTCCAAGCTATAGGCATTCATGGAATGAAAGATATTGAGGGAAATAGATGAACTGGACATTTTTCACAATCCCAGAAAACACAGCCTCTTCCTGCAGAGTGGCTTGAGTGTGAACTGGAAGGTGAAGAGACTCATACTGTGTCCCAGAGGTGGTGAACGGTTACACTGAGTGGAATTAAAAAGTGTGGATGCTGCTAATGACCAACATAGGATGTCCAAAACAAAGCTACATCCTGGCACTGAGACTAACAGCTCCTGCTCTGAACTGTCAGGCTGTTGCCAGATGGCTCTAATGATGAACCAGAGAAGAAATGATCAGACCAAAAAAACTAAATATTTTTTAAAAACGGTAATTTTTCAATAAAATCTCTGATGGGAGGTGTGGTTCCTCTTTTCAATATTTTAGCACAGCTTTTTGATTTCCCAGTCATCCCTTCAACAACTGTGCTCCTCAGGAGCCACAAAACTCCATCCATACCCATATATTGTTTTGGACACAGGCTGCTTCTTAAGATGTCCCACATCATATTCAGTACCACCTTAGCTGCACAATTCATCTTGTAACTCTGTGAGCTTTGGAGATGGACAAGTGCATCTTTGGTAGCAGAACAGATCACTGCAAAGGAACCAAAAATGCTGTCTTCTTAAATTTTTGCTGTTCTTGTTCTTTAAAGAGAAGTGTTTGCCCTACAGCCCACAAGGTAATGTTCTTGGAGCTAATAAGAAATGATGAGTAAGTGAGTAAGAAAGTTATTATACAGTCTCGTATTTTGGTTGCTAAGCTTCTTCAAACCTTTCAGAATCTAAGAACAGATTTTCTTAAATTGGATGCATCCTGAGGGAATTTTTTTCATCTATATTTAGACCCTTGCCTCCTATACTCTTAGATTCCTGCTCCAACCCACCTCTTTTTGAATGTGTGTTAAATACTTCTAAGTAAACAGCCTAACTTCCAGAAGTCCCCAGCTGCTCAGGATGAGCTTGTAGAAGCGTTTAGGGGATCAATGTTCTGCAAGAACCTGTTGCCTCTCAAACTTTCCCTTTTGAGTGTTTGAAAATAAATGAACCCAAGTGTGGTGGGGACTGGGCTGGATCAAGTTTGTTCACATCTCCTGCGTCTGAAAACAAGGATGGGTTTTGCAATGCAGCAGGAAGTCTTTTGGTAAGTGTGCATGAGCCTAACTTCACGAATGGGATGGAGGACTGAGGGAATGTATCCTGCTCATGGCTGGAGAATACTGATTATCAAAACTTCGTATTGCTGATGCCTCCCAAGGGAAAAGGAAGCTAGGATTAATCCAGGAGAACTGTTTTGTTGTTTGATTTTGACTGAAGTGACAACTTTGTAGCTCTAAGCATTGAGGAAACGGCAGGAACTACTTCAAAAGGAAGCCAAAACATGGTGACTGATGTCTACTCAGTGTGCCTGACAACACAAAATATAGCTTGGACTGGATGCGTCAGCCTGTCCTGGTACAGTGCACCCTCATAGGCACCAGTTGGTCCACCCCAAAGATGCCATTTTCCCTGGGGTGGAAGGTGCAGCTGCTAAACAGAATGTCGCACCCCTACATACCCAAAAAACAAATGGGAACAGGAAGGTTAGGAGTAATTCCTCCATTTAGTGTCATATATTGATTTAAGTAAGCCAATTTACACCAACAGAGGACATGGTGCACTGTTGTCAATAGAAACTGAATATCAGATTTCCAGCTAGCCTGCATTTTAAGTTGGATCCTTAGTCTAAACCCTTTCTTTAACACCATAGCTGGAGAAAGAAATTGCAGTCCCCAACAGCAAGGTATAAGCAACAGCTCCATGAATATGTAAAGACCTTTTAGACGGTATTTTAAACCAGCGTTCAGTAACCATTATGCCACAGTTAACTGACTTCACCAGCCTTAAAAACAGGAGTCTTTAATTACAGTCGTTTATATTTCCAAAGATAGACTATAACATATTTATAAACAATCTGTGCGCTTGGTGGGTAAATGACACGCGATATGAATCACTCGCTAACAGTTCTTATATAATATTCAAAGTGGGCATGAATGTTTCATGAAGGCACTTCCACTGCTGAACTTGGTGGGGAACTGAGCTTTTTTTCCTTTCCTATACACACTTTCTAGGCAGCTTCTTCTGTCCCTTTTCCTTCTGTGAAAGCCTTGAAAGACTGGCAGAAGGAAACAACTTTGGATTTGCTGGGATATCTCCAGTGTGGGTCCACTGCAACTAAGATTTTGAGTACTCTGTACTAGGAGTACAGAGAGATCTGCTTTGTCCCATGTCATTACCTCTCCTTCTCCTTCTTATCTCCTCACTCCTCTCTCCTTTTTCTTTCTTGTAAAAGCCAGAAGACTAAAAGAAAGTTAATCAGGAAAAATCTGTAGCTGTGGCCTGTATTAGTATTGATAATTTTGCTTGTCTGAATTCCCTCTCCCAGAACAAAATACAGGGCAAAATAGGCGGGAATAATAGAGGAAATGGGAGAACAGAGAGAGTGCTGTTGCATAATGGGGACCAGGAAACATGGCACAGAACTGGAGGCACTTATGTCATGAAGATCAGAGGCAGGGAGCTAGACTTAACATGGTGAAGAGGTATAAGGACAGACAACAGAGGTAATCAAGCTCCATCATTTCTACTCCTTATGGAAGATTCTTATTATCATTCATCAGAGAAATGTTATTTTCCTATCAAAAATACTAGCTTGACTTAAACAAAAAACACAGAAAAATAACTTCATGCTTCTAGTGACATTCATAAGGAAAAGCCATTAAAACACCCCAGGGGAAAAAAAAAGCACACTCAGATTCCTTGATTTTTTATATCAAAAAGAAAAAAACATTTATTTATTTATTTATTTATTTATTTTAAGGAAGGAGCTATTTTATTTGCTATGGGGGAAAAACAAAAAGCACCACTTCTGGTCTTGGTTGCAGAGCTGCTGGAGATCTGTCTGGCAGAGCACACCACAGCAGGAGCCTCCAGGCTGCCTCACGGGTCCTGTGTTGTGTAAGCTGCACGGGGCCATTTCTGGCACTTCAACATCTCCCATAAACTTCTGAAGTTGCAATAGCTTCACTGCAAGTTTAGGAAAGAACCATTTCTACTCTTTCTATGCATGTATAGCACATAGCACTTAGGGAGCATAGCTGTAATGAGGGTTTTTATGTGATGATATAATAAACACATAATCAGCTATAATAAATGCCTAATATTGTATTATGTATGTGTTCTAGGAACTTTCTGCTTTAGTATGGTACACTTCTGATTCCCAAATCTCTGATGGACATTCATCTCACTGAGCTTCCCAGCCAGGTAGGATAATGTTTCTTTGTATAGACAGCAGTAAATATGTATGGGAACAACCCTTTGTTAGGTGAGTGGCTTTATTGCTACATGACAGCTTGGACAGCAGGGGTTATCTGAGTCATCCCGTTCTGCTTTTGCCATTTTAATTTCTCTACAAGCCCCAAGGGACAAATGAAAGCATGAAGAGGATGCCCATTTGCAATATGTCCACAATTGCCAGAGACAATTGTCTTCCTCAGAGCCTTCCCCATCTATAGTCAAGTATCCCAAAATTACAGCAGGCATATACCATGGATGTCTATTCTTTCTTCACTTTCATTAAAACATGCTGTTCATAGCAGCAATAGTGCGTATCGGTTTTAAATGGACCTAGATTTGTATTTTATATGGGCTGCTCAGTTGTTGTTGTAATAATAAATGACATGGAGACAATTTCAGATTGTTCTGACAAAAATCAGGACTCCTAAGGGGAGTCTGCCTCATGAACATGAAGTTGTAGCTCTGAGCAACCAGCTAGGAAGATGCAATTAATTTCCCCCTCGTGAGTAAAGCCATTATATAAAATACCACAGTTGCCTTGAGGGCCAAATTGGAGGCACTGAATTATGTATTATCAAAACTGACTTTACAATGATGTCTTCATGGGCACTTCTGCAGCTTGTGAATGGAAAGGAAATGGCAGTCAGCTGCAAGGATCTTATTTGCCTCATAATAATAAACAATACACTGCTAATGTGAGGGCCTTAAAGAGATGGAGTGACATTGTTCTTTCCCTTGAGGTAGTGGCACAGAAAAGGGAGGAAGTAGTGGGAACTCTGTTTAATTGTATCTTGTCTATTAATAGGTCTCAAGCACACTGGTCTTTGCTCAAGACCCACAAGATGTAGAGGTTTGCCAGTCTGATTATCTCCTGTTTGAGCAATGACTCCTTCCAGACCCAAGCTGAGCTACTCTTTTTAAACTTCTGGAGTCATTTTTTGTCTGGGAGGCAGGTCCGTGCATCACATGAAGCCTCAGCATCCATCTTGGTACCTTCTGCTCCAGGAACTTACTGGCAAAACTGTATGGGATTTCATGACAGGACTCAGCATCCCTCTTCCATAGTCACTGCACCAGCAAATAATATTAAGATTTTCCTTGTATCCCATGAGAAAAGGGAGGGAGGAATGATGGGGACTAAGATTTTATCAATGCACTTGTTTTCCAGCAAAGAGCCAGCAGGTTAAACCAGATCAAAGTGGAGTTATTAAGAAGTATTTTCACCTGGGTGTTCACAAGATACATTTCTACACAGAAAAATCCTTTACATTTCACAATTTCAAGCCAGTGAACCAACACCCTATATGTGCTATTCATCCTTAGCCAGCAAGCACGAGGTAAGAAACAAAAAATTGCGATGCCTGGAGCAAAATTGGATGGCTGCTCAGTGATAAGGGTGAAGAGAGTTTCATTTTTCATGAGTGTTTTCCCCTCTCGTTGGTTTCTGATCTCAGTCATCACACTCATGCTATGAGGCAGGTATTCACAAGGCTTAAGAACAGCCACAGCTTAATTAAACTTCAAGTGTTCTGAACTATTTAAACACATATTAAAAAAAAAAAAAAAAAAAAAAAAAAAAAAAAGAGAGAGAGAGAGAGGGGGGGGGGGGAGAGAAAGGGAAAGAGAGGGAGGATATTAGATATTTCTTTTGGGAAATGGTTGTCATGCAATCTCTCATGGACCAGGTTTTGTCAGCAGTCCTGTGACATGAGAAATCTTTTGCTCATCTTAGAAAAAAAATAATTCAATATTGCTTCTGTCCTTTAGCTTGCATGTTGTGACAAACAAAAAGACCACAGATGGCATGAGAAAGAGTGAAAGTCCACGTCAGGAGAGGGAGCATCCCCCAGAACAGGCTGCTTTGATGGGAGCAATGTGGTCTGATTCTAGGCTGGCTTAGAACAAGTGTGTTAACTTTATGAGCTGGAAGTTGCCCTGAGAATCTCACCCTAGAAAGCCTGTCATTATTTAAAACATGCAGATGTACCTGCCAAAAGCAACAATGAGTTCCTAAGAGAGTAGGGGGAAGAAAATTTTAAAAAGTGTATTTTAGATAAACAAAGCCTCACCAAGGAAAAGAGGGATACTGAGGACAGGGGACCTGTGCCTCCACCCCTCAACCCTCTTGCATATGGAGCAGTGCAAACACAGAAAAGATTCTGAATATTTGGCTCTCCCTGAGGGACTCCCATTTATTTTCTAATTTGGATAGTCCGGGCCATTTGCCAACTTTCCTCTGTGCTGTGAAGGCAAAGCTGGATCTTAATGGCCTTTCTTCTGGTCCTGAGATGCTCTTGGGAGCTAATGAAACCCCAGGTAGCAAAGTTACATGTTGTGGGGAGCAGGACAAGTGGGTACATTTTGTGCGTGTGCATGCTGGGGAGGGGGGCGAACCTGCTGGTTCTCTGGCCCAATTGTGCACATCCACATCACAAGCACAACAGGAGAACAATACAGAAAAATAAACACTTTAAACGGCATTATTTAAGAGTTTTGGCTGAAGTGTCAACTGGGTTTGGCTGAAGTATCTATCTAGGACCAAAAGGCTTTATTAGAGGCACAGAGATGGGCTGCCCTGACTGTCTTTCAGCTAAATCAGATGTCACTGCTCTCCAAAACACCTTTTGCAAGCTCTAACATGTCTGTATTGGTCATTGCAATTTGCTCACAGGGCGGTTGGTGCTTACAGGAATCTTGCAGTCCTTAAACCCAGTCTTGCTGCCGTGTAAAGGCAGCAGCAGCATGAAACCAGGCCCTCTGAGCCAAAAGCTTTGAAACTATGGTCTGGGAAACAAACACACTTAAATTTTTTGTACTCAAGAAGTGAACTTCATCTCACCTAATGCTGACTGTCCAAAAGGTGAGTATCACTACCCGCATGACTCATGACTCCCTTTGTAGTCATCTGTAGGGTGTGAGTCATCTCAGCCTAATGTAGATGCTTAGATAGATTGCATGAATCACATTTACATAAGTATTTGCCTCTCTCAGTTGACAACACAGTTTAGGCAACTAGCTCAGATGGGGCTGTCAACACTGTGACTGCCTAAGGATATGGAAGATAAATCCCACACTTTGTTCCTTCCTTCCTACCCTCTGCTCAAAAACCCAGGCGTGTGGTCTGCAGGTAGAACGGGAAGGTGGAGAAGCAGCTTTGATTGACTTTTTTGAAATGCCAGTGCAGCACCTTCTGAAACTTTAGCCCTACAGGTTTGAAAGATCTGTATCTGTCTTCGTAGATTACTGGGTTCCCCAAAACTGTGTCCACTTGTGTATTGTAAAAACATCAATAACTGAAACAGCACCAAAAGTTAGCCCTATTGGTTGAGGTTTTATGTTTATTGACCTTTCTTGTACTTTATGTTGGAAATATACTAAACCACATGAAAAAAATAAAAAAGAAAAGTTGTGAATTTAGGATGAGTAAATGTTGTTAGCATGATGCATATCGCACTGGATGACTGTTCATCTTATCCTTCTGTTTCCTTTTAGTACATCTTAGTGCCAAGTTGCTTTTTTCTTTTTTTCTTTTTTTTCCCCCTCAACAAAAGGCCCTATTCTAATTTCCTTATCCATTTTTCATGTCCCTTTACTCCTAAATCATCCTATTGACTTCAGTGGGATTGCTGTAGTGTACTTCGGGAGGAGAGGAGGCTGTCTGCCCAGAGTGACTAATTTGGATTTTTAGCTCCTTTCCTGAAGCTTCATTTTCATCTTTTCTGTTTATTCCATTATTCATGTTGCAGTCTGTAGCTACTCCAAAGAATGCATTATAGTTCTTGTCACAGAGGTATCTTTTGAACGCAATGGGGTCCTTTATGAGAAAAGCTGAACCGCCCTTTAGAGTTTTGCTATTCTTTGGTGATTTGCTGAATGCAACCTCCTTTTGTTCTTCTTTTCTTCCAGTGTGTGATTACTTCAAGGTTGCACATTTTCTGTATGTGTTAACCTTTTCTGCACACATCCTGCTCCACAGATGTGGTGTCCTTGCATTTTTCAGAAGCTTCTGTGAGTACACGGGTTGACTTGCTCTTTTGTTGTGGCTAGAAATTGCCTGAGTGGCCACTCAGTTACCCACTTTGCAAACACTGTCAGTGGGCACAGTATTATCATCAGCTCCTTATCTGACAAACACTTGAAATCTTGAGATGCTGGAAAATGATTGCCTTTTTCTCTTCAGAATTAGATGTACTCAGCCTCTTTAAGAAGGCCATCTTCTAGTTCCATAATGCCGTCTTTTTGAACCAGCAATAAATTTATTTATTTAGTCCAAAGAAGAGTTTGACATTCCTTTGTAGGGTTATCCAGAGCACTGTCATCAGAGCAATTTCCATTTGGTCCTTATGGTCTAGATGGACTGACTTTTGAAGGGTATTATGTTCTTGTGAGCTAGGACAAGCCTTTACCAAAGGCAAAAACAAACGCCACGAAATAAGAACTTCAGAAAAGAAAATTAGTTGTCAAGAGACTCAAAGAGCTTAGGTATGAAGTTGCTAAGCTCACTACTAGTTAGGTCTTCTGAGTTTTCATTTAGCTTGTGGAGAGGGACATGGCTGAACCAGACAGGGTAGGAGTAAACAGCAAGTCTTTGGCCATGGAATAAATCCTTCCAGAGACACTGACTTTTTCTTAAATATTTAGAGTTAGGTTCCCCTTGAAATTTCATTTCTTATATGTGTATAAAGTAGTGTCTTACAGTAGTGTTTTTCAGGTCTTATACACTGTGCTGTAAAGGGCAAGAAAGAGACAATGGTGCTGATTAGAAAGGCAAGGTGAGTGTACCAGAAACAAAAATTCACATTAGATTTTAATTATTAGAGTTTGCAGCTAATAATTTTTAGTCTGACTGATCAGATCTGATTCGTGTAATTTTTTTATCCTTTATTAGTTTTGTCTCTATGTCTCTATCTCTCTTATTTTTTTTTTTTTTTTTCCCCTAGGTGCAGAGACCTGTATTTTGTAAGCACCAGAGAGTAGTACACCTGGAGAAGTCATGAGGCCATGAAGAACACACATTTTTCCAAAGACAGAATTAAATTCACCTAAGTTATATGGTTGTATGGCATGTTTCATTGTGCTGGAAGACTATTTCTTCAGCCCTTCGTATTTTTTTACAAAATAGGTTTTTATCCTAGTGAACTACTCTTTCATACTATGTCTGTCTATGGTTTGCCACAAGTAGCAAATCAAAGTCTATGAAGTGATAAAGCAACAAGTCAGTTACTGACATTTTGACTTGTACTCTGAAGTGTACCAGTAATAAAATGATTATTGGTCATTTCAGTTGTAGAGTTGGAAATCAGGTTGCTTATTCAATGGTTACATACAAACAAAATATTATATAAGGACATAAATGGCAAATCTAAACACTCATGTCTGACAAATTTAAGCTTGATGAATTAAATGTCACTGATACTCAGCTGATACAAATGTCAGTCCAATGGACTTCAAAAGAGAATACTGGTTGGTTCAAGTTCAGCATTTCTCCCTGATTTTTTGTTTGTTTGTTTGTTTGGTTGGTTGGTTTGTTTGTTTTGGTTTGGTTTTGGTTGACTGGTTGGTTGGCTGTTTTTTTAATGTAATGCTTGGTAGCCATTGGTAGTACTCTGCCAGATGAGGGACAGTGTATTACCAGAAAATAAGCAGTGTGCTGTCTCCATAGGTATTTCCATAAAGAAATGGGAAGACTTCAGAAATAAGGACTTCATCAGATAAAGCAGAGTGAAGGAAAAGGAAGTAGAAATGGTGGTGCCCTGTTATTGACATATTCCCTCCTGGTTCAATTAAAAAAAAGACATTAATCACAGTCAAAGCAGAGAAGGAACAGACACATGCAGACATAGTAAACAGGAGAAAGACAAAATGAAGCAGCCACATCAATGGGTTGAATCTGATCACCACCAGCTTCTCCATTTTTCCATTCCACTGTGGAATCTAAAGAGTAATGAAGATCAACAGCAAAACCAAAATCCCCTAACCTTTTGGAGTTTGTAAATTATTTGTCATTGCAAACCTAACAAACAGATCTGGAAGTGAAAATTTCTTGTAGAGTCTTGTTCATGTTCCCAAGGCAATGATCTCTCATTGCTATAATAGAGTTTAACCACAGATGTTGGTTTAGTTTTTGATATCACTGCTTACAGATTTTGAAACTCCCATTAATTCCAGTTAATCAGTGTAGAATTTTTTATGTCCTTTAATTTAAATATATGTTAATGACTTTGCTGGCTCATGGAGTCACAGGGCTGGAGAGGCATTTGGAAGTCGTCTGCTCCATCCTCTGCACCAAGGCTATATGAGCTCTAACTGTCTCTTTCCTGACATATGTCTAATCTGTCTGCAAGGGCTGACATGAGGAGAGTTGAAATGGGAAAGAAGAAGACATGACTTTGAAGGAGATGAAAAAGGATTTAAAATGCAACTTACATAGTTTCAACCAAGCTTTTCTTTGGCTCGATCAACAGACAGGCATTACCAGTGTGTATCACTCTGCTTCTGCCAGGTAGTGAGATATAAGTGGTGGGGTCTTATCACTTTGAACTTCCTTCTACATCTTTTTCATCTCAATTTCAAAACCTGTGAGGTTGTACTGTGGTCCTTTTTGACAACTCAGCAAATGTTAATGTCTTCAGAAAACAGCCTGAAAACAGGCACTCTTTCCTTTGACAGCAATGTGCAATAATAGTAACACCCTTTCCTGAGCCTGCAGCTAACGCAGAAACTCTTTGAAACTCAGTAAACATACATTTTGCTCTAACACTTGTCATCTCCTTCCTTCACAGGCTCTGTTTGGCTGGAGGCCTCCTTCCTCTTATATCTATCTGACACACATTTTGCACAGGAAGCCAAAAAGGGCTGAAGTCAATGGCTTAGCTGCAGAACACAGCAGAAGAAATAATATCTCCTCTTGGTTTAAAAACTCTTGAGTGAATGATCTTCTGCATATCACTTGAGCAGATGTGGCTAAAAATCTTGTATCTGGAGGAGCTATTTTCCCTTCCTAAGATTTCACAATCTGGTGTGAGCAATTCCAAAACCTGGGATTCATTGAATAATTACAAACCTCAGGAATGAGCTTGTACATATTCATTGGCCTTGGTAAGGCTTCCTCTCAACTAAGGCTGCACGAGTAGAAAGAAACTGGGTTTACCAGTCAGGAGGTTTGCCAAAAGACTTTTATTTATTTATTTATTTATTTATTTAAAGTGTTTAGTAAGGCAGTAAAGTCTTGCAGCTGAGTATGCTTTGAGACGTTAACGGACTGTGACTTTTCTGTCCCTCTGGATTTGTAAGGTCCTTGTGCAAGAGATGTAAACTTAAATGAATTGACGTTTAAACACGTCTATATGCACCCCAGGTTATGCAGGCATTGGGGATATATGAGCAACAGAAAATGTTGATGCAGTCTAATTCAGTCTGTTCCTTAGCCTCAGCTCCACTGCCTAAAAGACAAAATAGTTGGATTTCAGTGTGCAATACTGGGAAAAATACCGATGCTTCCATGAATCCCACTTTTCTCATTGGTATAATGTGAGCAAATACAACAAACAACCTAGGATTAAATGAACAACACATTAAATCAAATATGCTGTTAAAAGAAATGATCAAAAGCCACTTCCAACAAGATGATAATTTTCAATGTTTGCTGCTCATCTTGTTCTGCTGGGCCAAAGGGGTAATGGGTTTGAAAGGAACCATGAATTACTAGCAGAACTGAGCTTTGTAAGAATCCCTCTTGGATTCTCACAGAAGAGCATACTCGGGTAGCCTCTTGACCATAGGATAAAGTGAGCTTGTGAATTTCAGTCTGCATTTTAGCATGACTGGTCACAGTGAAACCCACCCAAAAAAACCTCTCTCAAATGTTGAGCTTTGTTTGATCTTGACTTCCCCAGATTGTCATCACTCTTAACAAAAACTGTATTCCTGAGATTGCCAGTTATTATACTCACTAATGGAAGTACACAGTGGGATACACAGTGTGAGTCCCAGAGATATTAACCCTGGTCATATCTTCAGACAGTATTTAGCTCTATGAGCTCACAGAAAACTTTAACTATAAAAGATAAAGTCTGCAATGAACACACAAGCATGTAAACATTAGTCATTTTTTCTGGTTTGCCAAACAGACTTCTCTTTTTTTGATGGGATTAGAAACATCAGAGCTCCTTCACAACAGCTAGGAGCAGAGGCAATTTTAGGAAACAGTGAGTCTTGTGACTATACAATATCAGCGAGAAAAAACAGCTCAGAATCATATTTTCCAAAACGTCAAAGGAGGATTAAGTGTTTGCCTGTCAACCAGCAAAGGACAGCAGCTGATGGGTTGGTACCTATTCCTGCTGCTGGCTGTCCTATATGGAGGAAAGGGAGAATGGAGAGCCGGTGGCAGAAATACCACTTAACCCTACCAACATGAACCCAACATCACATAACGCTTCTGCAGTTCATCTCTTATCCTTAAATATTTCAATCTGCAGTGATTGGCACCCTGTGCTGGGTGAATGACTTAGGAAAACCCACTTGATTCTGCTTCTTTTTATGAAGGTTTAATACATTTTGGGGAAATCCTTTTCAGATGAAAGATCAAAGATCCTTGGTGATATCATATCTTTAGTAATATTAAGGAAAGAACATTGATATTTTTTCTTAAGCAAAGCACTCAAAAATTATCTTAAAAGTTTCTAGGTTAACATAATTTTGCTATTTCATTCATAACAGTCTTGACAAGATCAGGTCTTCCCATTAAAAAAAAAAAAAAGAAAAAAAAAGACTTTAACTTAATAGTATTTAGTAACTTAGGAACATGATTTTTGATTTAACAAAGAAAATAGCCTGGGAAGATGTCCAGATGCAGTAGAAATTGTTGTTGCTGCTGCGGACAAGGAGCACTGCTGAAAATAGTTTTTTAAAAAAATCAATAGGAAGCAGATGATAAGACCTGTTCATAAATGCAATGTAAATGTTATTGAAACACTAATTATATTCCTCTGATTTATCACAACAGATTCTGCATGGGGTGAAAATTTTATGTAAGAAGCCAAAAGATTTGTCCTGTTTGTTGTTGTTGTTGTTGTTGTGTTTTGCTTTCTTTTTTTTTTTTTTTTTGAGATGCAGTTTGCAGATCTAATCATATCAACAATGACGAGGACATTCTTATGTCCAAGTGATGTCCATGTTAACAGCTCCTTCAGGAAATTTCTTTTACACATCTGGCAACTTCAGAGACCCCAGAAAAATCATCTTTATATAAAATAATCTTGAACAAACTAACTACCTGTTGATATCAGCTCTTCCTTTTCTTATTCTTGCCAATTCCTCAGCACTACCATGGAGCAACCCTTCATGCTAAAGAAGTTCCTGCCAATGGCTTGGGCAGAGGTACTGAGTCATGTCAGGTGGGAGTGGGGAGACCCTGAGGAGTGAGAAGCAGGTGGAAAGGGTCCAACACAGGGCCACCAAGATCATCAAGGTCTCCTATGAAGACAGGGTGAAAGGGCTGGGACTGTTCAGCCTGGAGAAAAGGAGGCTCAGTGGAATCTGAACAATTGATCTGCCATGCCTGAAATGTGGCATCCTGTGCTGGGATGGAGGACCCCTGAGATGCCACCAGCCTCCTGGGATGAAATATCTGATGGCACCAGCTGCACCTTTCCCATGTACAGCATGGGATACTGCAAATCTGCTTCTCAGGGGCAGAAAGCCGCTCACAGCCCTTGCAGGATCAGGGACAGAAGGACATGTTTCTAGGGTGCAGCAGTGACAGTTTCATAAATGTCAGCTTATGCCTTCCCACATGGTCAGGTATATGGAAATCCCTGAAATTTTATAGTATCAGATTATGGGACTGAGGATAAGGATCCTTCCTAGTTGTTTTTTAATCTAAAATTCATACTCAAACTGCACAGAAGCTGTTATTTTGCCTCTGTTCTGGCTAATAGCTTTAAAATTGCATATTTGTGAGACTATCTCTAAAAACAGTGGGCTGGGTCAAAAAACAGATAGTGAATAATTACTAATTAATCAGCCATCAAACTAATAATGGGCCTTCAGTTTTGCCAACAAACCCCACTACTAAATCGCTCCCTCATTACCAATAACTACCAATTTAGAGGCTGTGTTATTGCACCAGTTTTATTAATGTCACATTCAGAAGGATACTGTAGCAATAAACTGGCATAAGGTTGTAAAAAGAAGGTTGCTGTACATTTTAATAATGTATTTTATAGCACAGTTTAATATTCTGAATCCAAGCTGCCATGCTTTATAATCAGAAGAGGAAAAAAGCAAGCCAATCAATCATCCTTACCTATTCACACAGCATCTAGCTAACCAGAGTCATGGTGATATATGTGGGGATAATATCTTGTTCCAAAAACCTTGTTATTAAGCAACACTATTAGGTATAATTTGTTGTAATGCCTTATAATAAGCTTAGTAATATGTTTCTAAATGATTTATAGGGGGGTTCATATTTTTTTAAGCAGAAGTTGTCTACAGTCACTCCTGGAAATGTGCTTCACAGCTGATGAGGAGCTGTGGATGAAGTGGGGCTTTCTGAGAAAGAGGAAAGGGCTTTCATTCTGTGGGGTTAGCCTGGGGCTGGGCTCAACCCTTCATCCAGGTCTTCTCATGGGGAAAAACCTGCATCCCAGATGCTAAATCTATTAGTGACCATATTATATTAGAGCAGCCAGGAAACTAAAGTTGGATTTGGAAGTTCCTACCCTGGCTTTGCCATAGAACTCTTTTTGTTTCACCTTTGATTAGATATATGAGTCTTAATCTGCAAACAAGTAGAAATCTGCAGGACTGAGGGGTTTAAACCCTGCTATGGGTTCAGGTCTTTGTTCTCAGTTTGTAAAATATTGTTCCCTGCAAATATACAGTGGTGAGAAAAGATGAATTAAAAGTTGCAATAAACTCAGATAATATGAGGAAAGAGCCCCAAGAAAAATTATTAGAAGGAAAAGTTTGGTCTCCAGTACTTTATTCCATGTGTTACCATTTGGGAACTAAAAGTATACAGAGGACTCGCTTGAGGCCTCAGAATTGTTTGTGGTTTCAGGCATGTGCAATGCTTTCAGGTTGCAAGTGGCATGTAGCCCTTGCTCTGGCAGCTGGGAAAGGCAGTCTGGTAATATTGTTGTGGCACCTTTTGTATTTCCAAAGTTTGGACAGGACACATAAGTCTGAAAACACTCCTGAAGCAGAGAGAAAAATATAATGCACTCAGAACTGAAACAAAGATAATATCTCACTGCTTTAGAGGCTGGGATTTATGGCTCAAATGCTGGAGTGAGATCTTGGAGATCCTGTGTAACCTAAAGCTCACGGCAGTCTGCTCTGAGTTAATTCATCTTTGGGTCAGGCCCTTTCCTGCCTCTATACCAGACACCAGTGGTCTTAAATTAGGTTGTATGAAACACCCACCCCTGTTTTTGTGTCCTCTGGGAGGAGGGATGAAAAGCCTCTGGGAAGATCAGTTGCAAAGAGACCTTACAGATCAGATGGGTGACAGAACATGGACAACTTACTCTGACCATCCTTATTGCACAACTGCTTGGGAGTTGCAGAAAGGGCACCAAGGCAATAGAACATGGCTCCTGGCCAAATAGTCTATCCAATAGCATAATGTAGGCAGCATCCTCACAGTCATCACTTTATTCCACATTTAACACCCTGTTGTGATGAGATTGGATGGTTTAACCAATCCTGCAAATATTGTGTATGTGACTGTTCTTTCCTTTCTGGTCTTCCTGGACTGGAAAAGGAAAATTTCTAATTTCTATTTCAATAATCATCCACACCTGCAATACCTCATTCACATGTAATAAAATGTCAGAGAGACCTGACAGAGGGCAATATCCTCAGGCAGTTGGACCACCCAAATCAGGCTGGAAGGTGAGGAGAAAATGCTGAGCCTTGGGGAGGTGTGTGCATGATTTTCCACCCTGGCAGCAGCTTGGCATCAGCTGGGGATGGGAGAGGTGAGGATGGGAGGAGATGGCACAACGCAGCACACTGACGGGCTAAGTGTCGATTCCCACTTAAATCCTTGACACCCAGCCAAGGGTTCCATTTTCCCCAGCAGGAGACAATTGTTCCTCTGTGCCATGTAAACGATGGGCTATTAACTGTAGCTGCAGACATTAATTTAACACAAAGGATCGTACTTCAGTTCCTCTGCAGTGGAACATATTGCTGGTGTCTAATGACTCCGATTACAGTCCCCACTTGCTGGTGATGGACAGGGCTCTTCCCTTCCAGCAAGCTCAGGAACCAGGCCAGAAGGGTTCAACATCAAGATATATAGCTGTTCTTTACGACTACCGTGAAGGTTTGTGACCTTCACGTAGATTGGCTTCTAAATAGAGATGATCATGAGTAAAAGATGCTTGAAGTCAATTCCCTGGGTGGATTCTGGGTGTAAACCAATGTGGTGCCAATTCCATTTGATGGTGTTTACATTGCTCTGTCCTAAGAATCATTGACTCCTGAATTTGGCTGAGTTGAAGAGTAGCCCAACACAGTCTTCACCAGGTTTCTCACTGGGCAGACACAATGAAATATTTATGAAAATTCACAGCGGCCTTAAGCACATCCGGGAAGTAGAATGAATATTCTTACTATACTCAAAGGGGTTGTTTACTGTCCCGTTATGCTGGTACTTATCAAAAGTTTGATGAAACTGTCCAAAAAACTTCACCTTGGGCAAAGTATCAGATAATGACCCTGTTTAACATGTGTTTTGTTTTGTAATTTAGCTGCTTTACACATTAATTTTCTAAGCTTCTCTTAACTGCATTGGTTAATTAATTAAAATACCATTCCTACTGGCTGGATAGATCACTTCTGTCACATCTACTGCAGTATTTCACTTTACTGTTGACTAAAAGCAATTGCCTGTTAACTGTCTTACTCTAATTGGATGGTTGAGGCTTATCTTCTTTGTGTTCACTTTTTGTTGAAGCCAAAACCTTAGCAGAGAAAACAGGAATTTCCTCCAAAGTTGTTGAGTATTCTCTATTTTCTCTCTATATTCTCTCTGACTGTGTAATTCACTTGGGGCTGGTGACTTTGTGGCTTTATTTACTCAAAGAGTTGCCAAATCATGACACAGCTCAGTGCTACATGGTGACTGTCCCATTGGAAAAAGATTTGTTTGCATAGGGACAGATCCTGGCTACTTTATGACACCAGATGAAAGATAATGTGGATCAAAATCAGGAAAAGAAAGAGAAAGAGAGAAAGAAAGAGGAGAGAGAGAAAGAGAGAAAGAGAGAAAGAGAGAGAGAGAGAAAGAGAGAAAGAAAGAGAGAAAGAGAGAGAAAGAGAGAGAGAGAGAGAGAGAGAGAGAGAGAAAGAAAGAAAGAAAGAAAGAAAGAAAGAAAGAAAGAAAGAAAGAAAGAAAGAAAGAAAGAAAGAAAGAAAGAAAGAAAGAAAGAAAGAAAGAAAGAAAGAAAGAAAGAAAGAAAGAGAGAAAGAAAGAAAGATAGATGAAGGCCAAGTAATCAGTGAAAGAAGGAGAGGGATTGGGCCCTGCTGTTATTATTAAAAGCAAATCCCTGCAGATCTCTGAGGATAAAGCTGTTGTCTAATGGAAGCAGCTAATAAACTGAAAAAGCCATGTAAAGGGAAACAATCCATTATTTATATGACAGATAAACTGCATAACGACTCCTTATCAAGTTAACATTCTAGGCCAGATACTTTCTCTTCTAACCTTCAAAAAGTCTAATAAATAGTCATACGGTGTTATTATTATTTTTTTTTTAAATTCAATTCAGTGTTTCTATTAGCTAGGTGAGCACCTGCCATTTCTGAAAGAGTTGCGCTCTGCATAATTTACACTACCGCTGGATTGTTTAGCAATCCTTCTCAGAGAGGCTACTGACAATAAATTAGTGCTTTGCAGTGATTTAGACATTTTTATATGTTTATAATCTTTTCCTTCCCCTCTTCCATAGTCAACAAATTCAGTATTTGTTACATTGTCAAGGTTCTGATGCTTTTCTTTCTTTATTGCCATATATTCTGTGTTTTACTAGAGTGCTCAGTTGTTCTTAGTGTGACACACTAATAATACCTTTCTGTTGGATGTGGCACTTCTCTGAGGATCTGAAAATATTTTGTAAACTTTAATTAACCTCCTAATTACTCGTACTGCAATGTCAAACTAGATCCTTAAGGCATTTTTCCTAAGTGCTGATGAGACATCTGTACTCACCGAGATTGACAAATTTGAGTAAATAAAATCTTCCACCCATACGGGAGTGTTTTTGAACTCAGGTTTTTGTGGGAGAATGGGGTCTTGTTAAATGGGTTAAAATTTTAAAAAATAAGATGGGTAAAAACCTTAACAGGTCATTTAATCCATCCCCACCTCAGAGACAAGGGTTATTATATGATAAAATGAACTGCACTGAACTGAAAGAGTTGAGGTTTATTGTATGGGAATAAAAGCTTGAGAAATCTGCAGTTTGAGATTTTCAAACTTCTTTTCAAGAAGTTTTCTTGGATCTAGCCTGATGGGGTCAGTGCTGATTTTCAGTTTATTCTGACAATGGGCTTTTGCCTTGCAACTTCACTCACTGGATCTCAAAAATGTTCGTGTCCTTACTTCCATTAAACAGAGAAGAAACCCAATTCACAGCACAAGGCTAGAGGCTCACACAAAATCACAGAGCAGAAGCATGTGCTGAACTGACCTCTGCTGACAGCAGTTCACTGGAGTACAACAACTGTTTGAAATTTCGCCTCTGAACTTGTAAAAAGTGCTGTGTTCATTCTGTTCTACAAGCATGAAGTAGTTCTCCATGGGATGCTCTCTCTGCTGGGAGATTGCAGGATGTCTTTACAGGAACAACAGCTCTTATGCTTTTATAACAGTTTTCTGTCCACAACCCCTGTTTGAGGCTACAGTCTTATCATCCAAGAATACCTCCTTGTGTGCCAATACTCCATATGGGGCAGAGGGAAGGGGAGAGGAGACAAATGTGTTTTATATATACAGTTGATCTAAAACATATTGTTAAATCTCAGTGTTTTACATGGGAAAGTTTGGTTTATAAAGAATGTGGGTTTGTATCTCAGCTGGAGCATGAAAAACAGAGGTGTCTGATGGAGTTTTACATGTCACCCCCAGCATCCTATCTGGTCCCTAGATGCTGCTTTAGAAGAGTACCAGTTCCCTAGATGTCCTCTTTCAGCTTTAGGCACATTTGGATGTCTCGTACAGCCCTAGACGTTCTCATGGCCCTAAACATTCTGTTCAGGTTAACTTGATTAAACCTCAGCAGAAAGTGGCAGCAATGCCACTGTGGCTCAAGGGAGGTTTTCTCTTGGCTTTCAAGGTCAGGATTTGTGCAGAGCAATATTGAGTGGACCTGAACTTAATGCTAGAAAAATGGGAGGTGATTTACTTTGGGCTGCTTTGATGCAGGTATGTCCCGGATCATGTTATCTGTGCCCAGACAGTTTCAGCAGGAGTTCAGTTTGCATCCTTGGAGAATGAAAAGCATAGAGCCATAGCTATGGTGTCAGAGACCATCCAGTGTTGGCCATGGTCTTCCCACCCCCAGTCCTTTGCCTAGTGCCAGTGGTGGAACTCTGCCACCCAGTTCCTGGCAGGGGGTTCATGGCCACTCCATTGTCCTAGCACCTTTTCATCATGTAGGGCTGGCACAAGCCATAAATACAACAGCAAAAATGATTGGTGTGATGGGAGCATATCCAGAAATGGGGCTGTGGAGGGCCACTCTGCATTAAAGGGGCACCTTCACGTCTGTTACCAAATAGCCTGCTAGTGACAGGTCATTGCATTTGCATGGGGCAGTGAGCGTCAATACAAGTCAGCATGCTGAACTCAGTATCACATTTTAGAGAGCAGGCAATTTGTAATCTGTGGCCCAGAAGCTCTGGCTGTCATTTCTTGAGCTGTTGTTGTAAGTCTCATGAGATAGTAGGGTGACTCTAATGGTGATATGATAGTAATTTGGTCTTATTGCTCAGGTTCCCTGGAGACATAAGATCGCAAGAGAGCCCTGGTTTACTTTTTATAACAGAAGACTTTGTATCTTGCACATTTGAGAAGTGAAAGAACACAAGCATTACAAGCAAAAAATGGAGGGTAAATATAAAGAACATAATACTTAAAATGCAAAAAATGTCATAACTTTTAAGCTACTACTAAAATTTAGGAGCTCATACCTTCTGAATATACTAAGTTGATAACAATAAATTCTTTTTTGTGATGGCAAAAATATTTTTTCCTTGACAAATATCCCTGGCTTATAGCAGAGATTTATTTGTAAAGTGGTTTCATAATATCTCCAAAATACAGTATTTTGCTGCTTAAATTTATAAGCACTGTGTGATTTATTGCTGGGGAAAGAGATCACAGTTTAATTATTTATTTTTTTTTTTAAATAAGAAAATGCTATATTTGTAACAACTAAAACAAAATCTTCATTCAAAGCTCTTTAAGAATGAGTTGTCATTTCAACTAATACATTAAAACTAAAGCAGAGGTATATGATTTGGGTTTGGGGTCCACAGCTAATTTAATCCTCTATATTTAGTTTAGAAACACAGCATTATCAGCTTGATTTACACATTATTCCTCCTGCTGCAGTGCAAATGAATCCCTGCCAGCAGACCAATACTCATGAATGAGATGACGACAATTAACCAATCTGCCCCATACAAAAACCAAACCCGAAACTGCCTTCAAAAAATGCCCATATCTTTAGGAACTCTGAGCAAATTCAATATGAATTCCCTCTGACTTTCCCTTCCTTCTAGAAACTGCAGACTTTTTCTTAAATGTCTATTGTCTTACCTCTGCCAAAACTCAACAAAAATTAGCTTGTTCAATGCCCAATACCTGTAACTCTAGAATATGTTCCAAGAACAATAATCAGCAAGTAGTAGTTTTCATTCCTACATTGCTCAGAAATTAAGCAGGAATATGTATGCAGGGGAGAAATGGGAAAGGTGTTTATGTCTGTGTTTTTAAGTAATCAAAACTGTAATTACATTACAACACAGTTCTGAATTTGCTTATTTTACTCTTATGTCATTGCCACAATTTCAGCAGGGTTATCCCAAATTTATGCCAGCATAAATGACAGAAGAAACCTGGTGCTGTCTGTGCATGTAGTGTGTATATGCACCATCTTTTTCTCCTTCTATATCTCTTTGTCTCTCTCTCTCACACACATACATACACACACCTATTTTCTCACCCTGTTTAATGTTTTCATATGCAAAATGTCGGCTCTGCCTCTATTATACCAGTTCTACTATCATAATGAAAAATAAGAACATTGACATCAGACTACTACATATAAACACAAAATAAAAAGGTGTATTTACAGACATTCAGTCCTCAGGATGCAAACATACCTACTACTACACGAAAACACAGCATATGGCAACTTAACAGGAAATAAAAACAATTTTCTGTTAGTAGAAAGAGAGAAGCCACCACACTTCATCTATTTCTCTCTCTGTAGGAAGGTTAAAAGAGATGAATAAAGCTGCTATGTAGAGTTATAGATTAAGAGACTCCAATGGGAAATTTTCATCTTCCATTTAGAATATAGAAGAGAAATGGCCAGATATATTGATCCTTTCTGTCTCAGGACAGAGTCTTTCTGTGGCTGAGGGTGCAACACATTCCCCAGAGAACCAAGGAAAACAATTTCCAAAAGCATGTGGTAGAAATAGCACCCCGAGTTTGAATTTCCAATCTATGTAGGATTGTGCAAGAGCAGAAGAGCCCTTGAGCCATGAGAAAAACAAGCCATACCTCTTCCATTAATTCATAATGGTCCGTCCCTTCTTCAGCAGCTCTAAAGACCAAGTCTGTTCTTCACTTATGGCCCACATCCTACAATTTAGTGCCCATGCAGAAGAGGGTATCTTGACCCCCAGAAAACAAAGGTTTCCACCCTTTGGTTATATTTTAATTGAAAAACTTCTGCCTCTTTGCTTCCGGTATATTCAGGGTGTTTAGATATCTTTTCCACTTGGCTAAGATTTCTATGATATTAAAGTCTCTAAATCCATACTAACCAGATATGTGACTGCCCTGATTTTTGAAAGTAGGAGTTCTCCCTGAGACTCAATCCACTTTGATAGGGGTCAGTAATTATGAAGCTTTACTATGAGATTTTAGGAGTTTATTTTCAGAAATCCAGCCTGAGCCTGGTTCTGCTTCCAGGGAGCCTCATGGATCTTCATTTAAACAGGAGCAGCTTTGGGGCCTAAATAAAATTCGATCATCAAGGCCAGTAGATACCCACAACAAATCCGAGCTGACAGCTGTTTTCTCCAGGGCTAAATTTGTACCAAAGAGTTTAGGAAACATAAGCAACTAATCATCTCATCCTGAGAGAAATTAGTCAAGTATGAAAGGATTAAAGGGACCCTGAAAACTGAGAGGAAAAGTAAAGAAGCTTTTCATAAAACATCTTTTTTAATACTCAGTAGAGTTTTCCTCAGTAGGAAATTTTGTCCAGTCATATTAAAGTCACTATCTGTTCTGCCAGCAGTGCATTGCTGCTGTAAAGAAAGGTAAATCTTTCTTGCTGCTCTGGAACAAATGTGTTTGGGGGAAGATCCATACAACTTCCCTTCACTTCCTTAGCCAGGTCAGTGCTATGATTTGACTATTATTTGACTGTTATTTAGTCTCCCTCAGTGCCAGAGGAGACACAGAAATACCCTTAAACTTCAGAGTCTTCATTGTCATTCTTTTTACCTTATTTATTTATTTTCAACAGAGTCCTTTCTCCACGATGTAACTTCTCAGAAAATGAATACCAGTGCTAGGTGATATCTTGGTGATATCTTACTTCTCTGGGTGGGGAGCTAAATTTCAGGAAATTATTGTATTAACCTAAATTATTGTATTATTTTATTAACCTAAAGTCTTTGGAATGGTAGGGCATGGTAGCAGAGAGATCTACAACACTCCTCCTGGCATAAAGGTCTAGTTAAAAACATCATTTATTAGATCACAAGGGCCAAAGTCATCATTGCACAACAGTCATGGCCACATGGCAACAACGTGTAAATTAAAGGTGCTCTGTGGGATGGGGCTGTTGATATCAGGTTGCATTCTGCATTTGCACATAAGCTTTTAAAAAGGAGTGGTCAAAACCTGATATGTGCAGGTCATGCTCTTCCCAGATAAACTTTACCTTCCAAGATATAGCTCAGTTCACAATATGACAAACACTGGGGCTATGAAGATGGTGAAGGGTCTAGAGGGGAAAATATGTGAGGAGCGGCTGAGGAACCTTGGTGTGTTCAGCCCCGAGCAGAGCAGGCCGAGGGGAGGCCTCATGGCGGCCTGCAGCTCCCTCATGAGGGGAGCGGAGGGGCAGGCGCTGAGCTCTGCTCTCTGGGGACAGCGACAGGACCCGAGGGAATGGCATGGAGCTGGGACAGTGGAGGGTCAGGCTGGGGGTTAGGGAAAGGTTCTGCACCCAGAGGTGGTGAGGCACTAGGACAGCCTCCCAGGGATGGGAGTGGTCATGGCACCAAGCCTTCTGGCATTCAAGAAGCATTTGGACACCACTCTCAGACACAAGGAATGATTTTGGGTGGTCCTGTGTGGACCCAGGAGTTGGACTTGATGATCCTTGTGGGTCCTTTCCAGCTCAGTATGTTCCATAATTCAATAATTCTAATGTTAGGAGAGTCATGGAGAAAAAGAAGAGACCAAAAGCAGAGGTCAAGGATCATTGGTGTTCGTGCAACTTAACAGTCATACCACCCAGAATGAGTTACCTCGTTTTGATTTTCCATGGACTTCAGTAGAAATGAAGCAAAATTAACATTATTCAGCAGCACATACCAATATTGCAAAAGGAACATATTTTGTCCAGTATATAAACTCTCAGAACCATTTTACAACATAATTGTGCATAACTTTAAAGCATAACCAGTTCCACCAAGACAGGGGCAGTATGGCAAGCAAATTTGTTCTGGTGATGTGACGAAGGTAATGCGAAGAGGATGTGAGTTTTTTAAATCTCCTTTATATCTTACTACCCTTCTTGAGTGTAGGAGCTATGCTCACCCACTGTTGCATGTCCCTGGGCTGCAAGTGCCAGCACAGTTATTGCACAAGGACTCTCAGCTGATAAGGCCTCTTTTCTGACCCCAGTCAGCCCAGTGTGAGATGTGGCTTTACATTGGATGAGAGATTTTTGTTGGAGTGAACTGCAATCAGTTTAGGATTAATGTTGCCAAGAACTGAGATGTCAACCTTACAACACAATTGGAAGAGACATTCAGTAGCAGTACAGGCTGCAGAGCATTTTGGCACATCATGATTGCTTAGGTCAGGCACGAAGATCAGTTTGTCCATTGTGAATGCTACAAAGGTTGTGGGAAAGGCTTCTAACTCCAAGCCTTTAGTGTTGATTTTTTTTCAAATTTTGTATTGAAGCGAGAAGTAATTTAGTCTGTAGCCATGCTCCATCTTCTCCATCAATATGCTTTCCTAACTTTTAAATGGCTTGCTCTGTAGCCTGAATAATATTCTTGCTCTGGCTTGAGATCAGAGGGTCACTTCAGCAGAGACACAATACAGAAATTTCTCCCTGAAAGACTCCAGGCAGATCCTCCCTAATGCCCATCCTGCTGTTTCATTTACCTCTCCCTGCTGTCACAAGAAGCCTGTAGAGATCACACCTGGCATTCAAGAAGCATTTAGAGATGACAATTGGGGTAGCCATGGCCTATGTTCCTGTGTATTCATGGCAAATTGGTCTAGACCATGGTGGCAGATAGTGCTGAAGGATACATGGGAAAAAAAAAAAAAAAAAAAAAAAAAAAAAAAAAGCCTTTTCTGCTCATCTTGCAGAAAAAGACTTTGCACAGCTTTCAGGGTTGGAAGAGCGTCAAGAAGAGATGTCAGAATGGAAGGGTGTGAACAACACCTAGTTCCATGGCTGCTTTTTGTTTGTTTAAGAATATAAAGCTTATTAGAGGACTATTGTATTATTAGATAATAAATAATAATTCCTTATTAGAGGAATCTTATTGCACTCCCTCATTCATCTTTTTAGGGCATAAGACAACTGGCAACCTGGAGTCAGGAAGAAACTTTCTCTCCCATCAGTCTCCTGCTGCTTTTTCATGCATCCCTCTGCAGCTGGACATTGGTGTAGACAGGAGTAGATGGACTCCGTGGTATAGTGCAGTGGATAAGTTCCTTAGACAGCTGCAGCTTCCCTCCCTCTGCATTTTCCCTTCTTTTCTCACCATTCTCTTGCTGTCTCTCAAATCTTTTTTCTGAACTGTGCTAGCAGATCCTCATACCTATCTATAGATGGCAGCAACTTTCCAAATCAGTTGCAGATGCTGATTAAACGGGCTGGTCTCTTGCTTCGTAGGGACACAAGTGTTTCATTGCATGAGATAGGTAGCAAACTGTACGTGGATTTAATAGCATGTACCAAAAAGTTCATTCACTCTGTAGAAGGGTGCTTTTCTTTGAGTGTGCTTCTGAAAGGGTTTGCATTGACAGCAGAGATGTGTGGGGATGGAGAAAGCATTTGGGGGAAGCAGGTGGATTCCTTTATTCTGCCATTAGCTGCCAGCTCAGAAATATTGAAAAAATAAAAAAAAAAAAAGAAAAGAAAAAAAAAAGTGCTCCCTGCCTGTAATTGTTGCTGGCTCTTAACATATGTCAGGCTCTTATCATTTCATAGCAGCTGGCAAGTTCATGCAGAACCACCAGGCAGCCCACTGTGGCCAGTAATCAGTTAAGTACAGATGTCCAAATAGATGTAACTTCCATTAAACTTTAAATAAAGATAATTTATGCTGAGTAAACAGACGAGTGAGCACATTTGCCCAAATACAGATGGCACTACCTGATAGCAGTGCATTAGAAGGGTCATTAAACAAGGAGGTTCAATAATGTAATACTCAAAGATGGTCTGCAAGGAAAAAATAGCTGAGATCAGGGGTATAAAGTTTTCCTCCACGTTTTTTTTCTCTTCTTTCTTCTGAATAGTTTGGCAGGTTCAGAGTCTTAATGGGGCAAAAAGGGAAACACTTTCTCCATGAGAGACACCCTTGCACACCCCCAATCCATTTTGAATGAAAAAAAAAAAAAATTCGCTAAACTGTCTACAACAATATTTAAATTAATGGCAAATGGCTGGGGTCAGACACTGACCAACAGGATTTGATGCTGTATTGAAGTTTTCCAGTATAGCGCTTTGTTCAAAACATTTACTTCTTCAGTGTGATTACTTCATTTTATATTTTCTGGCCTCATGCTCATGTCACACCCCAATTCCTGTAGCTGTCAGATTAACACTGCTTTATCAGAAGAAATGCCACTGAATTATAAAACTTCTTTGGCCATTTAACACCTTTATCTCTGCCTTGCCTGTACCAGGATTACTGACACACAGTCATCCTGTCCTTATTCTACTGGAAAACTCCTAAAATGGATATAAAAGAGGACTTTCTAGAAAATATTTTTAACACTTCTTTACTATGTATAAGAAAGCTATGTTTTGTTCGTATAAATCTGTATGTAGGTACAAAAAAAGTTTTTAATCTGTGAAATACTTTTTTTTTTTTTCCCCCAGTTTTTTATGGACATGTGAATCTTGCTGATTTCCTCAGTATTAAACACAAGTGAGTCAAGACCCTTGCTCATGTAAGCCCATTTCCAGCACCTGAAATTTGGCCCTTGTATCTGATAACCTCTTGCTGGAAGCAAATACAAAATGATTAACCTTGATGGAAGCGTATCTCCTTAATACAGAATAAACTGGGACCAGATAAAGGGAAATGAATGCCTACCTGAACAGACCAGAGCATTCAGAGCATCTCTTCCTTGTCCATGTTTTTTTTTTTTTTTCTTTTTTTTTTTTCTTTTTTTTCTTTCTGTTCCCACACCCATACACAGAGTGACTCCATCGCAGAGCCAAGGGACCCCACTGATGCCATAGAGTTGCCACACAGAGACACGTGTAGGGTCATTCCAGCCTTGGACACACAGAGCTGTTAAGACAGCCCCATTCTGAGAGAGGGGACATAGGGTGACAGGCTCTGCTGTGAGGCAGGCTGTGTTAGATCAGCTGCACAGCTTCTGGCCAGCTCAGAGCACGGCCACAGCAACTGAAATCTGATTAGAAAGCAGCATCCTGGGTCTGCCTGTGAAGTACCTGGTGGCTGCATCCTGAGATAGGGCAGGAGCAGGTGGATTGCACTGACCTAGGCTCAGTTCTCCTAGTCTGTAGCGTTAAGCATGTTCTTTACCCTCCCTTTGTATATGCAGAATAATGGGTGGCTGCTTACCTCCTTGAAGAAAGTGCTACCTTTGACTCAAATGCCAGCACTGACAAGTCCTCATAGGTAGTTTCTATGACTGCATCTATCCCGGCTCCTTGCACCCAGCTTGTACCAAGATAAATGTCAGAGCTGAGCTCCCAACATCCTGACACTAGTGTAACTGTTTAATATGCTGCTATGGTCTCTGGCACAGGCTCCTGATGAACTGTATGTGCACTCCTTTGGATGTCTGAATTTTCATGCTGGTGCTTGATGTGCAGCTGTAACAACGGCTTGATCCAAAGGAATGAGTGGGAGGGAGCATACCTGTAATCACATTTTGGCTGATCTGGCAATAATAGCGAGTAAAGGGATCTCAAGTGCTTGGCTCTGCTATGGACCAGTCGTATAAGATTCTTAGGTATGAAGGTCAGAAGGGGCTATTGCAATCACTTCAAGCAAGCTTTTGAAGAGGCCAGAGAATCACATACTGCGTGGGATATACATTGAGGTCCAGTCAGGACCAGTCTTCCCCCAGGTCCAGCAGGTTTTCAGACCTCCAGTTTCCTTTCTGAGTCGTTCTTCAAGATGTGAAATCTGGCTCTGGCTTTATGATTTCCTCAGATATGGCAATTATTATTCCCAACCGCTATTACAGTCTTTGTACTTCTCGTCAGCAGTAATTATTTCTACTTCACTATACCCTCAGGGCTCATTTGTACTAGACTTTGTCAAAATATTTCCTTGTTCCTCAAAAAAAGAGATCATGAGATAGCACTTAACCAAGATGTAAGGTGTCCATGTTCTGTAGCCAGCTCTTTCAGTTACCAGCCTTTCCCACCAAGTGATCCACCAGCCAAGTGTGATGTCTTCTTTTCACCACTGTGATTGTTCTCATTCCAAGAATAACCATTGAACAGACAACTGCCCCATTGCTTGCTGTTGGAAAGGTACAGTCAGACTTGGAAGGGAGAACCAGTCAGCTGATCACAATCTTTGTATAGTATTTGAGCTGTAACTAGTTGCCATGGCTTGGTGCAGTGGCCACTATCTCAGCACTATGAGCTGTGTAACTGTGGCTCATGGGGAAGAAACTCAAGGAGACATTGGTGAATTGTTCCTCCCTTTGCTACTGCTAAACACAATGGTAGTTCTGACACCTTAAATCAAAAAAAACAAGGACCATCAGCCTCCATGCAACCCTCGGGGCTTGTTGCTGTAACACGTCAATCTAAGGTGATATTTTTAAACTGGTGCACATGTTTCTGGGGAAGATGTTGATTTTGGCTATATTTTGATAGTTAATATGGTTTAAATAAAAGCAAGTATGCCTGTGCAGCCTTTTGCATTAAATTAATTTTAAATATTCAGCCTTGTAGAAAAAAAGCCTAGGAGTAGCTGGAAGCAACCACTAAGTCAGGTAAATATCATGGACACAGCTCCATCTCAAGGATGCAAATGAATAGTCACAATGTTGTTTTTTTCTTTTTTTTTTTTTTTTTCCTATGTGTTTGTACTGGTCAGGCTCTAGTTTATTTTATTTATTGTTCCAGATGAGAGGCCTAGAAACTAAATATCCTATATCAAAGGAAATATGCCTTTTGTCATTAATAGGGGCAGTGGATCCTGAGGTTAGACCCTTACTTGTTCTGCCAGGATGGGAATCCTTCAATTTTGTTGAAAGGATTCCCATCCTGGGAATACAAAAAATAAGTTTCAGTGTGACCAGATGCCTCAAACCATCCAATTGGATTAAATAGGAGTTCCTTTTGCCAGGGAAATTTTTAGCCCAAAATCTTTTTTTTTTTTTTTTTTTTTTTTTTTTTTTATTTTCATCCCACTGTCTTCAGCACATTGATGGCCCCGATGTTGCTGATAAGAAAATTTTGACTGACACTACCTGTCAGAAAAAGAAATGTTATAAGAAATGGGTTAAACATTTTACTCTCTGAGTGAACGACCATCAGAGTTAGTAGTAACTTATATATTGACGGCAAGAAGCTCTGTGTGAGTGCTCACGAAGCAGACGAAAAGGGCTGATAGACCAGATCAGTCCAACCACAAAGCACGCTTGAAAATGCACATATACACGGCAAGGTAATTCAGCTCCTGCCTTTGGGTAGAATAATTGCTGTGTGAAACATTAGTGTATCAGCATGAATGTTTCATAAGTTTGAATTTATAAAATATTTCTGATTTTCCTGTACACATGCCTTTCAAAGATAACTTTCAAGTGCTTGTTGTATTATGCATCACACTTTTCAAGAGAACAGCATGATTTCCTTGAAGACATATCCGTTTAGAGAGTTGCCATGGCAATTTGTTCCCACCCCCCAAAAATGCTTAAAAACAGATTTTTCCATTGTCTTCTGATTCCTGCAGATTACAACATGCTTCACTTTTCTTTCTTCCCTAGAGTGACTCTAGGTGAGTGCACAGAAAAAAAAGAAATAAAAATCATTTTCCTATTTAAATTACCTTCTGATGGAAGCAGAAAGATTCTTCCTCCAAAGTTTAGTCACAACCAAGACAGAATTCTCTTACTATTTGAAACAATCATTTATTAACATGATATTTTTTAATCCCAGGGGAACCCTGATAAAATTGCCTGAGCAAACATAAAACCTCTTTATACATATGCAAAGTAATTATTAATCCAATTAACCATCTGCATACCAACATATTTAATTAGTCCTCAGAATTACTCTTTTCCTGCTGTAGTTGAACTAACCACCTCCTTGTGCAATCTGTAAATCTGGCTAAAAAATATTGTTGAGTCTTTTTTTTTTATTTTAATGAAAGATAAGTTTTTGGGGAATTTTTTTTTTTGCTTTTGCTTTTAAGCAGAGGACCACCTTCTGCTCCCACATTAAAACAACCAAAAATGATGAGTATTATATTGTCAAATGCTATCAAATTATGGTCTAATTTCTGGAGGAAAAAAAAAAAAAAAAAAAAAAAAGCAGCAAAAAATATCAATATAGTGATATTTGTATCCCCATTAACTTTTTAACGACAAATATGCTCTTTGATCATTGTTAATTGCTTGGTCCCAGAGCATAATCAGAGAGCATATTTTGACTAGGGAACAGACTGCTTTGCTTGTAAACACTCTTTCTTTCCCTGTTTTTATTGAAAATAAAATAAGAAGCTAATAATCCTAGACAAGTCCATTCCTAGTGCCATTTTATATCAGAAGCTGTGCTGTGTTTTTAAAATAATATTGCTCTTTCACGATTCTTATTTTAATTGCTCTGCCGGGGGGATGGCTCAGAACAAACTATGAGTCCTAATGGTTCTTCTTTGTGCAGAAAATTCTGAATAACTTCAAGGAACCAAAACATGGGAATGGCTTTAACCAGGGCAGCTCCTGGAGGCTGGAGCTCTTTCCACTGATATGAGGAGAAAAAAATGATGTGCAAATAGGAATACACGAATTAGATGGGAGCAGAACAGGGAAAAAGATAAACAGATTAAATCTGTTGCCTTGACACATTGCTCTTGTCACTGAAGGTGACCTGGGGGTATCTGACACATCTTCATGAGGATGGTGTGTTTAGGACCTACAGGAGAACACGTCTTTTTGGGAACCAGGCTGGACACCATAATAAAGGACTCTGGACAGTTATAGTGAGGAAATTGGACTGAATTCTTGGTGCCTACATGCTACACCAGAGGTTTAACCACAAGCTACCCAAGGAGCTCCTAGATAGGTATACCTCCCATCAGGTGTCCAGCAGTGACCTTTCCCTTATGATCTGTGTAATCCTGAGATAAGTGCTCCTGAGCAAGCCATTGTCAGGACTGGCACATTGACCATTCTGTGTGGCTTCCATGCCTTGGTTTGTCTCAGTCCCTGCAGGAGATGTACGACAGATGCCTGCTCAATGGAGCTGGTTACCCAAGCCTGGGCCATTCTCCTTCCCCATCAGAGGAATACAGGAGATGTCCCTGGCTGGGACACTGTATCCAAACAGCATGGGAGCACTGTGTCTGAATGTCACGTGGCCCCCAGAAAATCCAGTTCAACCACCATGAAATCCATGCAAATTTTGGTGCAGAATTCAGGAGGATGTAGCCCGCGTATTAGGAACTGTGGCTAAACCTCAGGCCCCTGTGACATATCATAAGAGTTACAGTAGCTCAGCAGGGGTGCTAGACTCACGGAGTGCAAGGATTAGTGATTTATGGCTCTCTGCAGCTTTTAGACTGTGAGAATTATTTGCTGCTTTCCCTGCCCCCCTCCCATTTGCGCAACTTCAACTATTTCTACTTCACTAAAGCAGTTCCTGCTTCCCTTTGCTATTATGTGTTCTGGAACAATGAACACAATCACCAGTTTCTGAATAGGGTTTTGGTTGCGTGTTTGTACATAGAGGGATTGGAAATAAAAGAATCATTATCTGCTTTCTCTCTACATATATATCTGCCTGTAAATAAGCAGACATCGGATGTCTTGCTTCTTCCCAAGGATGGGTTACAACAGGGCAAACTGGAGACTGTGGGATTTAATTTTTTGCCTCCTAGATATATCTAGGTTTTAATTAGTAAATAATCTGGCTACAGCATTGATCCCACTGAACCAGACGCAATGTTAATTTTAGTAATGCAGTGTGCATGCAAGTGGAGAGGAGTTTTGAATGCTGATTTCCTCTCTGCTTGCCCTTCTGCTTCACCCCAGTTTGAAAAGAAAAGGCAAAGAGATTTTTATATAAATAAGGATCACCAAACCGGAATGAATTTCAAGCTAAGATAAAAGTTGTTTAAGTGTTAAAAGCAACTTACTTGGTGCAGCACCCAGCCTTGCCATCTGCAATATCCATGCTCTGCTGCTTACAGGCTCTGCGGCTTTTCTCTTTTTGTGGGGCTGCTTCCACTCACACCCAATGGTGCCCTAAGCTGAGCCAGCAAGTACCTAACCTTGGAGAGATGCATAAAAACCTCAGGAATTCAAACTTACCATCACTGGATGCCAGGCCAGTGCTAGGAAAAAGGGGATCAGGATGGCAGCCTGCTCTCTTCCAAAATGGAGTAATGCTGTGTGTCATGAGCTAACCCATCCTCTTCCTCCAGATTACATCGTAGGTGTGAGACAAGAACAGACCAGAGCACACGCACCACTGCATTCATCTTCTCATTTGACCTAAAGATGCCCCAGGAAAAACACAATCCTCTCAATTCTCTCCCTTTGAAGCAAGAAAGCAGAGCAAAAGCAAACAACAAGTTTGTACTTGCCTGTGGATCCCAAAGGAGGCTTAGCTGATCTTCTCTGGAGCTCTCTGAAGATGCCATCACGGGTCTTGTAACTCATGCTGATAGTTCCAATCATGCTAATGAGCCTTGAAGTGATTTTTACTTTTAATTCACCTGATTTCAGCTTCTGACCTTTGAGTGATATCATTCAAGGGGTTTTGCTGAATCAAGCCACCCTTCTGCCGGACAATCAGATGTAATATTGTAGTGCCAAGCACCTTAGGCTGGTATATGATGATTTTCAATTCTTTGATTCCTCCAGCACTGAGTTTTTAGAGATGTTTCACCACCCGAGCTGTCAGAGTAGCATAAAACTAATAACCAGGCTGTATTACATCTTGATGATGTGACAATGGTACTGATGGTGCTTATTCTCAGAGACTACAAGGCAGCATTTCTTTGATTGCTTATGGGAACACTTTACAGCTGAAGTATAATTTCATTTATTAGAGGCAGACAGCTTATAAAAACGTGTGAAACACAACAGGTACCAAAAGGAAAGCTTGGGAGACTAATGAGGCACAGGGCTCATACCTTTAAAGAAAACAAAGGTTTCTACAGGCAAATGGCTGATGCAGTTTGTTTTTTATAGAAGTAAATCAATCAAAACATTCAAACCGTGTTATCCTGCAGAGTTACAGCAAATACATTTCATCTAAAATTATTGATGACTTTGCTTTTAAACAGAGGATAAAACAAGAAGGAAAACAAGGAGAAAAAAAAAAAAAAAAAAAAAAAAAAAAAAAGTCCTTAAAATTCAAAGAACTATAGCCAGAGTGAAATCCAATCTAGTAGAAGGGTAAAATGTTCACAAGTAAAATAATAATGGTATTGTTATTACAAAATGCCTCTTCCTCAGAACTCTCTCCCACCCTGTCTGAGGGGCTGAATAAAAGCAAAATTTGATGTAAACACACTCCGTGTGCATCCAAGAGTGAACGTGGGAAGAGGGAAAGTACTAGCATGGTGGAAGAGTGACAAAACAGCTCCAAGTGAGCTGCAGAAGGGTTTGCAAGCCCATTTCCCAGATGAATGGTGATCATGGAGCAGAGATCAAGTGAGGAGTACACGTGCTTCATCTCTGAACTAGTGCTGAGAGGAGGCTGAGGACGTGATAATTAGGATCCTGATTAGGAAGAGACTGATTATTCAATAGTAAATGTCCCTATTATATGGCCAAAGCAAGAAGATGAAGAAGGCAAGGGTTGTGAGATGCTTTCAAAATGTTACAATACACTGGTCATGTGTGTTCAGAACAATGAAAGGTCTCCAGATCATTTGGAAAGTGCCTGCTGGCTTGCATATTCCAAAATACCTCTACCTGTGCAGGGGACTGCAGTGAGGCACACGGAGTCTGCTGTAACTCCTTGCTGGCTAGCCAACAGGCACCTTAGCACAGTCTGATGTCAAATCTTGGTGGGACTTTAGTGGGCTGTTCTTCTGAATACATATGGGTAGTGTATATAGGGTAATATGGAGACTTCTATAAAGTGAGACACTTAATGTGTATCCTATACAGGTCTTCCTCCAGGCTAGAGATTTTAAACATATATTATTACATGGACAGCCATAAATAAAATTAAAATAAAATAAAATAAAATAAAATAAAATAAAATAAAATAAAATAAAATAAAATAAAATAAAATAAAATAAAATAAAATAAAATAAAATAAAATAAAATAAAATAAAATAAAATCCAGAAGTTACTGGCATTTCATATTTGACCAAGAGAAGTAATGTGTAGTGGTTCTGACCAGGATGCCAAACGTCCAGTAACGTCAAATTCTTCACCACCAATACCACCACCCAAAACCCACCAGAATCCAGCCAGCTTGGAAGGAAAACCATGCAGCTGTGCCCCAATTGAACATGTCTCTCCAGATACTTCCAAGATATCTGTCTGAAAAGCCTGAGCAGCTATCAACACCAATGACGAGTGTCATCTCTTACTTCTGGCTCCATCTCCTAATGTAGTACAGTACTTTGCAATGCCTGAAGTTTGAAGAATTAGGACCTAAAGGACTAAAAGTCCCTTAAAGGACTTTTTCCCAACGCAATCTGAGCCAGGACAGCAAAGATGAACGTTAACATGGGTTGAGCATTAGTCATACTCTAGTTTTCAGGTACATGCATTGGTTGGGATAAGTTGGAGTTTAAGAAGTGTTTGGGCTATGCTCTTAGCCATATGGTCTGAATTTTTGGGCAGACCTGTGTGGTAGCAGGAGTTGGACTTGATGATCCTTGTGGGTCCCTTCTAACTCAGGATATTCTTTGATTCTATGATTCTGTGTCTCACCAGTCATGTAAACTATATCCATCAGCTTTTGCAATGAAGAATTTGGTTTCCAGCATAGTCTTTCATGCATGTTGAGCTCCAAAGATCAGCTACAGGACTGAGTAATGGATTGAGCTCAAGGATTCATAGTGGATTGAGCTCAAGAGACCGCAATTATATTCCTCTGTTCTAGACCTCCGAGAAGTCCTTGGGCAAGTCAAGCTTCCTTGATGCCTCAGTTTCCTGACCTGCAAACTAAAAAGAAGTTACTGGTATCATTGTAAAGAATCCTCAGAGGTACCATGGTACAATGCTTGGCAGGAGGTGATGGTCTCTAGGTGGAAACACAGGAGATGGAGACAGAAGACCTCAACCTCAGACTGATATTGCTCAATTTTGCCACCTCTGAGTAGATTTGGGAACCTGTGGTGTCATCTTCTGCCATCTACAAACACCTTTCTGCCACAAATTAGACAACAGCTATGGAAGCTTCATCTGGAAGTGCTGGTTTGGTGTTCACTTGGCTATGTGCCTTTCTTCACATTGTTCTGTGCTCTGTAATTTAGATATGATTGTCTTAATCACAGACTTTTCTCCCATGGGCCCATGGTAGTGTGTACCCAGAGCCAGGTTTTCTATCTCTCTTTCTTAATGTCTTTTAGCTTTGGATTACAACCTAATTAATGTGCTGAGCTTTCTCTGCCAATTCCTGTTAAGAAAACAATCAAAACGTGTTTAATGAGAGGTGAAAACAAGAAGTATGTTTGATACCCTTCCCTGTCTCCACCATCACCTCATCTCACTGATGACATTGTTTGTGAGGATCATACAGATATCTTGATATCTTGTTTCTCATCCAGTTTCCCGTTTTATTACATTCAGGTAGGAGTCATGAAACCGGTTGTCGTGGTTTAACCCGGCTGGCAGCTAAACACCACGCAGCCGTTCGCTCACCCTCCCCCCTCCCTCTCTGGGACGGGGGAGAGAAATGGAAAGTGAAGCCCGTGAGTTGAGATAAAGACAGTTTAATAAGACAGGAAAATAATAATAATAATAATAATAATGATGATACAATGGTGATAATACGAAAGTAATAATAGTATGTACAAACAAGTGATGCACAATGCAATTGCTCACCACCCGCTGACCGATGCCCAGCCTAACCCCGAGCAGTCCGGCCCCATCCCCCCGGCTAGCCACCCCTATATATTGTTTAGCATGACGTCAGATGGTATGGAATACCCCTTTGGCTAGTTTGGGTCACCTGTCCTGGGTCTGTCCCCTCCCAGCTCTTACTGCACCCCCCAGCCTGCCCGTTGGCAGGACAGAGCAAAGGCTGAGATGTCCTTGGCTTAGTATAAGCACTGCTCTGCAACAATTAAAGCATCGGGGTGTTATCAGCACTCTTCTCATTCTAAGCCAAAACACAGCATTCCACCAGCTACTAGGAAGAAAATTAATTCTGTGCTAACTGAAACCAGGACACCGGTTCAGTTCCAGTCCTCTTGGCTGGGTGGTTGTGGGTTTTGGCAAACTACAAAAGCAAAGAGTTGGGAGTCTGGCTACAACCTTTTGGTTTTCATGTGAAATCCACTTACCACTGTTGGGGAGAGGGACTTAAAAGGAGGAATCAGTACCATAAGCTTTTCTTCGAGGCCCTGGCAGTCTGAAAAATGAGACACCTTTCTGAGAATCAGGCCCATAGATGTGAAGGGCTGAAGTTGCTTTACATGTTGAATTACTTCACACACAGACATTCTCTCTACATCATTGCCAGTTGGGCCCAACCTCTTCTCAAACTGAGCCCACCAGTTACAGGGATGCTGTATCAGAATATAGGGAATCTATATCTCTGGTGGATGACCACTCTGCTTGATAAGTCAGAATCTGAGCCATTCCCCTGCCCAGTCCCGCCTCACACCATGTTTTAAACTATTTTGCTCATACTGGCTGATCCCTTTAGCCTAAAGCCTGATGGTCTCTGTGGGATGCCAGGCTCAGTTTTGTGCCCTCGGGATGGGCTGAGCATGCTGCTCCCCCTCCACCCCGACCACCCACAGTCCTTCAGATTTCAGCTTTTCCTAAAGTTATGTGGTTTCTTTCATTATAAGCCACATGAGAAGTATGGCTAACAGGCAAGGCTGAACCTGCTTTTCCCCTCTGCAGTAAAATTTATGCCATGAACAGAGCAAGTCCTTTAGAAAGCTGCCTCACTGCTCAGGTACATTAACTCCAGGCTATATCCAGCAAGAGTGAGGAGCTCTGGGCAGGAATCAGCATAATCTCTGTTCACTTCTCAGACGCTCTTCTGCCACAGAAGGACAAGGAAAAAGAAATTGGCTGACTTAGCAAGTCATTGCAACCTGGAGCAGGTCACATATCGCGTTATACCCTAGGTGTAATCTCACTGCTAAGCATTGTGCTCACCATGAGCACTTTTTTGCTTGTGTGCTGTGCGTTCATCGCAGCAGAATAAATGCAACGCCAGGACAGCTGCTCTTTTCTCTTGCTCCCTTCCCTCCAATGCATAATGAAGAGAAGGGAAAGGGAATGAAGGATATCATTTGCTATTGTACTTTAGCAGAGGAAGCTCATCTGAACAACTGTCAGCCACATAATTTCATCGGATTTCCCAGATAAAATCTCCTGTTTCGGGGACTGTATTTACTCGGTGTGTTTAATTTGACAATGAAAACTCTGCACGCGCTGATTGTTTAAATAATAGTGAAAAAGAGAAAAACAACAAAGAAAATCTCACAGGCAGCCTAATAAGTGGAAAATTAATAAATGTCAAAAACAGAAGATAAAATTCTACCCAGCAAAGCAGAAAGGAAGTGCCCCCATTTCTTGCAGCTGAAACTGCATAAAGAAATCACTCTGCTGTTTTGCAGCCAGCTCAAATATCAAATGCTGCCATGTACGTTCCCCTCGCCCACCTCCCTTGGGGCTGAGTGCCTTCAAAGAGCTAAGGAATGCTCCCTGCCTGTGAGATTTGGACCTTTTTCAGCTTTTTTTTTTTTTTTGTTTCAAGTATACTTGAGCACCTGAGATAGTATCTGGCAGCTTTTTATCACTGAGCTAGAAATCTTCACAGAAGGGAAGATGGAAGGGAAGAATAAAGGGGGGACAATGCCCTGATGCTGTCAAAGGGGCAGAGCCTGTCTTGGAGGTGTCTGCATGGGGTTTTCCAGGCAGATGAGAGTCCACAATGAATTAAGAAGTAGCTGAGCTGGGCTCATGAGATCTGTGAAGGTGACCGCAGGTTGTGCTGCTACGCTATAGCTACACGGCCAATGATTTGGGGCTGAAGCAGAGGTAGAAAAAGTTTAGTCTGTGAAGTCTGGTGGAGGATGGAGGACTTTGAGGCACCTGGGGCTGCCATCCAGCAGCAGTCTGAATGATGCTGTCAGAAAGAAACAAAGTAAAAACCAGAAGTCATGCTTTGCACACACCCCAAATTACTGTTTATGAGCAATAGTTCATGATCCCTCTGGGAATTCCCTATTAAAATGAAAGCATTTGAGACTGACTAACAAACTGATCACAGACTGAGTTATTGATTGTACCATTAAGGTCTTAGTTTGAAACATTATTGGGTTAATGAAATGATCGAACATTTCTCTCCGGCATAACCAGCACTGCATTTCTTCTTAGTCTTTTCCTTCTCCTCTTTTAGGGTTCAGGCTAGCTCACGCTAAATCCAAGAGGGATCAGGCTGCTGCCTGTCCCAGGGATAGGTCAGCTGTGGTGTAAATCACCTTTTCTGCTCAAGCGAGTCTATGGATGAGATACCAACAGGGCATTAGCCATGGAAGAAAATAGAGTAGTCATTACGTACCAGTTCATTATAGAGTAATTTACTAACGAAGCACGAGGCTGTGAATGTGACTGTGTTTAACTCCACATCTTGCAGTCAGCTAGCTGAGGCAGCTGATGTGTGATTTGCTGCCCTTCACCGCCAGCCCCAACAGATAGGAATCGGTTCTCTCAGTTACCTCCAGAGATCAAAACTCTTCCGAGCCCCCACCCAAGCAGTGAGACCAAACAGCATCAACATCAGTCCTGGTGGGGGTTTTCTTTCAGCCAGCTTTGCAATATCTTTAACTCATTCTCAGCACTGCAGGTGAAAAGGAGATTTATTGCTTGGAGGATGGGGACAAAAGTACTCTCGTAGTGGGAATATCCACCCTCACACACCTCCTTGCCCTTTCCCTCTGCTCACTCCCTATGGCACAAGTCCCTCCACATCCCTACAAGGTGTCCCCAGTGCAGTGCCCTCCTTTCCACCAGCAGAAATGGCCAGAAGCATCTCTGCACCCTTAGGAGCCACAGGCAGGTGTTTGTGTCTGCTTCCACCACCCACCTCCTTCCTCTTAGCCAAGGCTCTGCCTCTCCTCTGGGAGACAATTGCAGCCTGAGAAATCAGCCCCCTGTTCACACTAGTATGCACTTTGTTACCTTTTAACTTCTTCCAGTATTTTTTTAAGCGAAACTTCACAAAAACTACATTTTTATTTTATTTTTTTTTTCATGTGTAAGGATGTGTTTTCCACATTGACTGCCAGACTAATGGTTATGAAGAAAATATTATGGCTGCCTTGCACCCTTGTTATCTCAAGATTTTTAAAGTGTTCCTAAACATAGTTATTCTCCATCCTATGTTTAAAACATCTCAGAATAAATTGAATTCTCAGAGCTTTGTAAAACTTCTACCAATTGCACATGTATACATATAGCACAATCAACTGCAGCTATGATCTTTCAGAATAGTCTTCCCATTTATTTCCTCCACATCCCAACAGATTTTCTTTCTCCATGCTCCTAATTTCCATGGCAGCCTCACTACCATCATTCCCTCCTCCAATTCCAGGCTTGGATGGCTGGAACTATGGAGAAAGTCATCCTCAGAGATGGCCTGGGAGATAAGGGAGAATGAACTCTTATTATGAGAGAAAGCTGCTCCATTTCATTACTGCTGAGACTGCAGGGAGATACAGACACCAGATGGGGCAGAGAGAAATGTGACATGAGGAAAGTAGGAAGTTTTGTAGGGATTTTTGCTGCTCAGAGTAAACGAACCATCAGTATTTGAGTGGTTTTGCAGAGAATGGGCATCATTAAGAGAATGGCTTGAATTAAGGGATGGCAGCAGTCAGTTCAAGTTGTGGGTTTTTTTGTTTTTTTTTAATCATTTTTTATTTTATTTTTTTATTTATAAAGAAACTTTAAAAACTAATTTATTGCTGACCAGCAACTTCATGGCACTTGCTTTTGATTTCAATCCATTTAAATTGCAAATACCTGACTCCCAGAGGCTTTCTGCTGACGGTTCGCCTGTTGAGAATCTGAGCTCACAGGTCTCCCCAGGGTCCTCTCTCTGCTCCTTGCAGGGAAGGGGAAAGGCAGCTGTCTACATCCACTTTTATCTCTTTAATTTCATTATGCTTTGTAGCTTCTTGGCTGCCACCTCGTCTTCTCCAAGGTCACCTCTGTAATAAATGCAGGAGCCCAGGACAGGATTCAGGCTCTCGCCTTGGGGGTTTCAATCTGGTAGCCCAAGCACAGGTACACAGTGAAATTGGGAGATCCTGCTTGGCCTCCAGCTGTTGTTACAGACAGTGCAGGCCTCCTGCAGGCCCTGAGCTGTACATGACAACCCTACAGGGATGTCTCAGACAGCATCCCATCTGCTACAAGGCTCCTGTATGTAGGCAGGAGGCTCAAGCCCTTGTTGGATCCTCATACTTGGAGCAATCTGCAACTGCTTTAAAAAGTTTGTATATGAAGAGGTACAAGACAGGGAGTTTACGGGCCACATGACAAGTGATTTTGTCCTATTATTAGAATTGATGCAGGAAGATAAATTTGGTTCCCCCTACTTTTTCATCAGTCAATCAGTAACCTTTAGAGAAACAAAATATTTATTGTCTGCGCTCCTCTGATGGCACTTTTTCTCCAACAATTCTCCTTGATATATCTTCCTTTATTCACTTAAAAATGCTGCCATGCAATAAAGAATATGAACATTTGGCCAGGATTTCTGGATGCCTAGCAGCCCAGACAAAGCAGATTAACCAAAATCATCTCTTCACATCCCAAAATGCCAAAGATTGATCTTGTCAGGACAATTCTTGCAGTGCAAGTGATCTGTTTCCTGCTGATTTTGTGCAAAGAAACAGATGTCTTTGATGTCTGTCTTTGGATAACATAAACCAAGACCATATAAATCCATAGGACTGCTCTTCTGGTCCAACTTGGGCTGAAAATGGAAATGTTTTGCTGAAGAACAGAAAATTTTTGGAGGAACAAAAAGGACTGGGAAATAAATTTCTGAGGTTGGAGAGTTTTCTTTTTGTTCCTGAGCTAGCCAGAAGCTCTTTGCTTTAACCAGTTCAATGTTAAACTTCATTTTTTCTATACCTGGGAAGTATCACCAGAGGCATCTGCTTTTTCCACAGTCAGAGACTTGGCTTGCTGGGCCTTTCCTTGTGGCTCCATGCAGCCACTTTTGTCTCCCCGTGCCCTCAGAGCAGCTGTAATTTTAGGATCCTGTAGTCCCAGTATCATTTCTGTAATGAAGTATCTACACAATAGATGTCTATCCTTAGGTAGGACATAACTCATTTCTCCTTGTTTTTTTTTGCCCTCCTCTAGACCTATACAAAGGGAATGTTACTGCCATGCACATTTGTTGTCAGGTATAAGGTGTTAGGGGACACGAGTGTCCCAAATACTACAAATCCTTCAAGGTTAATGGGGCATACACAAATCTCTAGCCTGTCTTAGTTTCTTCTTGCACTTGAGCTTACTGGGACGCTATGGGTCTTACTGGTCTCTGTTGATATTATCCTTCCTCTCCTTGCAATTAAAACCTGTGTTAGCTGATCTGGGATACAATGTCTGTGATTTGTTAACTCTGTTCTAAAACAGCTCTTTCATGGTGTAAATTCTCCCGGATTTATCTGTCAGGTATGAGGTTTTGGAGAAAAACTGTAGTGTCCAAAGAGAACAGAGAGGGATGTGTGTACAGTGAAGATGACAAGAGTGGAAGGAGGGGAGAAAAAAAGAAAATTTTGAGATGGGATATTTCTTTGTGTGGATCAAAAGAGGAGCTGGATCCTAAAGGAGAAGGGATTGTTAATCCATTGAGAGAAGTCAATAGCTCAGCTCCAACCAGTTATGTTTCCAGTCTGATCTGTCTCTTTTTTCCCACCTATTCTTTTTCCTTCTCTATCTTTCTAAAGTTGTAAGTACTTTTCAATGAAGAAAGGAGAGACGTGATTTTAAGATGAGTTGGGGTTGTGCCTTCAGGCAGAAGCAATGCTCAAAATGTACTTTCTAATGAATACAAAATATTAAAGCATGAAAATCGAAAATCACCGGCTGCTGCTACTGCTCTTTTTTTAAGGTATGCTAATTTTTGTTGCTTTTAAATACTCCTGTTGCTGGGAAACCACCTCACACACTTGTAATTGAAATTGGTTCTTCATATCCCATTTTGTCTCTGGCAGGTTTAAAGTGTTCTTAAAAGATAAAAACTCAGCTGAGGAAAGGCACGGTACACCCAACAGCAGCTTCCTCAGCATTTCCATGGGCAAAAGTCATCATGAAATATATTCAGAAAATTAAAAGCACTAGAGCAGGGTATAAACTGGAATTGGTAGGGGGTGAATATGTTGGGGTGGGGGAAGTGGGTGAGAGGATCTGAAAAGGTTTCTCACAAAGGAGAAAGATTTTTAGTGGGCTGTGGGAATTAGAAGATCAATTTCATATAAACGCATCTTGGTTGCAACTGCTTCTGGCACACAGCATTTCCCAGATCAGGGGTCATAACTCTTGCTCCCAAGAATTTTTAAGCCTCTGTTACCCACACACTTTGTAACAGATGCCCCAAATATCGCTCGTCCCAGGCTTCTCTCTCTGTCTCCTAACATTTTGTCCTTGCATCTATCATATCCTTGCAGCCAAAGGCTTGTGCGCACTTTTGGAAAGCAACAAAAACAAACCCTGTGTGCATCAATCTGGGCAGGGTCACCACACATCCTTTTCAGTCACAACCAACAAAGTTCTGACTGTGTACTTACCAGTTATGTTCTTCCTTTGCAGGTCAGTTTGTTCTTATTTACATTTTAAAAGATGTGCATCTTGTCTATTTTTCTCCCAGTTGCTCGTTTAGCACCTTCTGTTATTTTACAAGGTTCGTAACATAGCTGAACAATGGTAGCTGAGTTACGTGGATTGAGAGCGAAGTTCAGTATACAGATTAACTGTTTATTAAGATGCTTAAGATGCACTCTTGTATTAAATGATTACGTCTCTCAGATCAAAATATATTTGCTGTTTCTCTGAAATAAATCCCTCTTAACCTGTTTTTATCTGCTTCCTATGGCTTCTGATGCTTGGCCGGAGCTGAGTACTGGGTCCACAGGGAGAAAGTTCAACAAGAAAAATTTTAATGTTGTTAAAGATAAAGCTCTTGACTCTTCACCTACTTGATTAATGCATCCTATAGCTGTTCCTTAAATAAGGAAGAGCAAGAGGATAAATGAATAAAGTCTCTGCTAAAATTTTCAGACTGAATTACAACTACACATGTGCCATTCCCTTGTTTATTGTCATCTGCTCCAGCCTTGTCTCTTCCTCAGACTGTAAACTCCTCTGTGCGCAGATCTGTTGGGCTCAAGTGATATTCACATCTTTCATCCTACATAAAAATACATCACAGTAATAAAGCAGCTGTTGCGAGTTAATTCCAACCAAACTGCAATCTACCCCCATGCAACAAGATGTCTGCGCAATCACTCTTGATAACAAGTCCTGGGAAATGCAGCACAATAATCTCAGTGCTTGATTAATTTGTATTTCATAACAAGTCATTATTAATGGGCCAGATGCTGACAGGTTTGCTCATGGCGAGGACAGTCTGACTGCAGAAGTGGCACTGAAAGGGAGGAAATCAAGTGCTACTGAGGTAGTGCAAGGATATTCCAGCGCATCGCTGCCAGAACAAAACAGCTAGTGAGTCAAACAAAACAAGGATCAGCTCTTAGAAGCAAGTACAATGACTTGCTGCCTTGCAGAGATAACGTTCCTCTTGTAGTTTCTTGTGTCACGCAGTTAAAAAAAAATAAAAAATAAGAACATCGAAAAGTTCCCAGACTATCTGTGCAGGGAATTAATGTTTGCAGCAAGAAAAATAAAATAAAAAATAAAATAAAAAGTCTTTGCAAAAGGGGGTTTCTTTCCTATAGGTTCTTCAGAGAAAGGCTGGATAAAAGAAAAGAGCTAGAAAAAAGTCCAGGCAAACTCAGAAGAAAAACATCAAGCTGTTTTCAGTGGGGAATGAAAGCACAAAAGAAAGTCCCTGGCAAATGTCAATATTTACATGAGTGGTGATGAAATTTTAGCCAATGAGGGGAACAGAGACAAGTGCTCAGGAAAGTGACTTTCTGGACACCGGCTTTCTTTTTCCACTGCAGGATGCAGGGCTGGTCATCAACAGTGTCTGAGACAAGAGTTGCTGATGTAATGAAAATTCTACAAAGCTGAACCAAAATAGTGATGATGATGATGATGATAATAATAACAATGCCAGTTTTGTGATGAACAAATTTGCAAAGCCAGCAACTCTCCCAGGAAACAAAACAAAAATAAATTATGTGCAGGTTCTTCTAATACAGGGCACGAATACCAAAACAAGTGAGAAGGTGGGTTTGGGGGAACGCGGTCTCCATCTGAAACAGGGAACCATGCAGTCAGCGCTGCATCATGAAAATAGAAACAGGATTCACCTCTGGAAGTGGGGAACTCAAGCTGCCTTAGTTAAGCAAATAGAGACATCCTACACTTAGCTAATAAAGTGAAGTTACTTTGAATTTACCTGGAAATGTCAGGGATCAGCTCAGGTCCTGAGAATCTGCATTGATCATGCTAGCTGAAGTGGTCAGCCCCCTCCTCTGTCATGCTTCAGATATAATCAGTCTGACAAACTCAATCCATACTTTCTTCTGAGAATGATTAGTCACCACATTAAATCAGATTATGCTAACAAATTGCTTCCATCTTCATATTGTTCAAGGAAACAGTCAAGGAAGGGACAGCTTTGGTTTGAGAAGATGACTTGGCCTAAGCTGATAGCAAATTATAGGCATTAATTGAAATTCTAAATTAATACCATGTAGCACAGTTTGATTTAATTGCTTTAACAAAGGTTTCCAGGGTACAGTCTTGTGGTTTCCAGTGTTACACTGCCAAAGCATTTCTATCTTGTGAAGACAGAGGACCCTGTTTAGAAAAGTTTCAGGTTTTTCCTTTGGCCGCACTGAGTTTCCTCTCTATGTTCCTTGCAATGTCTCCCCAGTTATGGCAGCACTGCTGTTTGCATGGTCCCAGGAGCCTTTTCCTCCATGAACACAGATGCAGATATAATAGGACTGCCTTATGGAATTGCTAATTACTGGATGCTTTATAGATCCAGCCAGGATAAGACCCCATTGAGGTCTGGGAGCATCTCTGTTCTCTCTAACGAGCCCCATATGGGTGAGAGAAACAAGAGCTGGGAGGAACAGGAAAAGACTGTCACTGCCCTTTTTGAAATCCAGGGAACAAGAGTAAACAAAAAAGGTATTTTCCAGGGGAAAAGAAAAGAAAAGAAAACAAAACAAACAAACAAAAAAACACATACTTTGGGTCTTTGTTTAGCCACAAACCATGAGTATGAAGAGCAATGGGAAGTGCTGTGGGGAATAAGAGATACCCATATGGGACTGAGCTGTGTGGCCAGGATTTAGGGTACACTCTTGACTTCTTAGACTGCTGCTGGAGGTCAGGAGGATACCCCAGACCGTTAAAACCAGCACTAGACCCCATGCTTAGACAAACGGATGTGATTCTGCATTTACATTGACTATTTTGGGAATTTGGAGTCACAGACTGCACAGAAAAACATAGATGGAGACACTGAAATATAGATGTCTCAATCTGCAGTTTCAGTCCCACACCAAAAGCTAGGTGAGATGAATCCCGCCTCTTTCAAATAAGCTTTCTTTTAACATCTCTAACACTAGGATCATGAGCAAGAAAAATTATGAGCTGAGCCTAGCTCAAGACTCTGGATACTCATCTGTAGGTCTGTTCTCCTTGGAGAAGAAAGGAAAGATTCCAGATTGAACTTCACCAGTAGAAACATGACCATTAAATTGGGATAAAATGGAAAAGATTAGGGCCAAGGAGCAAATGATCATGGATGTGATCTTACTTTGAGCAGCTGAAACAATTTAAAACCTCTGCCTCTACCAGCTGTATTTCTATGAGCCAGTTCCAGGAACATCTGCTTTGCCCCCAACAAACAAACAAATAAATAAATAAAACCTTGGGGGGAAAAAAAAATAAAATAAATATTTAAATCTCACTTTAAAGAAAACATCCAGGTGGAAAAAAGGGCCGTATCCAAGGAGGTGCAGATGTAGGGCAATCTGGCTCTCCCCTCCACTGAGCTATGGCTGCAGTTGTTGCAGGCACTTTTAATCAGCACCTGCAGAAATTAAATCAGGTCAGAGTAAATCACAGCTGCAGGATGGCAACCTGATCTGCCATGGTTCCCTTACAAGCATACATTTCAACGGGACACCAGCAGCTCACCATCCCAGCGTTCTGCATGTTTACCAGCTTCAACAGCTACATCCCACAACAGGTTTCTGTCAGTAGAACTTGAAATGTCTGGCTTGGAAATGCTGTAACAGCCAACAGTTTGGCACAAGCACACTTGCGGCTGTTGCGTGCCAGAGGTGGAATATGGTGTATTTTTAACTGAGCATGCTTTGCATATGGTATGTCTTTGGTTCTTCAGTATCTCAAATGGCCAGGCAGAGAAACAGTCATGATCTGCAAAGCTGGAGGAAGGATTTTAAATGTTTTAGAAATTATTCTTCATTATGCCAAGCTAGGAAAGGGATAGGAATAAAAGATTTCATTTAGATTACAAATACCCTGGAGAATGGGCTGCCTTTCCCTGTATTTCTATATCGTGTCTGACATAATATACTCTCTGAATGCACATCCACAAGCCTTCACACAGCTCAGAGCAGAGACCCCCAAGTAGATCTACAAAAGCTTGAATTGCTGTTTGTGGTGGTGTGTCATGATCCCTGGAATCTTTTACAGGTCTCAGCTACAGAAAACTACAGCTGAATGGTTCATCCTGTCCCGCAAAGTGCAACGGGCATTTTTCAGACATGATTTATCTACCCTAGTTCAGATTAATTTCTCCCTAAAAGGCCTTATGTCTCTCTTCTGACTATAAAGGTAGAGGAGAAATTTACCTCTGATGTGTCTACATTTGGTCACACGAATCCCACCAGCTGTGCCGAAGACACTGTTCATAATGAAATTAATTATTCCATAGACAAAGAAGTTGCACGCTATCACAAACCCATCACAATATATTACTGCAAGAGTGGACAGGCTTATGGTGCCCAGGGTTCCTACTGCTGGTGGTGCACCAGAGCTCGTCACACTCTTTATGAGCCATACCACAGACTGAAGGTTGATGAAGAGTTCCTGTATACTGCAGATCTTTTGTCCAAAAGTCTCATTTCTAATAAGAGGAAAACAACAACAACAAAAACCTGGAAGAGAAACATTAAAAAACTTTGATAGAGTGAGGCAGACATTTGTTACTGTAAGAAATGGAAAGACCTGCTTTGGTGAGATGTTCTCCAATTTCACAGGAGAGAAACACGTTTTCGAGGCATCAAGCTGAGCAGTCAGGAGAGTGTTAAGCTAGGAAGACGGGAAGGCAGAAAGGGAGGAATGAATGAGCATTCATTTAGCACAAAATTAAGATGTCAAGAACAAAATTAATCAAGGCAGCACCAAGGGATGTGAAGAGAAAAAAATTCTTTAATTGCCTATACTCTAATGCTGGGAGTCTGAGTAATAAACAAGAATTGGAATTGGAATAGCTCATTTATGAGTATACATTAGACCTTGTTGGCATTATTGAAATCTTGGGGGAAGATTTGCATGATTGGAATATTAAAATCACTCATTATGATCTGTTTAGGGAGCATGAAGTGGGCAAATGCAAAAGGGGAGTGGCACTCGACATCAAATGTGTTTCTGCAGGAATCAGGTGCCTGACATCTTCTTGTAAAGCTCTTCAAGCAAGTTCTGCATGTTTTACATCTGAAGATACTTAAAAATATAGGTGGCAGGGATTTGTAAGGTAGAATATTTAGAAACCTCCATTTTTGGAAGGTGCTTAATATGTGTTACTCCTGAAAGACTTTATCTTCAAAAATCAGCCTCTGACCTTACCAAATAAAAGTGTTCTGGGAAAATCCTTGTGTTTTTATTTTTTAATTTTTTTTACTGTGCACAAAAGCTCAGGCTTGAAGACTACTGTTTGAATGGCATTTCTGAAAAATGCCATAAATAAAATGAGACATCATAAGCTTGATCCTATGCTCTGATTAAATGCTACAGGCATTTTGTGTGCAGAATTACAGAGATAGGGCCATTCAGAAAAGCATTAGTACCTCAGTTTGTCTGACCTTTCCTAACGTTACACGCAGAAGAAATCTGGTCCTGTATATTTTTCAATGGTGTAAATTATCAGTGTGATTTTGGAAGACTCAATATTGGCATGTCTGCAGAATAAGAGAGGCTCTAATCATCACCTATTCTTCTGCTGCAATTTCCCTGACATCAGTTTAGATTCTCAATCTTACCATATATACATATATTTTATTTCCCAGGTAATTTTCACAATTGTCTCACAGTTTTTCAGATGAATGAGTTGTTCCCTAATCACAAAATTTCTCTAAGCCATTATCTCCTCTGTCTTTAGGAGTCACTGTTTTCCTCCCTCCTACCCTACTCAATCCTCATATCCGTTCTGGCTTTGGCAGCAGTTTCATTCATTTTGTTTGAAAATCCGCTAAGAGATCACAAAGTTCATACTTCCAAGAGGATTTCATGTCCATACTCTTGTGATTTTTATTCTGTTCCACAGTACAGAAGCCCCACTCCTCTAGTTGTTATCAGAAACTGTCTCAAAACTCCAAACTTTAGGAAGTCCCAAAGTTTTTCTTCCTGTACACCATGAATTTCCTTGTTTTATTTTTTTCCCGAAGAAACTTCAAGGTTAAACAATAGTATTTTGAATATGTCTTGATTACTCTGAACAGTTCATTATGAGAACCTTGTGTGTCTCTGGTGGAGTGAGTAAACCAAAGAAGAGAAGATGTGCTTGACCAGAACAGTTCACCACAAAGTGGATGAATCACAGTATTGCAAAGTGACATAAAAAGCAGTTTTTCTGGATGGGCTGGGACTGTGGTTACATGGGCAAGTCACAAGACTTCTGATTGTGTGCAAATTTCTCTGTCTCTCTCCAAAAACACGTCTTTTGTTGTTGTTGTTGTTGTTTGTTGTTATTGTAAAAAAGGGATGCTCTTGCTTCCCCCATTTGAATCAGTGACTCACACTGTCCTTTTATGACAAAGCAAACTGAAGTCATAGCAGAGCATAAAAGAAAGAAGTGATTCAGATTTCACTCCTGATTTAATGCTTGAATAATATGCCTGAGTACAAAGTAGCATCAGCCAGCCTGTTGTCAATGTAACGCTGGGATAAGTGAAGGGAAAATTGGGATTAACGAAGCTGACGGCTTTGCAAAACGTTTTTTTGTTGTTGTTGCTTCTTTTTTTTTTCCCACAAAAGCAGGGCCAGTGTATATGTTAAACACATCCAATATGATGCAGGCTCTTTCAACCAATTAACTAATTAGTGCACAGTTTCCTGGTTCCATCAGCAGCTCAGCTCAAGCCCCACTTGCTTCAATGCAGCAGACACACTTCCCCCTGAGAGAGTACGAAATAGCCATGACTGTTGCAGCACGGTGTGTGTCTGGGTGAATAGGCATCTATTTGTACTGACACTGTTACAGGAGCACTTCCTAGCATCTCTTGGGAAATCTTACTTGAAGCAAAACTGATTCAAATCGACTCAGAGGGAGGCATTGCCATGGATATGGGGCTGTAAAGCAAAAGGTGACGTTTGTCACCTAAGACTGGAGTTAAAAGCAGATATCCTGGAGATGGCAGTGTTGTGGAGAATAGCGGATTTGGTCTCTACTCTGTCAATAATAAAGAAAATAACAGGTACTGATGATATGCAACCTGAGAAGAGCAGCAGTAAGTACAGACAGATAACAAAAGGGGAAGGGAAGAGGTTAGGAGTATCAGCTGGGAATCATGAGTGAGATTCAGCTAAAGAAAATGAGTATGAAGCAGTGAAGGCGGAGAAGAAAATATGGGACCTCAAGAGGCAGTTTTATGCTGCAATGGGACATATGAATGGGATGCAGCAGGATATTGCTCAGGGTGCCTAAATTTGCTTGGGAACTGTAGTGGTGCCACAGGAGGCACAAGTGTGGTGAGGATCCTAGACACCTGCTCAGCTAGCTAAAGCCTAGCCAACATAATCTTATTGCATTAAAAGCAGTTCACCTGTAAGTAGCCAAGGTGGAAATCTCATAATTACCTACTGAAAGGACACAGGTCCTATACAAACTGCTGATCCTTGTGCTGCCAGCCACTGCACCATGGTGAACCATCAGAAACAGCTGTAAAAAATACATCCAGCTCCATCAAAGTTCAGCTGGTCACCCAGCTCTCACCTGCTACCAGCTGCTTTGGTTCACAAGTGATTGGCAAACCACCAAATCAGATGTTTTATACACTTGGGCACTGGTGAATGTTCTGGATGTCCTTATGGCCAGGTATCCTGTCACAGCTCCTTCTTAGGTTTTTCCAGTGTTCTGGTTATCTTGCTCAGGTTGAAATCTGGACAAGAAAATTACTCTTGCAAAGCTGATGGATGTACAACCCTATGCAATGACCAGAGGTAAGGATGGAAGGATATGATGGTCTGACTTGCAATGGAGGAGAGCAGGTGGAGTCTGGGGAAAGACTGGTGCCTCCAGAGCTGCAACGTTAAAGGCTTGTAAATATTCTCCATGATGGACAGTAGCTGGGCAGGTCTCTGGTTATGGGTAGGGTGACAGAGACTTTCTGCACTTGGTAGCCTTAGCTTTTCAGGTCTTGCATATTTTAAGTTTTTTTTTTTTTCTTTTTTTCCTCCCTTAAAAGACTTCTTCTGCAAGCTGAACAGGGATGAGTTTTCAAGTATTCATTAATAAAATGGAGATTGTCCAAAAAAGAGTAGAAATGATCTAGCAGCCCCTTGGTTTGGTGTGCAGAGAAAGGTATGAAAAGGGCACATAATTTGATTAGGGGGAGAACAGAAGAAACAAGGGGAGGAGAGACAACCACATCTTTACCTAAGGATATGGACCGTAGGGCCAGGATCACACCCCTCAGGCTACAGAGTGCTGTTTTCATGCATTCATGCTCACAAAGGCTGGTTTCAGAGGCTGTGCCAAGGGAAGAGCAAAGCAGGTTTAAATTCCATCAGGTATCCTGGAGGAACACAAAGACACCAGCTCTTCTTGGTAATGCCTGCCTTGGGGCTGCTCTTCCTTTGAAGCCATACCTATTACTCATGGACTGTTATAGTTCTCCTCATTCCTGTTTGATTTCTGCCCCTCTGCACTGATCCTTGGTCTCCTAACTCTATAAAGCACTTTCAACCATCGCTGGGATAACAGTGCCATAACTCAAGCATCCTTTGCTGGCAGTTGCAAGTGTTTGTGGGGTTCCAAGAGCAAGGATTTTAAGATTCAACTGGCCAAAAGCAATAGGAGATACAGCTGAGGGATAATTCACCTTTAGCAGAGAGATGCAATCATTGATCTACTGTTCGGGTTTTATCCCTGGCTTAGTACACCTACATCAATTATACTAATTAATTCATCATTGCAGTACTATGTACCTGCTCTTAACTGATGGTCCTGATTAACTGCAATGTGTGAGTTAATTTATTTCACCAAAGACAAGCAGTAGCACTTGTTCCTTCCCCAGCCCTGACTGAAAGTTGAACTTTTAAATATATACTCTTTTAATAAGGTATACATTGCATTGGATAAAATGTACTGTGATATATGTATGTCAGTGGACACATATGCTGTGGTTTTCACATAAATGAAGAATATTTTTGTGTTTACGTGGGCACATGTCAAGTGTGAATCATCTTGTGTTCTCAGCTGCTCCTCTTCAAGGTTTTAAAAAATGCAGACCCCACATAGAGCTGTGGTTATTGTGCTAGGGACATGGCCACTTGAAAGTCCTTCAAGTTCAGAGACATCATGCCTAAATTTGTCTGGGGATCTGGACTTAACTAATTCATTTTCACCAGTACCCAGGAGTCTGATTTCCATCACACTGACAGGAGGAACATCAGAGTCCCAACTGAACAGATGAGCAGTAAAATCATAAAATTAAATCAGGGTTTTTTTAATGAGGACAAAAGAGACTAGAAAATATGTCACATCAGTGGCTTCGGGCACATGCTTTCCTTCACCCTCACTGAGAACCCCTCAGGAAGACCCAGTGTATGTTTTCAGCTGCAACTGAAAGATTTTTTCCCTGAGAGAGGCGAGTATGGGGGGGTATTTAAATATACTGCCTATCATTGCAAAATGATATTTCTGCTAAATTCACACCAGACACTTGTGAGAGAGCTTCCTGCAACAACTCAGTGGGGGGAAAAAAAAACCAACAAATATCAACATGAATATACCATATAGAGCTTGTCAGGCTGAGCAGCCACAGCTATTAGCTTGAGTGGGCATTTAGAAAAGTGGAACTTAAATAAGCAGCATGGTGAAAGTGTACCACAAGCTGACAATTTCAAGAAACCCTTTGCAGCGCTGCATTCACCAGCCCTGCCCTTCTCCCCCTTTTAATCCTCCTTGCTTTGGCTTCTTCTTGTCCTTCTGGTTCAAGCTCCCAGTTTGTAACAGACCTTTCTGAGGACCCTAGAGTTGTTGTTGTGCTCCACCCGGGACCTTTTCTAGCATATTTGCAAATGGAACAGATAAAAGTTGAGTGAGAAAGAATAATATGATAACCCAGCCCAGCAAAAGGCAAACATAAATGGGAGGCTCTTTTAGTTCACTCTCTGTAATTTTGGCTGGGTTCCTATGGCACCACCAGTCTGTGATGTCTTTGGCACCACACCTCAATGGCTGGACCCAAAGATCCTCTCTCCTAGGCATGGAGGGGTTCCATTGATGGGAAAAGAGTGCCCTGCTAACTAAAAGGCAGAAAGCTGGAGTATTTAGATAGGACACAAGGCAATCACTACCATTTGTCCTGAAAACCTTAGACTGGGTCCTTGGTTCTTTTTAATGGGGTGCACAAGTATAAAAGGACTCAGGCCTAAGGACTTAATGTGTCTACACAAGAGCTGGTATGCTTCAGCCTTCTGCATCCCCCATGATATCTGCCTTTCTTCCATGGCTATCCAGAGAGGACATCTCCTTCCCTCACAGGATTTTCCTTTACTGCCCTCAGGAGAACAGAAAAAGTCCCTCAACAGATCAAAGCCAAACCAAAACCAATCCATCATCCAAGGAATAACTGCAGTGAGTGTTGCAAGGCTCCTTGTATTAACTAACCCTCTTCAAAACACATTTCAGAAGTGATTTATCTTTTCCTCTTAACACTTTTAAGCCAGTTGTCATTATAATGAGCTAGAACAGCAAGTCTATAAAAAAAAAAAAAAAAAAAAAAAAAAGAGAGAATAAAAAAAAGACAAGAAAGAAAAAAAATGGCATAGCTATTTCCTCTATAGTAGAACAATAATGATATAGGTTTAGCTATGCTTGTTTAGCTGTTGCTGGTTTCATAGTTCTTTTTTTTTTTTTTTTTTTTTTTTTTTTTAAGAAAAAAAAAGCACACAACATTTGTCTTCCTTTCACAGGGAAATTGATTGTTTGAAGGAACCAAGATTGATGCACCTAATATTTACAAATGGCACACGCTTCTGGACACTCTATTTTCTGGTGTAACCTAATAAGAAATTGATTTGTTATTTGCTGGGTCTTCACCATGTTCAACAAATTTTAAAATATTTATATATATATATATTAGTACTAATCAGCCTTCAAAGTGATGAGCAGACTGACTAGAATTCTAATAAACTCAAATTTTGGTCCTACAGTATGTAGTAAAAAATGATTAACCTAAAATTTTTCTGTCATTCACACACACATCTAGGAAACATTTCTTAGTTAAGACTAGCTTTTCTGGAATAAGCAAGAATATGATCACTTTCTTCTGTGATCATCTGTTGTCAGCTCTGCATCCCTCAGGCTTTTTTGTTACTCTTGTTTTGATTTATCATTTGATCTCTTCCATTTTGTCATCTTTGAACACAACTGAAATCCAGCAATGAGGATCACATGAAAAAGAGTACATTTTTGTGAGTATTAAAAGCTGAAATAATTTAATAAGATGCTTTCCTCTCTGTGTCCCAGAATGGGGGATTCAGTCCTGATTTACCTGGCTCCTCCCATGGAGCTCTGAAGGCCAACACAACCATGCTCCTTACTGAGGCAGCACTGAAGATAGAATTTGTAGTCCCAAATGTGGACAATACTCACAGAAATAGGCTTCCAGCAGGATCAAGATGAGGGAAGAGGAAAGGTTGACTACTTTCGAGGTGCAATTGATTGCATATTGAAGTGGGAGCTGGGCCCTAAGAGCTGGAAAGAGGGATGTACACTAGGTTTATCATGTGGTTTCATGTAGCTTTACTTTAGTTTTCTGGTCTATAAAGCTAGTCTCAGAAGTACGTGCTGTCCTATAGTCATGAGTTAAGGTCCCAAAGGAAGCCAAGCCCATGAGCTGTGGCATAGGATCCCAAGAGCACAAGACCTAGGGCCAACCTGTAATAAACCTGAGCTGCGAGCAGGGAGGTGGCATGGGCTCACATAGCCTGTACATGGCACAGGCACAGCTGTGAGGGCTGAGAGCAGAAATCAAAGGCTTGAATCTTGTCTACAATAGGTGTGATTGGACAAGGCTTCAATGAAATATAGAATAAGTCAGGTTGGAAGGTATATCAGGAGATCACTGGTCCAACCTCCTGTCATTCTTGCAGGTAGGTGCCCAAAACTGGAGGCAGTGTTCTGGATTTAGTTGAACAAATGTCAGGTAAAAAAGGGGGGGGATGAATTCCTGTGACTTCCTGGCTATATCTGTGCTAGACCACTATCTTGTTAACCACAGAGATAGTTAGGATGTAGTAATGACTGCTTTTTTTTTTTTTTTTTTTTTGTCAGCTTCTGCTGACAAAACCTGCACAGTCTGCTCCTGAATCAACTTCTAGCACTTCAAAAAATACCCCCAACTTCAACTAAAAGAAAACTACACCTAGAGAAACCACACCTCCCATCTATACTCCCCAGCTAAAGCAGCATCTCCTTGTCCCCAGGTCAGATGCGGGGTCCTCAAAAACCCTGGGACTGCTTGGGTTTCCTGGGCTGGAGGCTGCCTTACCTGAATCTGTCATTGCTGCTTTTGTTCCCACCGTGTTTCTGTGATCACAGCGCTGCAGTGAGTAGCTGCTTGCCTCTCAGCAGACTTCCTGACAGGTGATTCCTTTATAACAGATTTAGGATAAAACAAAAATTGAGTTCCCGGTGACACCCTCCTTTTCTCCCTCCAGCATTTCAAGTCTGGGTTCATTATCACCTCTTTAATTGGGTAATTATAATAGAGCTGACAATCACTTGGTGCCATCCAAAGGCATGTTTGATCTTACTTTTTAAATATATATATATATTAAAAAAAAAAAAAGCAGAACAATTAAACTTCCTCTGTCACACCCTTTCCATGTAAACCAGGGAGCCCAAAATGGGTATAAATGTGTGTAGACCCAGGAATAACCCAGTCCTCAGCCATTATATGACCTGAACAGTATCATGGCCTTTCAGATGCATGTTATCAAAGCCAAAAAGGGTGTGGGGGGACCCAAGTAGAACAGCATTTAACAAACAGAGAAAAGGACGACTACTCTCTTACCAAGACCAGTCATAGCATAGGACTAGCTACAGCTACTTTCAGTATGACTGCGTAGAGCAGGGATGTGGTGGATCACTTCATCAGAGTCACCATGGGAAAAGGAAAAGCAGAAAGAGGAAGAAGCTCTTGCTAGCAGACTCTTAGTCCCAGGAGTGAATAATATTAATAGGCTGCCTGCAATCTATTAGGAAATGGAATTAATTAGTATCTTTAGATGAGTTTGTTTTGTGTTCTTTTAATTATGCACACAGGAAAAAAAAAATACCATCTGCCCTTTTGAAAAAGAGTAAAAATGCAATCACAGAGGAGCAGATGCCCGATGAAGGCAAGCAGAACTGCAACCCACAGCAAAACTGGTCATGGCAGAATCCTTAAGTGTCACACCATTTCCTGCAAGCATATTTTAAACGGCCAAACCATTTTTTCTCTACCTCCTGAGAGATAATATTTCAAGAAAAAAATTCCATGCTGCAGGAAGTCTCTCATCAATGCTAGAAAATGGTCTGTTTTGGTAACAATGCAATTCAGTTGGGATGTGCTCAGACTTCTGGATCCCCTATAATCACTGAATCATTGAGTTTGGAAGGAATCTCTATCTACCTCTACTGTTCAGAGCAGGCTCAAGCATAACAGGTTTTTCCAAGGCCATGTCCAGTAGAGCTCCAAGGGTGGAGTCTCCCCAGCATCTGTTTCAACCTGTTTCAGTGTTCAATCAGCCTCACAGTGGAAGGCTTTTTTATGTTTAAACAATTTCATGTGCTTCTTTTTTTTTTTTTTTTTTTTTTTACCCTTTCCTCCTGTCTGAACAGTCCCAGCTCTCTCAGACTCTCAACGGCAAATGCTGTAGTCTCTTAATCACGGCTCTTTGATGGACTCACTCCAGTATGTCCATATCTCTTGTACTGGGGAGTCCAGAACTGGACACAAAATCATAATGCTGTCTAGGATGCTGTTGGACTTCTTTGCCATAAGGACATATTGCTGGCTCATTTTCAGCTTGGTGTCCTGTAGGATGACCAGATCCTTCTCTGCAAGAGAACGTGGGACACCTCCCAGCAGCCCAGGCTATCCTCAGCCCCATCCAGCCTTGCCTTGGGCACTGCCAGGGATGGGGCAGCCGCAGCTCCTCTGGGCAGCCTGGGCCAGGGCCTTACCATCCTCTGAATGATGAATTTCCTCCTAACTTTTGATCTAAATCTATTGTCTTTTAGTTTAAAGCCATTCCCCTTGTCCTATCACTACATTCATTGACAGAGTCCCTCATCAGTTTTCCTGCAGCCCCCTTTAAGTACTGGAATGACCAGTACACTGTCCTCCTCCATGTAGCCAGGTCCTCTGCCCCTTCCCTAGCCTTCCTTTTGATGATGATGCACAGGTAGAAACCCTTCTTATTGCAATTCATATGTCTTGTATGATTCAGTTCCAGGCAGGGTATGAGCATGTAGGGATGGTATTGGGAAAGCTAGACTGTGTATCTCTCTTTCTCCTTGGTTACCACATCTGATCATCTTCCCACCTCCTATACATTTTCCTTTCCAGGTTTTAGCTTTATTGGGAGCCTCTTGCTTATCTGTGAAGAACTTGTGCTATCTCTGCTTGTTGTCCTGCACGTATGAAGTCCCATTCTGAACTAGAGTCCATGCAAATCATGAAACCCAACAAGCCTTTCCACTGAGAAGGAAGGAATTTGCTCCACAAATGCATGGACACAAGTCATTTCCCCAGAGGAACATCAGAAGAAAAGCTTTAATCTCCCATCTAACCCTCTGCATATAAAGTTATAGGTTATCCTTTGCTTTGCAGAGGCTACACTGTAATAATTGAGTCCTTTATCTGTAACTGCCTCCATCCAGGTTCCCTGGACTTTTGCAATGACAATAAAAGTTAATAAAAGCTTTGGAATATATTCTTATGTTGAATCCATATCCTTTCTCCTTATGGATCTTTTATGGATGATAATGCATCCTTAGAGATTTCAGATAGTTTGATAGCAGGGAAGAAACCACCTGGACATTTAATCACATCCAGTACACGACATTATGCACAGTGCAGGTGATAAAATCCTTTCATGTAATATATTTTCCAAGAGTGTAGGGGGAAAATGGAATTGATTTTTTTTTTTTTTTTTGTATTATTAATTGAGCACATTGGCCATGTTTAAAAGGCAGGATCTATTGAACGATGAGCCTGTGATGGATTCATGGGAACCAGTAAATCAGCATGGTTCCTGGGACTTTCCCAGCCATATAGAGACACTTGATATCAAAAAGGAAATTGCTGTGATTGTTATATAATTGTGGATCACATGTGGAAAGGTGCCAGTGCTTTTAAGTTACACCATACATTTTCTTAGACTTAATTGAAAAAATCTACCAGCGGTAGAGGAAAGGATGTGAATTTTAATGCAACATCTTCTTCAGTTGTTAGAAATTGGTGTCACGGCCTGATGGTAAAAGCTCTGAAACTTCTTCATGAGAAGTATTACATTGGCAGCAGTCAGCCTGTTGCATAAAAGTGACTGTGTAGTGCAGGGAAGGCTTTCTCAAGATAAGTAAATTTTCTCCAACCTGTGAGCCATTTCAGTCATTCTAGAAAAAATACAGAGAAAATCTAGGAAGGGCCATTAAATAGACTTTCTGTATTTCTGCTTGTAGGCTGGTTTACAGCCTGGAGTTGTGGGCTTCAACCCCTCCTCCATCCATGTTTGGTTTATAAATCAGAAGTATTTTTTTTTTGAAAATGCCCATCCATACAGCTGCAGCTCTGGTTTCCCTTGTTTACCAGGAATCACCACTCCTTGCAAGCCCAAGCTGAGGACAGAGTCATATGCAGCATTAAGCATATTGCAAATTGAGGAAAATCCTGACTGCTCTGAAGAAATAACATTAGTCACATCAGGCCACACTTCTCCTTTACTGGAATTTTGTTTGAGTAGAGAACACCAAGTATTGTTGGACAATTATTGGACCAGTATTGTTGGACAAATCCAGAAGAAAATTCGGCTCAAGCTTTCCCCCAGTCACTGCAACAATTATTTCTTTTGGGGACTGTTCAGATCTCCGTCCTGGCCCTAGTATCTGGTTTATGAGTCACCCATTGGTCTGAACCATCACAACCCAAATATTTCTTTCCTGTCTGCCAGCACACAGTCACTGGACCAGGTCTTAAATAACCACGCTCAACCTGATGTCTTTTAGGAATGGTGACACTATCTTATTTGGGTCTGTAGTACAAAACCACTGGGTGCTAAGATCCCTGCTTAGTTTCACTGCCATTTTAAATGAATTTTGAGATACTCCTCACAGAAAGAGCTGCTATATATATTTAGAGTGTATTGCTTATCATGAGTTAATTTCTTAAGGCTATATGGAGATATACAGGGGCATGTATCAGTATATATGGAGCAGACAGAAAAGAGCTGGAAGGTTTGATCTGAAGAATTTCATGCTCCAAAAAATGTCTATTTTAAACAATGGAACAACAGCAGCAGCATTTGTCTTTGTTTTAGGATCACACTGAGTGGCTTAACTGTGCCAGATGGTTAGTTTATGTCTTATGAGTGAAAAGAAATGTCTGTGAGCTCTCCCAAACCTGAATTTCCATGTTGAGACACTTCTGACATGAAAATAATGAAGATGCTGAGATGAAAGTAACTCAGAGGACATTTATTCGATTTTGTACTCGATATACAAAGACTGCACCAGACAACATGTCACAGGAGATAACAGCAAGGAAAGGACTGAGGAGAAGGAAAATACCATAGTAACATTCACCATCTATCCAGGTGCTACAGGGACATACGGGTGGGAGCTGAACTACCTCTGCATCATGAGCTTGGAGCCAAGGATGCTCTGGGGTGTCCCCAGAGGGATGCAGTGCCCTGGGATGACACCTGGAGCTCACTGCTTTGGCTTCTGCTCCTCATTGCACCTGGCTGTAGAGCTCAGCATGGCACGAATCCTCTGCAGGTACCCAAAGGTGAAAGGGTACTTTATTTTAGACATTTTTAGGCTCTTTTCAGCTAAATTTTCTTATAAAGAATGAAGTGAAACTGAAAAATTTCCCTCCATGGCAAAGCCTCTAGATATTTCCCTGTTTTGTGTTTTTCTCCACATCAGGACAAAAGAAATGCATGTTTTTCTTTTTGCAGGATGGATGAGGGAGTGACAAAGAAATTCAATTTGGAAAGGTCAGAACACAACAGATGTCAAATGCTCTTTTTGACATTTTCAGTTGAAGAGAAATGTTCCAGCACGCCTGAAATCAAAACCTTTCCATTTGGTTTGCTGAAAGGTTTTGTTTTGAGTCATGTCAACATTCAACTTTGTTTTCTCACAGCAGCACGTGGTCTTATGGGAGCTGTAGTTCAAACAGAAATATTCACATTCCCCCCACCTTCCTCAAACAAGCTTCCTGCTCATGCTAATTACATGCTAATTACAAGGTAATGTATTTGTCCATGAAACACCATATTGCTTGGCTGGTTGGAAATTAGCATGGTTCCTTAGTGGAAACACAGTACCCTGTGCAGATTATTTTACTGGTGAAAGTGGGGATGAAACTACCAGTCCCACCAGGCCATACACCAGTAGAAAATTGCAGTTTAATATTTGCTAAACTGTTTCCAAAGGAAGCACATTCTGATCAGTCCAAAAGGAAATTGTAAAAATTTCTCAATACCCCAAAATGTTTTCTAAAATATTCTGCATATATAGAACAGTTTTTGTCTAGAAAGGTCTTGTTCATCTGTAATTAGAAACTATGGACCCAGCCCTCACTACAGCAGTTTTTAGCCCTGTTAGCATGATTCAAATGCACATAAAATGCCCCTTGTTTTACAAACATGGCTAGAATTATTTTCTGTTTTTTTTGTTTTTCGTTGGTTCATTCATTTTTTGTTGCTGTTGTTGTTATTTTTTTAATGTTATAACTTGGAGGTAAAACTCCTGTCCAAGAAATTAGACTGATTCTCCTTGTAAAATGGAGTGATGCAAATTCCCTCCTCTCCTAGGGATGTTCACTCATTGCATTAGGCTACTTTGGGTGGAAGATGGCACCCACTCCTCCCGAGCAGCAAGAACTTGATTCTCAAGTCAAAAAGAGAGTGTGGAAGAGGCAGCAAAGCTCTAGAGGTAAGGGCCCTCTTTTAAGAAAGAGTTCTGGTCTCTGGCTTGATCCAGGTGCTATTTTGTATTTATCTCCAGTGAACAGATAATGGAAAACAGAGCTCACATCAAGATTTTAGGTCCCAAACTTAGAAGCAATGCGGACTTTGAGGCTTCATGGTCCCAGCAAGAGAGAGATGATCTCTCCAGGGAATTTAGGCAAGGAAAGTGTTAAATTGGCAGTCTAAGACAGAGGGTATAATCCCATGGGCAGCTGAGATAACCTTGCTTTGGGGAAGCTCCCTTTTCCCTGTTTATCATCTCTGCTCTTGCCTTCTCTCCTACTCTTTCCAAAGACTATGAGCTTTCTTTTAAACTAGTTCAATCCACCAGTGAAGCCATCAAAATAAGAGGCTGCATGAGCTAATTTGAGACATATAGGGAATACAAATGCATGTCCAGTATGGGGATGCTGTATGGGTAGAAAACAGTCATCATTTTGATTGTGTTGCTGTTCTCAAAAGGGCAGCTGAGTATTTAACAAGTGAAGCCATAGGAAAATAAGCAGAAAATAAGCAAAAGAAATATATAAGAACTAGAGAAAAGGCAAAACATTGGATATATAGGGAGTTTATTTATAGATTCATTAGCAATTTATGTGTAATAAATAGCTCACTAAAAAAAGAGGACAGTTGTGTATGTGATGGTGTGAGCACACATGACTTCTAAGGTTCAGCTACTAATTTATAATAGAATTCCTTCAGTCGGTAATTTTCTGTGTTGTTATGATCCTATAAATTACTCTTTTCTCAGAAAGAAAAAGACTGGAGTGAGGCAGACAAGAGATGACACCTGCTGAAAAGAATAATACAAATATATTCCCTTCTTCTAGCCAGTTTAAAGCAGCTTTTACTTCACTTTAATAAGCAGAGGAATAAGACTCTGCAAAATTGTCTGTAATTATATGACTATTACGGCGCATCTTCCATGAGTGATCAGGGCAACCACTGAGCCTTACGAGTCTCATCTAGTCTCACTAATATATTACGTTGTCTGGATCCTGCTATTGCAAGAAAAACCCTGTTGGATGTCTCGATTACCTTGTACCAGAGATTCCTCTCTGAACCATGTTATGAATGATGTAAAATCAGGGAATTTTACACTGAAACTCCAGGAACAATATTGGTTTGGGCTAAATATGGAACTAGCTTATCAAAGCCACTTATTCTCATCATGTTTCCTCTGTGCTGGATTGATTGAATGGCATTTTTTCATGTTTTTATATTAGGTGCATTATAGCGTGGTTTTAGATTCCTATATTCACTCAGCAGAGCGTTATTAATGTTACTAACAATCACCTCGTTTCTTCAAAGAATAACTGCTCTTATACACCAAATGCCAATATTTAATGTAGTTAAAACCACTTTTCCACCTCTTTATTCATTCTGTGGACTTGTACATAACGAGTATACTTACAAGAATAACACCATCAGTACAGCAGAACTGCCTGGACCAGCTTTGTCCATCAGATCCTACCAGGCTAGACACGACTCATGGTGCCTTGACTTTCAGAAGATTTAGCTACATCACAAGCACTGAATAAAATGATTACATCATATGGAACTAAAGCATAGATATCTGAAAGGTAGAAACATGATGTCAGAAAGAGAAATCTATTTCAGATGCCACAGAAATCTTCCCACTAGCAGAGACTGTCTAGCTTTACGTTACTGGAGGAAGTCCAGACAGAAGTACACATGACCTCGGACTGCTGCCCACTCAGTGTTTCCAATACTGGTACTTTTTCCAAAAACTGGAAATCCATGGAAAAAAAATCATAGTGACTTTCATTGGAATATGGTGGTTTTCTTGATTAACAACTGAATTCAAGGGACTACTGAAGCCAGGGGCAGCATTTTTCCTGAAGCTCTGGCAAGTTTGGCTTTCTACCTGTGACACCTCTTCTGAAGCAGCTCTGTGCAGCAGCTGGAGCTGTCATCTTGTCACTTAGAAGGGTTGCAAGTAGGAACCCGTGGGAAACGGCACCAGACATCCGCTGGCACACTAAGGGGGGGTTATGAGTGTTAGCAGTGCCTTGAGCAGAGGTGAGGTAAAGTAATTTTATTCTTCCCGAGCCTTGGTTGTAACTGTTTCAAGTGGACCGTTTCTTTTCCAAAGAATTAAAACAATTTCCTTCCCCTGTTTTTTAGGATGATTCAGCCTTTCTTCAATCTATTTATTCTGTTAGTAACTAAAAGCTGTTAACTTGCAGCTTTTGAGCTTTTTTTTCTTTTTTTTTCTTTTTTTTTTTTTCTGGGTTTTGTTTTGTTTTTATTCAGAAATTCATCTCCTCTTGATGTTTTTGCTTGCTTTCAGAAGCTCATTAAAAATAACAAGGAACAAATTGGGTGGAAAAATGAATTGTTGAGGAATCATCCTTTTCCCGTGTCAATCTGAGAATACTGAACAAAATTAAAGCTTTCCAATTCACAAGGAAAGAACAGACCCTTATTACTGGAATACCCCTGCAATGTATTGCTGTCTGGAAGGTGACAGTGTTTGTTGATAACAGCATAGGGAGTAATGCAGGTTTTCCTGGACCCTGTTGCTTCAACGGACATGATATGAATGCCAAGATGCTATAACTGATCCTAGGCTCTGGGTACAGCTATACCTTGGCAATGGTTAGTTAAGCACTAACATGACTCAATACAAAGCAATTTAACTTGCTGGTGGACAGAATAAACATGCCCAAAGGAGTTACTATTCAGCCACCCTGATTCCAGCATCTACAACAGGATTATCTCCATGTGAGGTGGGTGCCTGAGCTCCTCTTACAGTCGTGGGGATCAAGGTGATATTTACTTCCCTCTCCCTCCCTCCCTCCCTCCCTCCCCCCCCCCCCCCCCCCCCCCCCCAGGTATCTAGATACCCTAAAATACATCCGAATGGGACTGTGGGTATCCTAATCAGTTATACAAGGTTGTCTGAGCTGTCCTTGAGTAAGCTGCCTGGCCTCCAGCTGCAGGTCCGTGATGGTGCCGGTGTCCCTTAGATCCTGTGTGACATCCACCAGCTCCATGTGGGTGGTTTAAACACCCACGGACACTTCGGCTGGTGCTCAGTACATTGTGGGGACAGCTGAATCCAGCCCATAGCCATGCAGAGACATTTGCTTTGCAGTCATCTAAATGCAAAAGTGTGGCTGCAGGAGTGCTCACAAATCGTGTCTTGGCCACCGAACAGAATTTCCTGTGACTTCATTATCTTCTGAAGGCAGTTTGTGGACAGTTTGTAGATAATCAGGAAGGCTTTTTAATGCTTTTGGCCAGGATGGTTGGAGAACTTTGTCTTTATTACAGCTTTGGGAACTCTTCTCACAAGATAGACACTTGCATCTTCTGAAGCTACCTGTTTTTTTCCCAGATATTTTAAGCAATGAAACAGCTATCGAAGCAACGTGGCCACCAAAATCTTTATCTTGTGTATTTGACTACTATTCAGGGTAGTTCCTCAGCCTTTCAGACTCTTTGCAAGTTGAGATAGATGAGGTTCCCCATTCTCGCAGTGGATCATGTTATGTTGCAATGATCAAAGCAATGGAAAGGTCTAAGCAGCTTCAAAACAAAGGAAGCAAACCTCTGCACGTGTACAGTACTGAGTTAAATGGCTCCCAAAGGTATGAAGAGTGCTGGTTTGGATTACAGGAGAAAATCTTTCCAAACATCCTATCCTCCACTGAGAACATTAAACTCTTAATTTCAGCTAGTTCAGCTCTCTTCTTAACATGGCTTGCCTTTGTGATTACAGACAAATTGCTGAGAAGGTTTCTGAGAGAAATAGATATAACTTAGGACTTCCCTCAACACTTAATGTATGTAAATGCGCCTCTTGGGAAAGGCAATGAAATGACTGAAGAAAAATAAACCCGTCACTGTTACAATATTATGGCCTGCAATACTTTTTCTTCCAGAGCCAGTATGTACTAAGGAGGTAAAATCACGTAACAAAAACATAAAGATCCTAATCCAGAGTTACAGACTTCAAATCAGATTCAGAAGCCTGGAGGTTTAATTCAGCCTTATGACTCTAGGAAGAGCTCTGGACTGAAACAATGCAAACCTCCAAGGAAAATGTATAGAATCTTTGATTCATTTTGTTTGTTTTTCCTTCTCTCATTTTGCTCAGAAGGTCACTCATTAGAAGTGCTGTGATATGAAAGAACACAAGGTGGAAGGAGTTATTTGGGAAGTGTTTACTTTATCTCTCTTTATGAGGATGATCTCAAGACCACTTCCAACGAGCTCCTGTGAGCTGTGCGAGCCTTGTAACCTGCACAGGGGAATGGCAGCAATGATGGAGAGCTCCCATTATTAGGGCTAGCACAAGGAGCGGATTGCTTTTTGCCCTGTGCTCGATCCGGGCCCAGGCACTGTGCTTCAAGCAGTGATCCCTCATGATATATTGGAGAGAATGACAACAAATGCAACAATGTCATCCTCCGACAAGGCGGACTGCCATGCATGCCGGGGCAAACGAAAATAGATGGGGTGTATGTACCTCTCCAAACAGTAAGTGCTGTGGAAGTAAATCATCTCTTATTTCTTCATACATCTTCTCCAGAGCTGTTCTCTGTTTTTTAGGAGCAAAACTCCCCTAGCAATGATAATTTTCTTTCTGCTATTCCAGATTTGTTAGCATCATTTCTCCAGCTGAGACAGAAATGCTGAATATCCCCTCTCACCCCCATGGTACACCTCCACCCCCTCCACATGCTTATTTGTCAAGCTCTATTGGTGAACTAAGAATATGATGGGGCAGGACTACGGGGAGAGAAAGGGATGCTCTCCTCACAGGGGGAGTTGGACAAAACTGCTACTCCCAGCCAAAGGCATTTTTCTGCTGTTGTCACTATTTGTTCTGGCAAGTTGCTTCACAGGGGTGGAAACCATTTTTCTTCATCTATTTGGTACACATCTTTCACTGCAGAAGAGTTTGCTACCTCTGGTGCTGGTGTTAAACAGTAGTGAGAAAATCAAGAAAATGTATTTTCTTCACTGTCTACAGTTGTTCATAGTTTAATGCACCGTACAGTCTCTATATCATTAATAACAGCAGTAGTAGTAGTAATAATAACAATAATAAATAATAATAATAATAATTCCTGACTTTTTATAGTGCTTTTATATCCATGGATTCCTCTAGTACCTTTCAAAGATGGATCATGAACTTCATTTCATACATGGGGAAACTGAGGCAGTAAACCTCAATTTCTTGGTTGCACTATGGCAGAACTTAAACCCAGATCTCTTCACACCAGTCCAGGTTCATAACCCACTAATATCTATAGTGCCTTATGGACAAATTTCTGTAAGTTGGAGGTGCTGGCAGGCTTTTGAGATGTAAAAAGCACAGCAGCCAAGAAAAAATTGGGGTTTAGTGTTCAGCTGCAGAGGATGGGTTGTCCTCAGAAACTCCTTTACTCAGAATGGAGGGTGCCGTCAGAGATTTTTCAAGATACATTAAGATTCAGGCAATTAAAACCAGACTATCTCAGCTGTTGGTAAGTGCAATTTGGGAAATCCCTTTCCAAGTTACAATTTTAGTTCAAGTTAAGATCTCTGATTGGTGCCTTTTTTAATCTGGAAAGGCCATTCTGAAGCTTTGATTTGATTGTTTTCCCTTCTGTCTCTTTACCTGGGCACTCAGTGATCCAGATCTGTCTCCACGAATGAGCCATCCCTTCTCTGATTCCCCTTCCCCTTTCTTAGCCTCGGACTGTTAGTATTTATTCCCAGCCCCGTCCAATCCACTAGTGACTAAGTTTTATCCTTTAGGCTACACTCAAGCTAGTCCTCACAAGCACTGTGGTACCTCACTGCAAAACAGGAATGAACTATTGAGGCTGCTGCTCCAGGTCCCTGTGTAGTCAGCAGGAAGAAGGAGACACGATATGAAAGCATGTTGCTTATACACAACAGGTAGCGTGGATACGGTCCAGTTGGTTTCACAGGGGTTGTCTGCAGGAACCTTGAGGAGTGCAGGGCCAGACAGGTCTCTGTGGGACTCCCCTGGAAGTGCTCTTGCCTGAAGACAAATTCCTGTTTCTTTTTCACTGACTGAGATCAGACAGGTGTTTCTTTGTTTCTTTAATATGCCAGCCTTCTAACTTTTTAAATCAAAATATCTGTTCAAAGATATGGAAGACAAACACTGGATCTATTGAATTACCATGGTTAAAAATAGCAATTCAGCTTAGAAAACATTAAAAAAGAACTTTGGTCGGTTTGTTGAAATCTAATAGCTGGGAACAGCAACATACATGTACTTACACTAACCATAAGATTGCACTGACTGGAAAAAAAAATAAAAATGCTTTTTAACCACTTGCATGTTATCTGACCCCAGTATTGCTACATGCAAAAATCATGAAAAAAAAAAAAAAAAAAAAAAAAAACTACCCATGGCACAGGTATTTTAGGATTTTAAAGGAAGGAGGAAGAGGAAAGAGGAGAAGAAAATAGAGAGCAAGGAAGACAGGGAGGAAAAGAGAGAGGAAGAAGTAGATGGAGCAAGAGACAGAGATATTACCCAAATGCTGCTAATGCTCAAGTAGCTGGATGCCCATCTGTACTACATCAGGGCTCTGGCCAGTCTCCCTGCACTGCTTTTGGACAATGCTACCCATCCATCTCACCCTTTGCTGATGGTCACTGCCCCAGATAAGGTGGCAGTGACCCAGCTCAGCTGCTCTGTTTCACCCATTTTTCCTCAAACTGCTCATGAAGGTGAGCTTGTCTCAAGAATGTGGATTGTGAAAAACTGCTGCTGAGCCATAAGCATACGCTCCTTCCTTCCAGCTGCCTCTGCTGCAGGAGCGTGACCTGTGCTGAGAAGGAGACAGCCAGCAGCTGGGGGCAGCTGACTGTGTCACGGCTCTTTGCTTAGCAAACATCAGTCAAATATCCCAGATCATCAAGGATGAGAAATGATTAGACCCCAGTGATACCCATTACGACAGACTTTCAGCATGCTGCCACATTTACACCTCATCATGACAGGTCTGTATTTTCCTATCTTTCCCTCCGTTTAGGTGGGCATTGCAGCACTAGCTCTGGTCTCCCAGTGAATTTGTAGGTGCCCTGGGGCTGGTTTTAGTCACCCAAGGTATTGTCATTCTTCAAACACTTATTTCCCAAGAGCTTTAAGGCACACAGGTTAGAGGGGGGACAAGACACCGTTTCTGTTAAGGTCACCAAAGCATATATTCATTATTTAGGTAATACCAGCTGTGGACAATCTGGATAAACTTCAATGTGAATTTCCCTTTTGCACTTTGAGTTTTTTTTGTTTGTTTGTTTGTTTGTTTTTTTTTTTCCCAAACTTGTTTCTGGTGTTTGAAATCCTTTCAAAACACAGACACCTGACTTCTCAATACGTCCATCCATGGAGTCTCCGTTCTCACCTCCTGGAAGCCAGCTTCCCCAGCTAGCCCTGTGGCACAACAGGATCTTTCTGCTACAGAAACATGCCCATTTGTTCCTCCATTTATCCACAACTGCTTTATCACCTCCATTCTTTACACTGTCATTTTTGCCCTTTCACTGAGACCTCCTAACTTCCAGTTCTTTTGACTAAACTGATATCTTCAGCTCAGATTTATCTGTGCAGCATGCCTATTGTTCCACCAGAATGCAAAGGTTGTGTTAATTACATGGTTTGGTTCCTTACCATCTTCAGACTGTGTGCCAAATCTGTCAGGAGCCCTGCCTGCCCAGAGTGACTCTGCATAGTGAGGCATTTGATATGCAATAATTTCAGTTATTCAGAATTCATAAATTGTGCAAAGATGGATTTCTCCCATCTAGACATAGAAACAATTCAGTTAAAATTTGACTGGAGAGGTTTAAAGTAGATGGATTAGGCCCTGAGTGAAACTGGACAGAAAAGCAATCCAGCTTAACTGCCTTTCTGTTCCAAATAAAACCACAAATACCCCCCTACGAGGTAGGGGAGGCATTATTAGAAATCTGAGATTTTTATGTCTAGGAATGAATTTTTATGGAGCTAATAATGCAGATAGAACATACAATTGGCCTAGTCAAAATGAAAGATGAATACAAATTGCAAATCAACTCCCAAACTATAAAAATTGGTGTAACCTTCTGAGCAATAACTGATTGTTTAGGAGGCTCAAATAGAGTCACAGTGATGTTTCTTCCAGCCTTATTAAGCATCATAGTTGTCATATTAAACCAATGATGTATGAGTATTTGCTTATTGTAATGAATTCTGGAGACGGGAGCTGGAGAAGCAATTCAAAAGAAAGTCAGCCTTAAGACTGGATTTTTTATTCATTTATTTATTTATTATTATTTTTTCCTGGCTCCCTCAAGAAAATGTTTCTCTGTTTTATTTCACTAAAATCAAAGACTATCTCAAATCCTGATATACACATAACTTCTGAAGCTAAATCCCTGGGATCTAAGACCCCTTCCCCCTCAATGAGCTGTAAAGAATAACTGGATATAGCTCAAGTTCTTATCTATTTTCCCTTCCCTGGAAGCAATGGAAAATTATTACTGTTTTGTATATGGTAGGCTGAGGATCTCAAATTCCTTTCTAAGCTTTAATAAAACTCTCCTGGGAAATATGCTTGATGGCATTAGTAGCTGTGCTGTCTGGAGGATTCTTGCAGCAGGATGAGCTTCAGAGGGCTTTAAAGTAGTATGAAGATGTACATAAACATGGCACTCAAGACCCAACTGAGGGAGGTTCAAAGAGAGAAAAAAGACACATGCTCCTGAAGAAAACGTGAGAAAACTTGAGGGAGGATGGACATGTAGCTGATATTTAGTTATCTAATATTCTAATCTAACATGCCATTGTCTTTTATGCATATAAAATATAACTGGAGATATGGATTGTGTGGATGGACCACATTAGATGGATTAGGAACTGTCTAGATGGCCAAATCCAAAGAATTACAAACAATGGCTCAGTGTCCAAAAGGAAATCAGTGACATGTGTTATCCTTCAAGGGTCCGTAGTGGGACCAATATTAATTAATATCATCATTAATGACATAGACAGTGAGATTCAGTGCACCCTCAGCATGTCTGCAGATGGCACCAAGCTGAGTGGTGTGGTTGATAAGCTAGTGGGAAGGGAAACTAGTGGGAAGGGATATCCTCCACAGGGACCTTGACAGGCATGAGAAGTGAACCTAATGAAGTTCAAACAGGCCAAGTGCAAGGTCCTGCACGTGAGTCAGGGTAATCCCAAATATAAATATTTGGACATTTTTTGTCCTGTCCAGCATGGGCACAGAGAAAAGCTTACCCTTCCCTTTGCAGAAGCTTATTAAAGCTTTCCTCTTTGCTCTTCTCTCTGTTGGCTGAGCAACTCCAGTTCCTTCAGTCTTACTTCTAGGCCATGTACATCACACTGCTGATCATTATGTTCCCTTGAAAACCCTACCATTAACCCAGCTGTTTTTCTTGAAGTGTGATATAAAAACAAGATGCCACCCAGGACAGGCAGGAAAATGACTTCCAGTGTCTCGCAGACTCTTCTCTGGCCAACACAGCCACATCACTGGATAAAGCACGAGGTTTCTGATATATGCTCAGCTTGTTCACCCTATATTGCATAACAGTTTGCTTGTTCTGCTTTGGGAAGCTGAAGTCAAATACAATTATCAGCATTTCCTTGTTTCTCCCCCTTGTCTTCTTTAACAGCCAGGCACTTCTCACTCTTTTCTAGTCTTCCAGATTATCACCATTACTGGAGAAATTCCAGCCCCATCTCATGTTGGAAACAGATCCCCTTTGTCTCAAAATGTATTCCACCTGCACAGGGGAAGAAAAGAGGAGCTAATTCAGGTTGTATTCACAAACATAATCTGGCCTTTCATTTCCATTGCTTGTCTTGGCAACTAAAAACATTTTTACAGAGCTGTCATGTGTCATTATTAGAAGAGTTGCAACCATGAGCTGAATGAAAGCTTTGCAAAAGCTGGTACGTTTCTTCCATATATTTTGCAGACGGGGTCTGTGTCCCCAGGGAGACAAGTGTTTGCCAACACTACATAGGCTCCATCTATACTATCTTTGGGAGTTGTCCAAGAAACAGACCCTAGCCCCTGAGCTGTGTGGTGGAAGCTGTTGTGTATCTATACTGTTTGAGTATCAGTGCTCTTTGGAGTGCAAGGTGTGTTCTTATAATGACCAGCAGGAGACTTTCAGTGCTCTTCCTGATATTTTTCATGCCTAGAGAGTATGCAGCTGCTCCCAGACCCCTGAGGAAAGCTTGAGAACTCCTAGAATAGCCACAGAAGACAGCAGTGGCCTCAGCAAACAGTATCTTGTGCAACTTGCATATAAACTGTGTATAAGATGTGGAAGACAACATCGACAGTTTTTTAGGCTGTGCTGTTTGTTTTCAACAAGGAAACAAGTAATTTCACACTGGAGCTAACACCAAGGTGAGCTAATATATATGCAGTTATATCTGTCATGCTAAATAAGGTCATATTCATGCTGGATTAAGTATGATAATAAATCTAATCTGAGTGGAGAAAGCAGAAGTGCTGCACTTTTCCCTTCTCAAATGTTTCCAGATCCTACAGGTATTTGAGAGGTCTCTGGAGGAATGAAACTTGTCACACTGTAATAGTGGCCTGCTGTTAGATAAATGCCAAGACAGGCACTGCCAGGCTGTCAGGGAGTTATTAATGGAGGTTTACGAATTGCTCTCTGAAGTCATTCTCAGTTAAGTACTAATGTGCATCTTGTCTTGACAGCCACCATACACTTAAACACAACTGGAGAAAAATGGGCTCTGTTTTGTTTATCATTCATTTCAGCTTTGCTTACTGTAGGTTTTTCAGGTATCATAACAGACTTCATGAGTTGTTGCTATATATATTGCTGCCTCAAAATTGGAGGCACATGGCAGAGCTTTTTGTCAAGCTGCATTGCAGAGCCAGGTTTTCTGTGTTTTACTGTGGCTGTGATTGTTCACAAAATGAAAAAGATACAATGCTATTTGCCTATTTCTTAACCACCTAGCAAAACAGTATATTTCCCATGCAACATGTTATAAAACACATTAAAGACAACATGAGTTTTCTTGCACTTGAGTTTCAGACCTCATGCCTGAAATTATCTCAGGTGGTTTCTGTGAGTCTTAACTCTGTCAAGATGAGAAGCTTAAAAAGGATCAATTAGTTACTGAAATAAAATCAGGGCACTCTAAAATAATGTTTTTACAATATTGAAATGCAGAACTTTGTTCCTTCTTGCAGCAAAATGCCCATTTTTCAGCTTTATTTCCTGTAACACAAAGGAAAGAAAGGGAGAGAGAAAGAAGGGAGAAAGTGAAGGCAACTCTGCTGATATGATCGCAGCAATTGGAGGCTCACCAAGTGCTATAGTACTGCAATATACTCCTGGGAGTTGAAAACATTGTGTCAGACAAGCAAAAAGGAACACTTTTGCTGTCGTATCTTCCATTAATTAGTGATTTAAAAAACAAGCTGAATCTTTGTAAGGGACCAGACATGTAAAATTTGGATCATTTGGACAGTTAACAAAGGTGTTAAATTAAAAACGTAGCTACCATCTGCTCCCCTGGAATCACCAGAGGAGAGAGGAGCCTCCAAGGAGGCCCATTTTAATCCCCTGAAATCCAAATCAATCCGAAGGGACTGTACTTCCCTCTGGTCATTTCAGATTCAACATTTCATTTCAAATCCTCCTTCAGTTCTCAGACCCTGTAAATCCTTTACTTTGGAGATGAAGACCATGCTGAGTTCTTTTCCATCTATTGACTCTAGGCTAACTTTTCTTAGTTGTGTTTTGGGGACACTGCAGAGCCTTAGAGGTTGCAAGGTCCTGCTAGACAGGGAGTGTAGGATAATTATCTCTGCTGCTGTTAAATGCTGCAGGGTTATCTGGGATGAATCCAGAGCAGATTACTCTCAAAAGGAAACTCATTCTGAATAGTAGGTCATATCGAACCTTGGCTTTATAGTATTGGCTTTGTCTCTTACTGCTTTAAATTTCGAAAGTGGACTCAAATTGGACTGAGATCAGCTGAAATTACATTAATACTTACTGCTTTTTCTAGATTCATCTCTGACTAGTCACATTCACACTAGAATTAGCATACTTCTTTACAAAAATCAAGGATGTGTTTTTACAAAGCTAAACGTGAGTAGCAGATTGTCATTTGTATGAGTGCCACAACCTCTCTCTTCTGCCAGAACAGGATGTCCATGAGATATAAAAGCTCTTATCATCAGGGAGGTGTCAACAAACTATTCTAGGAATAGGTCTCTCATAACTTAAATCATCCATCCAAGTGGCATCTCTATATATCTGCTTCACAGCAACTTTGAATTTCCAGTTTCCTTGATTATGCATCAGTTCACCGTCATTAGCAACACTTGGGAGGGGTTGCTCATTCAGTAGGGATTTTGGTTCCTATAGTGGAGATTCCTCTACTTTTGCTCACCACTGAGAGGTATTGACTGAAAGGTATGCTATAAAGGATGCTCACATCTCAATGGTGAGGTTACAGGTCCATTAGCAGTACCTGTCTTAGAAGTTATCCAGAAGAGAAAACACAGATGCAGAAGGCCAGGAGTTCATTGATCAGGGTTTACAGCAAAATATGCCAGATAGATAGCTAAAATTGGAAAAATGATTTTCTCCCATTTGATTCTGAAGGAAAAATAAAACAGTAGGGTTTTTCTTTTCATGAGGAGAGGGAGAGGGAGAGGGAGAGGGAGAGGGAGAGGGAGAGGGAGAGGGAGAGGGAGAGGGAGAGGGAGAGGGAGAGGGAGAGGGAGAGGGAGAGGGAGAGGGAGAGGGAGAGGGAGAGGGAGAGGGAGAGGGAGAGGGAGAGGGAGAGGGAGAGGGAGAGGGAGAGGGAGAGGAGAGGAGAGGAGAGGAGAGGAGAGGAGAGGAGAGGAGAGGAGAGGAGAGGAGAGGAGAGGAGAGGAGAGGAGAGGAGAGGAGAGGAGAGGAGAGGAGAGGAGAGGAGAGGAGAGGAGAGGAGAGGAGAGGAGAGGAGAGGAGAGGAGAGGAGAGGAGAGGAGAGGAGAGGAGAGGAGAGGAGAGGAGAGGAGAGGAGAGGAGAGGAGAGGAGAGGAGAGGAGAGGAGAGGAGAGGAGAGGAGAGGAGAGGAGAGGAGAGGAGAGGAGAGGAGAGGAGAGGGAATTATTCATCTCTATTCATAATCAGAGGGGGGAAAAATCTTAATAACATTGAGGTTATCCTCTTGACAATTAAGAGGTTGGCCTTCACAGAGATTAAATCTCTTCAATGTCGGTAACACATTTCCTGAATGATGCCTGAGTGAAAACTGAAGTGCTCCCTGCAAGGCTTTCCAGTGACAAAGGATGGAGGGCACTAGTGGCTGGGGGCCAGGGACAACATTTCCATCCTCAAACTTTGCTGCATTCAACTCCTCCAAATACAGCAGGAATGTAGAGTGGGAAAAAGGGCAAGGATATGAGTCCTTGATTTTCTTTTTACAGACCAGGACTAAAAAGACACTTGGACTTTGTAAGGAAAGAAGCTGTCAGCCATGACAATTTACCTCTCACCACAGCAAGAAACCCAGATAAACTTTACAAACCTTTTACTTTTGTAACTGACATGTAATTTTTAACAGGCAATCAGTACAAAAAGGCTTATTGACTCTAATGTGCTTGTTTCTTATTTTTCTACATCAGCAACAAGGTGAAAGCATGCTGCAAAGCTCTCTGAAGTTAATGAAAATCTTCCTTTTTCACTCACAATGAAATGATCCAAACTGCTTTTTAATTATTATTGAACAGGATCTGGCCTGCCTGAAATAAAAGTGATCCTGAAATTTGGTTTAGCCTCTCTAGAATAGATAAAATATGCATGCTGATTATTATTATTATTATTAATGCAAATACTCTATGAAGTATTACTTCTGTAATTACAATCATATTATGTTGCTTTTGTGACATTTTTTTCTCTCTCTTTCTTGGCTGGAACAAAAGTGTCAGTGAAAAATGTATGGCTCAGAGGAACCAGGCAACAGATAGCAATAGGACCTCTCTTTCCAGTTCAGTATTGTAATGGTCTGGACATATTTGGTTCAGTTTTGGTCCCTGAACTGCTCAGGGTCACTTAACTTAATAAACATTAAGTTCCTCTCTCAGAGGACTTCTCAGTCACTTTTATATTGGGCTGATTTTAAAGTAATATCAGTGTGAGCTTGGGTGAGTATAAGCAGGTTTACTTTCAGCAGTGCCACTCATACTATTTTTAGGTGGCAGGAGCATCTTATTCAGAAGAATACAATCTTTAGATAGACAGGAGAAAAAGTCTAGATTGACAAAGGATGTACTTTGACTTGTACTCCTGCTCTCAAGGCACTGCAAAACCGCATTTGGATTGCACCTGGTGGTTGGAGAAGAAAGCAGGAAAAAGCCAGATGGCTCTGCAGCCCTGGCAGTTGTGCAGGGGAATGAAACTGCTTGACTTTTAGGCAAAGTGTTTGTGTTTTTTATCTTTTCCCAGAAGCATGAAAGTTTCCATGGCAGGAGAGAAAAAAGCAGTTTCTAGCTAGTTTAATTCAAGCATAAAAACTGGAAACTTCTCCAAACAGCCCATGTTATGCTGCAATTCTTACTGAAGGCTGATTTTGAGTCTTCACTTTCCATTTTTGCATCCTGCCTGTAACAGGACAATATGCTTTCATGTCACCTCAGAGGCTCTGCAGTCTAAATGCTCACTTGTCTGTGAGATCAGCACAGCTCAGCAGGATTATAAAGTCTGTACAAGCTCTTTTGTAACTGCTTTCCTTGGAAAGTACATGAGAACTGTATTGGTCATCCAAGATAATCCCAATGTGTGTTTAGTATGTGCTGTAATTATGAGCAGAAATCCAGCAATGAAGTGCAGTGTTGTTTCTTTATCACCTTCCAAAATCTGTTTCCTTTTCTTGGATGTGTTTTCTGAGGGGCTTACTGGTATGAAGGGGAAATTCCCAGTTCACAGCAGCTGATTTTCCTCCAGCAAAGCCTGAACAGCCCAAAGTTTGAAGAGAGGCAGGTGGAGGCTGTGTTTTGATTTACAAACTCTTGGATGCAGCATTTGAAATAATAGTTTAATAATTAATCAGGGAGAGAAGAATAAAGGTGCTTAGAAAGAGCTGATAGGAAATCGATGGCAGGGAGAGCACATCACAGCTCAGGGAAAAATAAGGATGGGTCCAGGAAAAAAAAAAAAAAAATCCTGTGGATACTCAAAGTGGATGAAAGTGTTCAGCCTCACTTAGAAAACGACTCTGGCTTTTTACCTTTGCATGCAGAAATGACTGAAAACATCTCTGGCTTTGTGAAGTGAAATCAGGAGAGCATTTCGCCCTTCTCTCTGCCCACTAGTGATGGAGGGGAGGCAAAGGCATCGCCAGGGGGTTCCTCTACATGACTTTTTCACTTTCTTTTCTATGCTTGATGAACTGATAGACTGATCCCATGAAGTGGGTTTCATTAGGAGAAAAGGAAAACATATTTTGTATCTTCAGGAAGAGAACTATATAATGCCTGTTTATGTAGAAATCACAAACAAACCTCTCTAAACTAAAGCTCTGCTACTTATCCAGAATGATTTTGGGAAATGATTATTAATGAATTTAATTTTGAAAAAATTACCAAGAAACATAAAGGAAATGGTTTGATAATGTGCTCTGGCTTCTCCTTCATCCAGAGAAAATGTGTTTATCTGACTCATCTCAGCATTTTCAGCTGTTTCTTGGGATGCAAAACTTGGGATGCAGAACTTGACTCTTCCTATAAAATTTTACTCATTTATTTTGCAAGTTTACTTCCAGTTGCATTTTTGAGGGTTAAACAGCAACTAATGAACAGAACAAGTTCTCTGGATTCATCCTCATTTGAATAAGACACACAGCAGTCCATAGACCAAAAAAATAAAAATAAAAACGCACCAAACTGTTAATTGATTTTTAAAAGAGAATTATGATGCTTTTAACAAGCCACTTATCTTGCTAAGCATTGTTAGGGTAGTAGTGTGTGTTCCACTGAAATGGCTGTTCCACAATGTGAGTCCCTAATTGCTTATAAAGCACACTGTTTATTGAGTATTAGCTCTGGCATAGTTGTTTATTACAGGAGTGCATTGCTTAATGCTTGTAAAAAGCCATCTAACTTAAATATGCTCTGCCTCATCTCTTACCCTCCGACGCTCTCACGAGCACACGCTCTCCATCACTAAGTTTGCAGTGGGAAGAGAGGAAAAGTAGCAGCAGCACTGTGCAGAGCTGGAGGAGGTTGCTTGGTAACTGTGAAGAAGGGAGTCTGCCTCGAAGTGTATCGACTATATATTATCTCCCGCTCTCTGCCTACAATTAATAGGTCAGTGACCCAATGAAACATTTCAGATGAAGTCAAACTATTAGCTGGACAAATGTGCCTCGAGTACTGCCGTACCCTGGTTCCATATGATTACGATTCATTATGTGCTGGCAAAGTAAGCATGAATCATTAATACACGCAGCTGAGCCCACTGCGTCCTGCAGCAAAACACAGCCTCCCAGTCCTGAGTAATGCCCTGTGTTGTGTTCATCAGACATGAAAGCTTTGGTTAGTGTGATCTACAGGGTGGCTAGCTGGCAGCGGGGATGCACTCCCTTTTCTCTTGTGTGAGCATTCGTCATTCCTCTTAGTGGGATGGGTAATATTTTCAGGGGGAGAGAGGGAAATGCCAGGAGAGGGAGGACAAGGACAGATATACTGATGCTTCTTTGGTTATAGCTGCTTTTTTAAAAAACTAGGGATGTTTTTTCTAATTTGCTACTCTTGTGAGAAGTGAGTAGGTTGATTTATCATCCTTTAGACTTCTGCAGAAAAATAGGACGATGGACAAGTGTGACATTCAGCTTCCAATTTCTTTCCCTTAAATTCAGAAAACTCCTATTCTTGTCAAAAGGAACTGCATGAGCTGTAGGAATAACTGAAGAAGTGTTTTCTGGGTTTCAATGAGGTTGTTGAGCAGTGGTGTGGAATTTGCAGAGTGAACAACTCTTGCAATCATATCTTGCTCCACCACTTAGTTGGTCTTGAGCTCCACAATCAACTTGCACTGGCTCTGTGGTGTTCCCTACCAATGACCATGTCCCACAACCCCTCACTAAGGGATGTGATCAATCCCTAATATTATCAGAATAACAAATATTCTGGAACACTTGACAAATGATCATAGAGCCAAGATAAATCCTTTCCTGTTGTGGCCTTGATGGAAAAGAAATTTTTTCTACAGTGAAGTAGATCAATTTGCCAGTGAACAGTCATGTTAGGTTATTTTCCTACAACATAGAAAAGCAATAGAGAAGGAACACTCTCATTTTAACAGTTGACTTGCCCTAAAATCAAACAGAAATACCTCTAAACTACTTGTGACTTGAACTCAAGACTTTGGCATATGACTTAAACATCTTAATATTTAACAGTAAGCTTCTGGGAAATACAGTTTCTCAATTCTACTTTCCAATGAAGCAATACTACTACTTTGTCGAGGAAAAAAGAGAATGATGTGAGTTTGCTATATCAGATTCAGATTTAGAGGCATGAAAGTGTGGTTTGCAATAGTGATTTCTGCTGTTTCATGTCTGCTCATAACTTTGTTGATGAGCTGGATGAATTCTTAATGTATCCTCTATCTTGTCAACCTCTTCTAATGCAAGACTTCCCTCTATGTTTAATCTCTTAGGCACTTTAGTTACAGCAGAAAACAATATTGAATTCCTTCATAGTACTCTCAAGAGCTTTGTGAATCCTCCAAAAGACCTTTGAAATTAGAAGCTATCAGCAAACTTTATACACCAAAGATATGTAATAGTCAATTTCTCAATGGTCTGAATTTAAATACCATTGCCCCACTTAATGCCATGACTTGGTAAGCGGATTTTTAAGGGAGCTCAGGAAGCTGCAGCAACATACTTCATAGTGAAAGTCTCTTTGATGGATACCATTTGGGATTTCAAATGGCCCTAAATGCAAAAATCCAAATCCACTATAAAACTAAACAGAAACCTCTCTGGAGATCATATGTTTCAATGTGACTCACTTATAAAGTTATTAAGAAAAATGATAGCAAATATGACAGTGAAAAATCCAGAATGTATTTCTACTGGTATCAAAAATGCTACAGTCCGAGACTGTACTGCTCTACATTTATATCTGCTGGTTAATTAAATTATGCAATATTACTTTAACTCACTGTCAAAAGATTTTCCTTTGGTACCAATCTTTGAATTAAATGCTGTGACTGTGCAATATTAAAGGCAAGATTACATCACTAATATCTATACACACATATACTCCTTTAGGTATATATGATTTGTATGCTGTTATCACTGCGTTAGCTCAATAAGCAGTGTTAAACTACATCTTTTCTTGCAGATAGATACCAAAATCCTGATACCAAATCTTGGTGCTGAAATATTGTCTACTGCAGTTCAAGCAGATCATGAAGTAAAAATAAATAAATAAATATATATATATAAAGGATTGAAGTGTGTACTCTCGAAATGCTATGTTTGAAAACCTTCTAATATTTATTTATACATTCATAACACTTTTATATGAGTTACATATCTTTGTGTTTATCTGAAAAGATTTGCAGGTCAGGATATTAAATATGCAATCAGCCTGGAGTGCACACCTCTGTTCAAATCAAGGCGTTTCTGATATCTACATCCAAACTAGTTGTCTAGGCTACTTTTATACTCAGTGGAGCAAAGAAACACTTGTAGAACATGATTCATCTCCTTGTAAAATAATTGTCTGAAGCCAGTCGTATGAATTGTGTTATAAAAATGTCTATTTGTCTCCTTTGACCTTAATTCCCATTAAGGAATATTCCCACAAAGGGTGAACAACTAAAATGGTAAAGAGGTACCCTGTACAGATGGAATTCATCTAACAAATACAGCGGGTAGATCTGATTATATAAATTGAGTCTATGCCATCTGTAACTGTGGGAAACAAAGAACATCTTTACAGACAATCAAGTCACCATCTTCAAATGCAGCTGCAGGTTGCAGCCTTAGGACCTTAGGTGTGGAAGTGGAAAAGTAAGATAAGAAAGTGGTGAGTTACCTTAGTGCCAGTCCTGCTTGCATACTTTGTCCCTTACACAGCTGGATCCATACTGACAGAACCACCAAAGGCTTTTGAAGTGCAACTTAGGTAAGTTTTAGAAGCTGGATGGTAAAGCAGGTAAACAAAATCCTATTTATTTGTCATTAGCTAGGATTGTCTGTGATTAGATCAATTCCCCAGCTGCAGAGATATAGATAGCTAATAAAATACTTGGCTTTGCAGGCTGTTAGCTGTGTTTTCTGAAAGTGTCACAGGTTTGCAAGTGCATCTAATGTAGTAGCCTTCATTGGGAAGATTTCTGTTGGCTTGGAGTTTTAAAGCATAGGTTGCTGAGTTATGCCTTAATGAAGGATCTATTTTCCTATTTGTAAATCCCTTCATGAAGGAAGGGAGTCATGAGCCTGAACCCATGGCAGTCACTGGCAAATTATAAGGACCTGAGGCAACTAGGTGTGTTGCAAGAAAATTAGCAAAACAAAATACCTCAGGTGAAATCTTCCACTTACAATACCGGACTGAATCCAACCATGTATTATCTCTGTTAAGGTCATCAGCTTCCCGGTAGCAGTGGATTATGACTCCAAGCAGCATTACATTTTCCAGATACTATAGGTTTGGTTCAGTTGCCTAGATGTAATTGTTCAATTCGGGTTATCAAAAACACCCAAACAGAGCTGTCAACGCTGCATCTGTCCTTCTGTAACAGTACTCAGAGAGCTGGGAAAGGTATCCTCAAGTATCTCAAATGACTCGGCATGCCTATATGTAGGCAGCTCACTGGAGACCTTAAAGGAAAACATGCAGGTCTTCCCAGAAACACCTGCATCATTCCCCAATGTCAAATGCATCTAGAATAATTTATACTTTTTGCTTCTGCCATTCCCACCTCTTGTTTCCAGCTCCTCTGGACAAAATGTTACATGGGTCCTGCACTCATGTTCCTCTCTGAAAACCCATAAATTCTCCTGGTCATGAGTTAGGAAGGAAAGGAATTTTTTAGCTCAGTTTGTTTGCCTTCAGCCTAGAGGAGTTGATTCATCATCTCTGTTTTGTGTAAAGGTGAACTGAGTAAGAGGTCAAGAAGCACATCTTCTGTGGATTGTCTCAGATCAAGAGACACTCTGATTAAGCTTGTGTAACTTTGATGACATTAATGCAATTACTCTGGTATAAACAATCAGAATCAGATGAGCAGATAATTACTTGCAGAAAATTAAATTACATGGATTTGTTTGAGCTGTGGTCATAACGAACATAACTGTGTAACATGAGTTAAATATATATATACATAACTTGGACAAGATGAATTGAGATGGGCTACAGATGCCTACAGAAAAAGTGTTTTGGAATGAACTTATGTCCAGATCTCACACTTCAGGGAACCTGTAGTTTCTAGGTGGAACACTCAAAATCACTATGTCATGAACATGAAGTCATGAAGTTCCTCAATTCAGCCAGGGAAGAAACAAAAGAATATCTTTGAGTAAAAATAAATAAATAAATAAATAAATTGTGCTAGTCTGTATTTGCCTAAATCTTACTCAGCTCCTAACACTCTGTCTCACCAAGCAGTAAACACTGCACAAGTTGCAGTTACAGCAATCACATTTGCCCTGTGAGATACAGGGGCAGAATTGAGAACCCTTTTTTATTGCATAACACCACTTTAACAGAGTATATAAGTTCTCATTTCACTCAACAGAATATGTAGAAGGATAACAGCAGCAAAGATAACACCTTCATTTGGTGACACAAGTCACATTTAGGATGCCATGGAATATAATGATGGTGCTTTCCCTGGCTATGACAAGACTGCAGCTACAGTTCACATGTAAACAACATCATCATCACTACTTAAAGTTGAGGGCTCAACCAAGTTGTCTAAGCAGAGGTATAAAGGCCAAGTGAACCCAACCAGAATGTCCTGCCAGGAAGGGAGCAGGTACCCTCTTATCTCAGGTCATGTCCAGCCATATTGATGTCCTGTGGAATCTCTGACAGTACGTGATTGCAATGCTTACAAACCTGAACCAAATCTTATGTGTAGGAATTCAAAGCTGACATCATCCTATTTCCTTCAAGGAATGAAACTTTGGGGCCTGACTAATAAAGCAGTTGAACTGGATTGACCATTTATCTCCTTATGTCTACTACAAGAACATGGGAGTTAAACCGTAGGAATAGGTTTTTGTCTCATCTAATCTCTTCTTGAAAATTGTTGGTGTCACCCATTGTTGAAATCTAGACTTCATTTCTACTGACAGAATAATGATGGAGATATTTCCATGTGAACTGGTCTCCTGTCCCTTTGAGTCAGTGGAGGCAAACAGATGTAGTGAACAACTCGTTCCATCCTAAGGTGAACAGTCAAAACAGGTTGCACCTGGGAAGTACTATTGACTCTAATGGCAAACTCAGAGGCAGGTATCATTTCATCTGTATGTTCATTTCATGTTTCAATGTGTGACAATACTGTAGTATAATCCACTTTCTAGCATGATCAGGTGAATAAAACAGGGTTACTATCTCCAACCAGCCTTTTCTCCAGACAATTCCTCTTCATCTGTAAAGTTATTTCCAGTCTTCTTCATGCATTGGGACCTCCAGGCAGGCATTTCCATCCTTTTCTCTATAACATGTTGCTAAAGTAACTTGTTTAGTCAGTCTGTTCCCAAAATTGCTTTGATCTGCCTGCATTTTTCTCTGTACTGTTTATATGGAGGTAATCAGAGGTAAACAGCTTGTAAGGAGGCAATCACATTGCTTTCATTCTTTTCTTAAGCCTACAGGTAATCAATATATTAATACTTTGTGACAGCAATTGCAGAACTACTTCTAATCCACAATTAACTCTTCCACTCTCCTCTTAGTAGTATTACTCATAGTTTTCAAGGGAGGATATTGAAGCTCAAATTGCTGTTGTTTTCAGAACTGGTTGTCTAAATCTGGACAGAAGACTGTTAGTTGTTCTCAGGATGAAAAGGAACAGTGGGATAAACATTTAAAAATATCACCTCCTACCCCAAAACAAAGAAGCAAGCAAGCAAAGAAACAAATATATATATATATATTACATATACACATCCAGTGAAGGCATATTATTAGATATTGTCAGAACAAGTTACAGGAAAGAAGGAAAGGAGGTCTCCTGACTAGACTTCTAGCTCACAAGAACTGGTGGAGCCATCCTGATGCCAGATTACACAATATGAAAATTTGTCTCTACACTCTTATTTGGATGTAAAGCCAAAAGAAAACTTTCTACTTACAAATAACAGCTTTTGTAAACACACTTTTCTAGAGATGGCTATTTTATTGTCTGACTGATGCACTGAGGAGAACACAATTCTAAGTTTTCCTGTAGGCTACATTTTTATTTTGCAGCCAGATGTCACAATAAAATTGTATAAGCAGAAACGATACAAATAAGACACCAAAGTGAGAAAAAAATAATCAGCTCATGGAGGAGGAAAACACATTTCAGACTCCAAAACATCAGCAGAAATTCTTGTATTTCCATTACAAAAATAGATGACATTCTTAATGTAAATACCTCACTGATATGCTCTGTAATATTGTATTGTCCTGCATACAGTCATTTTGTGAGAAAGATCCATTATAAACATTTGCTTGCTAAATCTTTCCTACTATAACCCTGTAAATGCCTGAAATCTATTTACAACCCAGTATGGTTTTGGTTAGTTCTTTGACACATTTTGGGGAAAAGTACTGTAAGAGTTGTTCATATTTTATATAATGAACACCTGAAAGTCACCCCTATTTGGAGAGGGGATGGGGGACACCAGAGTAGCTGAGTTACTGAAATTCATAAGAGCTGCTGGAACCACAGCACTAGGAAGATTGAGCATTTTGGGGCTACTGGATGACGTTTAAAACAGTTAAGTCCCAATGATGAGACTGTAGTACTGTGAAATTATTAATCTTACATTTGCACTTAGTTTTTCAAGTATTCTGTACAGATATTAACACTAAAACTATTTAAAATTGGGAGAAGTGAACACTTAAATATGAAACAATTTGCCCCAAACTTGACAACAGCAGAAGCAGACAACAGGTCTACTGACCTGTCTATAGATCTACAGTTCACCAGGAAAGATGTGCTGCCTGCAAGAGCCTCCGAGAGAAACAAGGGGAGCAAAGCAGGATATGAGCTGCAAACAGAAAACTGCCAGTGATGATGGAATTTGCCAAACAATTTTGGCTGAAGGGTGTTTTCACTTTTGAGTCCTTTGCAAAGAAAACCTGATGGCACCTATATTCTTGTAATCCAGCAGTGATGTGGTAAACCTGGATTCAGTTACCTTGACCTGAGGGGATTTGAAATCACACTCAACCTCTCTTAATGGAAAGGCTAGCAAGTGAAAAAAAAAAAAAAAAAAAAAAAAAAAAAAAAAGGAAAGGGTGCTGCTCTCTCCTCTTGTTCCCATACCATGTATCTGAACTTTAAATTTGTTGTAGGGTAGTGAATGTAAAAAACAACACAGGTTGCTAAACCATTGCCTCAATACACGGGTTTCAAGTCACCATGCAAATCAAGTCTGGTACTTCAGCAATCCTGCATGTCCCTGCCAGGAAAAGCAAAGTGGTAGAAAAGCCTGGAGAGGAAGTTCCTGAAGAACACACTCTCCGTTGTCCCCACTGTCCTATCCAGAGTCATTGACCTCAAGGCGATGAATCCACCCCTTCTTCAAGTAACATTTGAGTATTTTGTACAAAGCAGAGAGCTGTAAAGAGGAGAGACTGAAGGAGCAGATGCAGAACACTGCCAAGCATTTATGTGCTCCTAAGCAGAGAGGGGCAGTGAGATACATCTCCAACACCTGAGCATATTCCCACTGAGCTGTTCCCTTCCCCAGTTATGAAGGATGCCTCAGTCCAGCAGGATGCTTTCCTATTGTTAGAAATGACCACATTATAAATAAAACACTTTGAATTAAGCATTTTTGGCAAGTTACAGGAATATTGGGTTGGGTTCCCAACAACGCTCTTATTGTTTGGCTATGAAAGAAATACCAAATTATTTCCTTCATTGCTTCAATTGAGCCAGTTGTTTACATTTTATTTAGTTTTGAGGGTGGACAAATGGTCAGCCACCAAACAGTTGCTCATCTGTACTGTGTGGGCAGTTCTGACAGGCACCTGGCATGAGTTTATAAACCAAAACAGCAAAGGCAGGTTATAGCCAGCTCTGCATAAAAACCTGCTTTGAAAGAGAAGGTGCACATTCCACTCAATAAAAGAATAATAAAGTGTCAGGTAGAAAATAAATATTGAAACTAATTTTCCACCAGGGAAATCTCTTTGCAGTAACTAATTTAGATGGAGAATAAAACAAAAAGGCACTATATCTCAACCTGGGCAATAACCTGTCACTGGGAACTACACACCTCTTGTCTCTGCTCAGACCTGATGCCTGCATGGGAAGAAGAGGTGACAATAGCCTTGCAGTTTCCCCTTCTAAATCAAGTCAAATCAACAATGCACAGAAGGAGTTTTTCTTGCAAAATAATAGCAATGCATTATGGTCCCTTGGAGTTTCTTGAACAGCAGGGACAAGCAGTCAACACAATTTCTTTTCCTCTCGATGGCAAAAATAATTACATGTGATATTACAGGTGAAGAGACTGCTTGGGTATTCAGTCAAGAAATTAAAATGATCTCATGGTGAAGGCAGAACCTTTCAGTTGCTTGTGATGGTTTTCCTTACATTTTTCTTAAGATTAAAACTGGGGTTGGATGAAGAAAAGGGAAGGGATGGCAGTGTTCTCATGATGAGTACCTGTGGTGGTATCAGCTGGAAAATCACAAGATGTGTGAGGTTTGACCCTAGAAGAAGAAGGGGCAAAATGGTGTCCAGAACCCACACAGGTTGTCCCTGCTATGGTGAGGTGTGACACTTGTCTGTTCTGGCTTCACCTTGTGCTTGCACACAGTGGGAAGCTCCCAATATGTTGTAGCTCCTTCTCTGAAAGAAGATTCATTCTGCAGCTGTAGGCTGGTGTTGCATGAAAAAACAGATATTGTCCCTGTGTGATCTGGTTGTGGAGCCCTCCGTGCATGCACCATGGGCAGGTCATACCTCTTATACTTCTTTTTTTCATTTTCTCTCCAATCCAAAATGGGGAGAGTGTCACTCTGCCTTTTCAGTGAGCAACAGGAAAGCATTAAATAATGAAAGAAAGAAGAAGAAAAATAAAACACTTAGGATCACTGTTCCTGCCTGTTGAAAGGGCACATCTGAGTTATGCCCACTGTGAAACATATTTGTCTCCATTCCTGATGACATGGAGTAGAGAACCAAGACCTTGTTGAAACCTTTCCCTGATGGCACATGTCAGTATCCAGCAGAATAGGGTAATTAATCCAAATTAGAGCAGGATAAATCACTCAGTTGAAAAGGCCACATCTTTCTAGTGCTGTTAAAGGAGTCCAAATACCCCTGTCTAGAAAGAAACACCCCGTCTATTCCCAACTTCTAGAAGTCTAAGAGGGCACGGGCAACAAACACAATTTTCACCCCCCTGGCCTATACCTGGGATGAGTGACTCCATCTCGTGTTCGTGTTGCTTTAGGATCTAATCAGTATCTCATCGTACAGGTCCCCGGGATAAGGAAACTTGTCTTCCTGGCGTACCTGTAAAGCATCATGCAATTTTATGGGAACGATGCATTAAAATAAATAACGGTGCGTTACTGTGTCTGAGGGCCTCAAGCCCAGAAAACAAATTGCCCGTCTCATTTTACAGCTTTACCATTGGCACCTTGAAGAAGTAGCTCATTAACAAGTGAAGAAGGATGCGGGAGGGGGCAAAATCCAATTTCTGGCTCACAGTATTTTGCCAACTACACGGATAACAATTTCTGCTATTAGTCTCTGTCAGAAACGCCAGTCATTACTGAAATGGTGCGGCCGAGGGCACCCTGCACCACAGCTCGTTGCAGAGTCTGAAACACTTGAATAAACATTATAAAGCACAGCAAAACAGTTTGTGTTTGAAAGTCAGAGTAATTAAAGTAGTACTTGGCTCTGCTGGCAACGGACAGTGATGCTGAAAGGAAAAGCTCACCTTCTTGCTGGCTTCTAGCTAAATTGTTGTGGTGTGGCTGCACCTATACAGGCTTTGGTAGGAGGGCTGAGCACCCAGCTGGGTCTCTGACCCAAGGATACTGCATCAAATCGCATCTACACAAGGCCCCCTCAGAGCATGCTGCTAGCATCCATGCTCATCCATCCCATGGCAGTGGGAAGTCAAGGAGCATTTGCCCCCTTTCCACAATCCCTTTCCTTACGCCAGCTGCACATCATGTGGGAGGGCTGGTCTCAGCTGTGCATCACTCTGCCCATGTTCAGGAGGTTGGGACTCAGATGTGAAGACAGAAGAGTGCTTGGATGATGAGAAGAGAGGCATCCGCAGGGATGTCAGTCAAGATCAAATATCAAATCAATACCAGGTGGGTCCAAAACACAGGAACTGCCTCTGTGCTCCTGCCTCCATCAGAACCACATTCCTAGGAAAAGAAGGTTCATAATGTCTTTGAATGTGTTTCTGGTGTTTATGAGACAATATTGTTTTCTGATTCTTTTTCTGATCTAAAAATGAACGTCCTGGGGCTCACATTCCCTGGGAATTTCTATAGGAGACAGGTATGGAAGGGCCATTGTCAACCTGGGCTCACCACCAGCCTTCCTGTGCACAAAGGTACCCACCAGGAGCTTGAGACCTGCTGTCTCTGTGGTTCTCTCCCATCTGTATAAGAGAAATAACAATTCATCTTTTGGGCACACTGCAAAAATTAGTTAATGTTTGGGGAGTGTTTTAATGATGTAAATTGTGGCCGAAAAAAAAATGTTAACTATTATTATTGTTCCAATTTGTCTTCCACTCAAATATAAAGGGGGAGTGTGCATCTACTTCCCAAGTGTCTCCCAAGGGTGTTTCTAAAGCAATTATGTTGGCTGACATTGTCAAGCTTCAGAAAATGGAAACGATTCAGAGGCTGACCAATCAGCCCCTTTACCAGCAGACGAATCTAACGACTTCAAAGCTATTCATTAAGCCACACTATGAATTGATTACATAAATTAGCATGCTGCTGACAAGGCAGGGAAGGGAGGAGAAAAAGGGAGAAGAGGCCGACATAGCACATCCCTCATTTGGCGAAGACAGTGGTTATTAGAAGCTCAGAGCTAATGAAAGAGACAGATCCATTAGGCACGTGCCACCGAATGGGATTGATTGCTCCCCCCAAAAGGACCGGTCTCTTGTTACAGCAGGATGGTATTTGTTCTAGCTTGTTGATCTGGGGGTAACTCTGTCATGTTTAATGAGAAAGTATGGTTTGTAGAGAGAGGAAAGCAAAGTGATAAACTTGCTTCAAAGCCATTATTGAGAGGTTGGTCTCACTCTTAAAAAGGAAGACATGTGGAGATTTTCCATCTGAAGTATCCAGATTTGGGAAAGTCACAGGCAGAACTATTGGGGAAATAAGAAATTTTTCAATGAAACTTTGAATGACAAAATCTGACAGATGCTCATGAATACCCTGATGAAAACTGCCTGTCTGAAAACACACTAAGCCTCCTTACAAGTTGCCTTGCACCTAGCATGTCTCTTTTGGAGCTAGATCAATCAGATCTTCTCTCTGAAAATCTCATCAGAGCTCAGCCACTCGTCACAGCTGTAGTCAGACTCTGTTTGTTTACGTTATCTTCTGGAGCTTACCTTCCCCTCTGCAATAATTGGTGTGTTGGCCCTATCTCTGGTCCCAGCCAACTGCAAAATGGCTTTGCACACGTATGGAGCCACTTCACTTTCAGGTGCGTCAGTCTTGAGCTGCCAACATCATCACTCCATGCAACACAAGTGTTATTTCACAGCCTAACTTCCTTCTGTGATACCTGGAAAAGGAATTGAACAAAATGGTGTGATTTCAGCTTGTCTACATGCAACATTACTTCCTCATTCAGGACTTTCTGGGCAATCCTGCCAGCGCCTCCGTGTCTAGTTCAGACCAGCATATATCTGTGTAGCTCTAAGTAAAGACAAACCCATTGTACCTGCGGTTTACAAGTAGGTTTTCCACTCACAGGAGTTGCCCCTGTCACTGAATTAAGAGATGGCCTGGGTCATTTTCCAGTGTTTGTCTGGACTGAAGCACAATTTGAGTAATCTCTAATTAGAGGGGCATAAGTGTGATGTCCAGTTCATTAGACCCTTAAGTATATGCTTAGATTAAGCAAATGCTGAAGTGCTCTTCTTAATCAGAAGCCCAAGCAAGTTCAGGCTGAGTCCTCAGCTGTGTTTGGAAATTGCGGCGATACATTATTCCAAGTGTAACTCGGGCACTGAAAGCAAAGAAAACCTCTTGGAAAAAGAAGCTGTTAAACAAAAGGCACACTTCATTCAGTCACGTTTTAGGGACAGCTGCCTGCTTGGCGAGTTTGCTGCTGCTGTTTGTCTAGCAAAGGTTTGCACACTGCAGGAAGACAACACCGCTGTCATTTTATGACTGACATTAATTAACAAAATATTTCACACTCTTTAAAGAAGGAAAGAATCCTGAATCTGATACCAGTTCAGATTTCTTCAAAATTTGCAAGAAAACATGTTTGGATTTAAAAAGGAAACCAGTCACAAGCTGGTAAGCATGGCTGAGGGAACAGACTTCCCCCCCCACCCCCCCAGCTTCAGATGGCTTGCTGGTTTCTGCTGGAGAAAAAGCTGGGTTTGATGGATCACCAAGAAAATCCATTATGGCAAATGAATGCTGATGGCAGCTGCACAAATTCAAGCCAACTGACTTTTCATGTTTCAATGAGAATTTTCAGTAAGATAAGCATGATCAGAAACTTACCAGAGCATCATTAAATATTGGATATTTGATAGAGCAGCTTTGTGCAACAACTGAACATCAGAGAGCATTTTTTCATCCTTCACCATTAAACAAATTTGGTGGATTTGTTATTAACCAAGAAATAAACAACACACACGGACTATCTTACTAACTCCAGCTACCCAGGGATTGCACAGAGCTGACTGTATTATGCAGTTGTTCCTTTGCATATTTCATTGACTCAGGGGGGGAGATTAAAATTTGCGATTTCCACAGTGCCAGATTATCATACAGTCTTCTATGATTGTTCTCTATACTTTTTATGATTTCCACATTATTTAAAAAGACAATTTGACTGTCTTCATGCCAGAAAAAAATCTCAGGGAGTATTTTATTTTTTTTAGCTTGAGATAGGAAAGGCTATTTTTATGACTATAAACCTATCATTACCATTCATTGAGCACCTTCCCTTTCCATTGCAAATAAACACTGAGCTTAACAGTTTTTAGCTTTGAAAAAATAAATAAAATTTCAAATCTGCTCCCAGGAAGTCTTTGGTAAATATCATGTCACCATGGAGTGCCACATTAATACAGAGTGTGAAATACAAGTGTGAAGTCTATGATAAATCTATACCCTGTGCTTTTATATGTCATAATATTTAGTTATCCACAACTATGGAACTCACAGGATTTTTGAAGTGCAGTAAGCAATACTTTGCACATTTTACAGACAGGGAGATGGAAAGATGTATGAAAAAGATACTGTGACTGGCAGAAAGTAAAGCAGCTCCTGCAGTACGGCTCAGATCTGCTCTCCTCCCATCCTATGGGACAATGCCACTTGGTACAGTCCAGTGCCTCCAGATTTGATTAAAATGGGAATGAATTAATAAGGTCTGGATGAGGTAAAAGGCTTGATAAGAGGAGACACAAAGCTTGTCAAGAGAGACACATATGAATATTTTTCCACAATAATTAATGGTGGGAATTTAAAGTGGATGTGTCAGATCCTTTTCAAGTCTCAGTGTTAATATTTGCTCCAAATGAAGTGTCCTGATGGATGTCCTGAGGAGCCTATTGCAGTGGCTTTTTCCCATTCTCCATCACCTTCCAACTCACTACAAGCCTGAAATTCATCTGACCAAGCATCCTTACTGTTGGGTGTGTTTTTGAGGGGCAACAAAACAAATCACTTTTGTTTTCTCCTGTATAAGGTGCAGAAGCTTTCTGCAGATCAGAAGTAATGAGCCCCAGGTAACCCAACAAAGCCGCTTTTCTCATAGCTTGGGAGCAAGGGTCTAGGAGGGCTATAGCAGAAATGGGACTTGAGCCACCCTTCTTGAGTCATGTCCTAGTGCTGCCACCAAAAGAATTTTCTTTGAAGAAATCCACGAACTGTGCACTCCTGGAGGACAAATGTCCATCTCACAGGAGAAGCAGTGTAGATGAGACAAAACAATAGCAAAATACTCACCACATTTTTGGAAGCCATTAAACTTGTCATGGTGATTCCTCTAGAGTGGATGATGGTAGAGTTAGGGGCTCCAAACCTCTTTTTGAACAAAAGTCAGTAAAGAATTTCTGCCTTTCCTGCCATAGAGAAAATAAATATAAATAAATGAATAAGTAAATAATAATGAGTTGCAGAGCCAGAGAGCTATACACCCATTCAAGTACTTCTAAGCCTTCACGAGTTCCTAATGAAAGCTTTGCAGATAGGGGAGACAGCAATTAATAATTGCTCCTTCTGTTTGCTTCCTGTTAGAAAAGGGAAATTATTAAAACCTCTTATCCTGTCCCTGCCCTCCTCCCCTCTCTATCTTGGGAATTACATTATCAGGGTATTATTTCATTTAGCTGAGTACCTGCCTTTACTTGCAGCAAATAGTTACTGCCTTAGGGACAGGTATCTAGAAATGCCTGAAGATACAGTTGGCTACTTCCTTCTGAAAACTCACAGGGTGCTTTTCTGCATAGTATGAGTGTGTAAGCTCATACTATGATACATGAGATAAGGAAAAACTGTATCATGTATCATACTCTTGATACATGAGATAAGGAAGAACAAGGAAAGTGGGTCACACTAATGGATTAAGTCATGCCATAGGGAAAGCAGATGATGAGTGTGGACAAAGGGATATCAGTGGTAAAGAAAAGAGTGAATTAAGTTAGTGTACAATACCCAGGGAACCAGGGCTGCCTGTCAAGCTTAGGTCCATCCAGTCTTTTACAGGTGGAGTTCCCAGGTACATATCTGGGATGTGGCTTTATTAATTGAGCTATTTATCAGTGTTAGAGCAACGTGGTGCTCTATGAGATGAACCCCACCTTGCAGGAAGATTCCTGAGGCTGGCTGAGCACTCTAAAACAACATTTATCTGAAGAGCTCCCGCTGCAGATGTGGGACACACGCCTGTGAATCTTGATCATATAGACATAAGCTAACAAAACAAATTATAGAGCTTAACATAAGGAGTCTGAGGAACCAAATGGGTAAAAAGAGCAACAGAATCCTGATGGGACAATAAAGGAAATCTGTTTCAGCTAAGTGTAAATCTGTGATGCAGAGAAGTTAACAGCTGTCCAAAAATGAGCTGAATGGAGAAGTGAGAGTTAGGCAGTTGGGATATAAGGAGAAGGATTAAGATAGTGTGATGTGACTGGCAGGGAAGCAATTTGACCTGATCCTTTTGGACTGGAGGTAGGGCAAGTTCTCTGGAGCTGGTGCAGAGGCTGTGATGAATCTCCCAGTCTGGACTTGTATGTGGGCAGGAGTTCTTTTTAAAGAAAAAAAAAAAAAGATACCCCTGAGGATGGTAATGACATGGAAGACTTATATATCCTAGTGCCAACTGGGAGAAAAAATGTTACTTTTCTGAGATGTTCCACAGTATCTTTGATGTAATGGTCACTAGGGGAAAAAGTGATGAGGCTGTCTATGAGTGAAGAGCAAATTTTAGAAGAGCTTGAGTTAAAAACAAGTCTGGATTAAACAGAAGGGTACATCAAAACTGGTCTGAAATTAACATTCCTGATTTCAAAGGGCCCAAGGTTGGACAGTTATATGAAAACTACTTGGAATGGGAATGGGGGAAAAGAAAAACACTAGGACTCCAAAGTCAACTAAATCAATTTTTATCCCCAGAGCAAATTTGTGGTGAGATTTCTGACTTCAGCTTTCCAAAATTTAAATATATTGATTGAGTTAGTTGTCCCCTGGTGACATCTTTGTTACAGAAGACAATTGATCCTGTCTTAGGTAAATGTCTTAAATAGATGGGATAAACTGCCCTCTGGAGGTGCCTCCCTCCTTACTTGGCTAGAGAAAGAATTTGGATGTGGTGCATATTCCTAAAATTAAGTGGTGTTGATAGACCATGGCGGGAGGAAACTGGGAAGCTAAAAAAGGGTCTGTGTGAATGCATTGATTAGTAAAGAAAATTGCATCGCAAGGTTATGTAGATTTGTAACAGAGTAAGAATGGCTATATCGCAAGTGGGAATTTTGGAAACATTTGTAAAAATATATATATATACACCAGATTATACACAGATATTACCAGAAACAGCAGTCACTAATAAAACAGCATCTTAACACAATTGGTAATATCAGATGCGTCTGAAAGCATTTTCTACTGCCTTGCAGAAAACAGCTCAAAACCTCCTCCAAAACTTCAGAGCTCAGAAGTATTTCGCTGCTCAAATTTAATTACATGCTAATCTGACTGGTTGGTTACAGTGCTGTGCTGAAGACCCTCCTCAGGTTTCAGGGAAGGGTGAGGCAAAAGGCACTTAAGATTTTCAAAGAATCTCTTTTAATAGAGCAAAAACATTATAAGTATGAATCACTGGTGTAAAAAGCTAAGTCAGTATAGAAGGACTGTTTAGGTCTTATGAAGGAAATACAGGCATGTCAGCAGAATTTCTCAGATGAGAGAAATCTAAACCAACCTGATCAATGTGAGTTACTTGCTTAGATCTCAGGGACATCTTTGCATGGCTCTGCACACAAATGCATTTGTAAAGAAAGCTCAAATTTTCAGCGCATCACCTTCAGGTGTTTCCTTGGTGTCACTTTTGCAAGTCTTTGAGGCACTGCAGTGTGTCATGGGGATGTAGACAAGAGTCAGTTTGGTGAGTTTTCAAATCTGCACTGAAATTCTAGTTACAGCAACTATATGGAGCAACAAGATGGAGCTCTTATATGGGCTTGGTCTGTTGGTGCTTAGCACATCTTATGGATGCCCAATTATGTGATGTGAGGGGAGCTGTGTGAGACAGTGTTTGTCCTGCTCTGAAAAGAGCTATAAGGAAGTGTCTGCCCTTGTCTCCAGGACTATGGCAACTACAATACCCCAAATCAATGTAAATCCATGTGCAACTAGGAAAGACAATTCTTCTCTCCATTCCAGGTGTTTGTTCTTACCCATCCCAGAAGCTGGTGAAGAGTTCATGCATCCAGGCATATAGTCAGCCTGAAAAATGAGCCATCTGAGAAATAAGATGGCTTTTTAATGTGGGTTAGTCTTTAGCCAGATGAGTTTTCCAACTGCCAAAATACCGATGCCAGCACAAGTGAGAAAGCAGAAATGACACAAAGAGAGAATGGGACCACTCATTTCATCACAAAGTGTTAACAATAAGGTGACAGCATAAGCTTGGATTGTGGGTTAAGTAAGTTTAATTGTCCCATGTTTAGTATGGATTGTGAACCTATATGTAGATAGTTTTGAGAAGTAGGTAATGCACCAAAGTTGATACTAACTGCTCTCCTGCATCTCCTTCACATTTCTATGCTCAGAAACTACCACCCTGTTTATATCCAGCCCAGAGTGGGTGACTCAGGAAGAGATATTGTTGAATAATGCTGTATGTCTCACTAATACCGATCTGTGAATATAAGAGATATTCTGTAATTAATCTTTTAGAAACAGGTAATTAATATTCAGAAGACTATAATTTATATAGCTTCTGTCAAATTTATCACCCATATCAGAGGATAAAAGATAGGGCTTGCAAGGATCTGAGAATGAAACAGCCTACTGATACTCACTGCAAGCTCAGCAGTGAGAAAACTAACATTAAACTACTCATCAGTCTTAGGAGAGCTGCCTGGACTGGTATGATTAACACCCCATGCATTCCTCCAGAAGGCACAACAAAGATATGGACTTTGGTTGTCTCATAAAGGTTAATGGAAGCCTACTTGTGAGAGTTTTCAAGCATGTCTGCATCTATGATTGTATCTGATAACATCAGTGGAGCTATGCATGCAAGATATACATCCACAAGGACTTGAACCAGCTGCCTCAACTTAAGTGTCAACTATGTGAGACCCTAACTTGAGAGACCCTAAAAAGCCACGTCTAGCCGTGGCTCCAAGAGAATGTGGCTTTCCCCTGAATCAGTCATCCCATTCATGTCTTGGACAACCTGGAGTGATAATGTGCCTTGTGTGGAGGCAGGTGAGATGCCCTCTGTCCAAGCACATGAAAATTAAATATGACCTATCCAGGTGCTGCCCTGCCCTTAGTGGCTGCAGGTATCAGCCTGCAGGCTGTCTGACTGACCCAAACTTGCCTGTTTTCACCGTGTAAAAGGCAATTTTAATCTGACACACCACAGAAGTCAGAAGGGATGGTATTTCTCAAGAAAATGTGTGATGTTGGATTCTTGAGCCCCTTTCTCTTAATCCCATTAACCAGACTTCCATTTGCCGGTTCTTTTCTGATCCTAGTCACATCTTAAATCCAGGTCGGTCATTACCTTATGCAATAACTGAAGGGTACTACAAAGCTGCAGGCTGACATGTTCTGTTCACAACCCAAGGTTTCCATTAGTATTGGGTATGAAGTGTAAGATAGTGTCTAGGAAATGGTTTATGACCTTTTTTGTACAGCTCTCTATCCTCTGAAATGCCACAAAATTTCATCATTATTTCAAACTTTAAGTTCCCTATCTCTCTCTCCTTCCAAGAATTCAGCAAAGTATCCACTGGATTATCCGAACAAAACCTGCCTTCACATGCCTGTCAATAATGCTAGCATATGAAAAAAAAAAATTGCAGTGATAGCTTCTTTGTTTCACATCTCTAATGCTCCATCAGTAAAAATTAAAGATAGATTTGTCTGAAATAAGTTACAATTTAGAATGCCTTTTCCTATTCTACATTAAGGGACTCATCTTCAAAGCAATTTGCACAAATCCCATTAACAGCAATAACAGAATTTGTGTGAGTAACTCCCCAAACGCCACTTTGAACATTAAGCCCTTTACTTAATTCAATATCAGATTAAAAACGATCTAAGAAAATGCAAAGACTTGATATTCTGCTTTGTGATTCACAATGGACTGGAGAATCTCACACAGAGACATGCACACACACATAGACACAGCAGCTTAACAATTGTAAATGGAAACAGAAAGATGTTTCTTATTAAAGAAATTAAAGCAAAGAAGAAGAAAATGGAAAGAAGATGAAGAAGAAGAAAAACAACAACAAAAACTTCCCCTAAACAATTCTAAGATGCCCATGCAATAACAACTCCATTCCCAGAAGAGACATAAAACTTTGAAACATGTTTCTAAACATGTTGTATTGGGTTTCAGAGGAATCACAGCAGAAAACAGCTTTCTCTAACATTGGGTGCTTCATTCAGCAGACTGCAGTTAAATTTCCAGCCTCTTCTCCCCTTTTTATGCCTTTCCTTTTTCTCTTATTTCATTTCTCCTGGTCTCCCTTTTCAGACACCAGGCAGCCAAGCTGGCTCCTTCTACAGTCAAAGGAAAGAGTGCTTTCTGTAAATGTGGACCAGATCCTTCCAGCACATTCACATCCCAGGGTTTGGTGATTGATGCATCTGCGCCCCTTGGAGAGGACCTTCTTTGAGACTTGTGATCTGTGGGCACAATCTTCCATCCTTCTCACTGCCAACAAATATTTGGGTCTGAGCCAATCCCTTTCTGGCCTGCCCTCCCACAGCCATGGTGACCTCTTAGATAAATTCAGATTTCACCTGGAAATGCCATGACCAAGGTACCATCCCATCTGCTCTCTTGGGGATACTGTTCCTAGACACCTGAAGGGGCAGGAGGGACTTCTATTGGCTTTTGAGGTGCATTGGAGACCCTTGAGCTAAGGGAATGAGGAAAAGCCTTCCTGTTTTTGCACTTCCCTGTTGTTTGATAGGCAGGAACATCCTTGGCTGCCTTAGTTATTAATCTGCTGAGAGAAAACAACAGGAATTTCAAATGGAAAAGGGCATACAAATGCATTTCAGGTGCTCTGCTGGAAGATAATGTCATTATTTTATTTATTACTTGTAATAACATAGGCTGACAAAATGAAGTTAGCTCTACAGCACTAGCTGTTGTAGATATTGGGCAAGCACAGAGCAAAATGAGGAATTCTCCCAAATAAAATGATAGCTTAGGACTAACTCAGCCTGCAGTAGGTCCTCTGATGGTGTCCAGATTCCCAACTCTTCTCTCCTTTTGTGCTTGTCTCTAATCTCATAACAGAGCGTGAAAACAAGGTGTAAAACATCTGGCACTCATGAACAAGGGGCATCGAGTGATAGTAGTTGTGGCAGTGCTGTGCTCAGACCCTCCTTGGCTAGGTAAATTCCAGCTGTGGAGGCTCTAAAAAAAAAAGCTGTGTTGGTAAAACACAACTACTGCCAGCAATATGTCCACCAGCTCTGCAGAGCTCACAGATTTCTTGTGAAAACTCAAGCTTAAAGATTAACAGTTCAGATATTCAAGGGTCATTCCAGATATGAACTAAAACGTAACTTTTGCATGCAACCTGTGAGTGATGATTGCATCTTGACGTGATCTCCCCTGGCACACTCTTCCCTAGAGATATCTGTGATCTCACCCTACACAGGTGAAAGCAAGATTCCTGACTTCTGCAAGGTCTCCAGGTCTCAGTGATAAATCGGTGAAAGTGGTAGCAACACTTTCAGCCCCCTGAGAAGGTCCTCACCTATTGCTAGGTCTCTTATGAGGGACTGCAAATCTCCTTGGCAGGGAACATCTCCTGAGTGCTCTGTGTGTGTGTTTGCAGGTGTCTGAGGGAGGTTTACGGAGACAGGCTGTGAGTTCTGTATATCCATCTGATACACTTGGAAAGATTCACATTGAAAGATACACATTGGGCTCTTGGACATGTGGACATATTTCACCCCTCCAATAGCAGCAGCAAACCTCAGACTAAGCACACATAACCACTGGTTGATCTGGTTTCACTTAGTTATGTCAATCAGCTGGAAAAATCCACAGAAATGGGGGGGGCTGTTGTGAGGGTAATGCCAGCAAGAGGACCAGAGTGTGGTCCTTCACTCTTGTTTCAGGGGAAGAGGAGTTGTACAAGAGAGCAATCTGCACGTAAACAACAGGGCTATAACTTCCTATCTACAATAGCCCCAATAAAATAGAGCTGTTATCACTTTGCATGTGAGCAAGAGCCATATGCCCACTGAGAGAGAAAAAAAATTAAATTGGGGAAAATCAATGGTGCCTACACATCCATACAAATCTATAGAAAGCTTCACCTCCTCATAGGAGTAAAGGTAGAAGAATCATTTGTGCCCTTATGTTTTGTAGTGAGTGGAGACAAGGTCCCTGGTGTTGGATTTGGACCTGCTTGCTTTCTTCATTTCTTCTACTTCTCTCTTTTTGCTGTGTGCAGACCCCACTTTTACATGAAAAACTTACAGTGATTTCTAAGCAGATTTTGGGGAGTTTATATACGGTAGTAAAAAGTTTCTATTAATTTACAAGCTTTGTTTGGTGTAGTACCAACAGAAACTAAAAGATTGCTGTCAATCTTTGGCTGAGTCAGGGGAGTGGTTGATGTCTTCTCCTGGGAATAAGGGGCCATTTCCTTGGTGATCCCACCTAGGATTATCAAGATCTATCAACTCTTTCAGAAACTAACAACCCTTTCTAGCACCCTAGCTACTGGGGACAGTCCACAGAATGAGTCTGTATTGTCATGACTGGCAGGAATGCACACTCAAGCATTCCCACCCCATGTCCATGACAGATATTGAAATCCCTAAAAGAGGCATAGCAGAGTGTCCAGTTGATTCAGAAGCACTTGAGACTAACAGCTGATCAAGTCCATCTACCTTTAGGCATGGCTGGGCGAACCCTTCTATATGAACCTGCCCTTGCAGCTTCACCTCTGATCTGCTTCAGCCAGCATGGCCATGAGCAGCAGGCCATTGAATTGGCTGGAGGAAAGATGGGAGCTCTACCTTACAATGCTTTATTTCAAGAGATGACTTGTCGAGACAAAAGCACAATGATGGCAGCAGTAAATATTACAGGAGAGTTGCCCTCACTACCATTTTCCATTGTAGTGTACATATGTGCTCTATTTCCGCAGCTAATAATTTAAGATGGAAATTGTTATTGCAGTTGCTTACTTTAAATTTAATCAGTCTTAACTGTGATTTTTCTGCTTTTACTTTTATTAATTGCTACATTAATCTCTAGTCTTATTCAGCTTTGGAGATGCTTAAAAAGACGATGGCCGTTCAATGGCAAGATCAGCACTGCAGTTGTGACTGGGAATATTGCACTTCATCATCCAAATGCCATCACTTTTGTGGTGTTCGTTTTTTTTATTATTATTATTTTATGTTGTAGAAGTGCTGGGGAATCTCATGTTGCTGGAGGTCATATTTTGACACCCATCCAGAGGTCAAGTTAAACAAATGCCAGATAGGAATAAGATTTGTCTAATTGGTCTTGCCTTGTGAAGGGGAAGCAGTCAAGCTGACACCTCAAGGTGTCTTGCAGCACTATTTCCTCTAGTTTTAAGATTTCATGACTTATTAGAGAAGACAGTGTAATTACATTTTCAGCTGAGATGCAGTTATAAAATCAACTTATGGTAATTGAGTACAGACACTGCAGCAAGAGGTGTATCACTCTTAGGTAAATATCATAGCAGTAGAAGGAGTGAGAATCATCATTAAATTTCACTGAAGGGTGTGAATCTTGAAATTAAAAATTATACCAATACTAACAACAGAAGCACTAAAAGCAACAATATGGTTAATAATAATTATTTGTCTTGAAAGCCTATCTAAACTCATAGGGATGAAAAGGAATTACATTTTCTTGTTGCTCTTTCACTTTAAAGAAAATAAATATGGTGTTTCCTCAGAGATGAAAATCCAACTTTTTATTTTTCTAGTTTCTTTTTTTTTTTTTTATGGGGGAGGTAACTACATGTGGATGTTTATACTGCTGCTTAAATGAGTTCTTGATTGTGCCCACCACAAATCAGACAAAGTATCTAGAAATCTTTCCCATATTAATCGTGTATGAAAAACTGCAACACTAAAAATGGAGGTTGGTCTTCAAAATCTTGGCCTGTGATGTCAGAAGCAAGGCTGGTAGATGTTTTTCCCCTGATGAAACCACACATGATAATGGTATTTCATGTGTTGGAAATTAGTTTCAAGGAACTCAGTTGGAATTTATTGCCAGTGTTTTACTAAAATCACTTTGCCTAACATTTTTCAAAAATTAGCTGTTTTGCAGAGCTCTGAGCATGTCTTCCCTAAGACAGGGCAGAAATTTAAAAACCAGCGTCTGACCCTTGCATTACTTTTAAATGACTATGTAACAAGCTGCAGGGAGATACATGGATTTATTTTCACCTCTGTAATCTGAAGAATATCATAAAACATTCAAGATTTTGCTCTTTTAGTTTTATGTCATCATCTGACTTAGCTCAGAATTATTTCCTTGGATAAATCCTTCCCATTCTCTACATCAACTTCCAGTGGTCTAGCAAGCTATATGTCTAAACTCATCACTGTCCACTGGACTGATACTTTATTTTTAAGGCTATTTGGACAGGTCACTTCTCTCTCTGCAGTGTTGTACTTCCCAAAGCATGGACTGTGACTGCAGCATCATAATGAGTTACACAAAAGAATTTTAATTTCAAGACTTTGTTGACATCATAAAAATATTTTTCACATGGTTTTACCACATGATGATTTTGTAAATCATCTGAAATTAGCTTGCCCATGGTGGTATTTTTGCCTGAAAAAGAATAGCTAGTCTTGATGAACTAAGAGAAACAGCAGACTATGCAAGGAGCAATTGTGTTTCTTCCCTTTTGCTGTATCCACGGGAGACATCTGAATGGGATTGTCTGAGCAAGAACAAAACGAGGGTTATGCAAGTCGTTAGCTATTTCTGCAGACTCCATGCACACAGCAATGTGAAATGGAAACCTGTGATACAAGACTTTCTCTTGCAAAGTATGCCACAATCTCTGCAGCCCACCCTTTTGATCCAACAAATATCTCTTTCCCACCACTGCAGAATGGCTGCTCCCACTTTTAATGACTCCTGTAGGGCTTGGGAACTTGTGTTTACTGCATTTCTGCCCCATGGGCTGTGGCCCTGCTGTAATTCTTGCCCCACCACCATCATTCCTTGCCTGTTGCTCAGTTTATTATGTTAATTCTTGTCTTCCACCCTTCTCCCTGTCCCTTGCCTAGAAGGTCCTCAGATAAAGGCTGCTCTTGTGTCACCTCACCAACTCACTACTTTCCTTGTTTCATGTTCTCCAACACTGCTACTGCGGAGAATTGCAGGTACATAAAGCCAGACTCTACAAACTGAGGCTTGGCAGCTGTGGAATGTTGAAATAGGGAGGATGCATTGGACCATTGTGTAAACCAGCTACTAGCTGAGTTCATCCTAAATGACGAGTCCACCTTTTCTAATGTCCTCCAAAGGCACTGACAAAAGACACCTCCTTAGGCAACTCTGCTTGGCCAACCTAAGCCTCACTGCAGGTGCTTCTCTCTAGAGACCAAAAAGGGAGCCTCTAGATCTGCCTCTGTGTCTAACACTGCAAGGAACAAATCCAGACTGTCCCATCCTGGAAGGTGCATGAAGTCACTCAAAACAGAGCTACGTTTGTGTTAGCAGCAAAGCCAAGAGATGGCTTTCTCACCTTACCCTCACAGGAGAAGCAAATATATCAAAGCACAACCCTTACTGTCCAGTCAAACAAAAAACTAGCACCCTGAAGAGAAATGTGATTTATTGTTACTTTATTAACAACATAGCTTACAATTGCTTCAAGTAAAAAGGGGATTTCATTTTTGAATAAAAATTAAAATATAACTCTGAATATAGATTTTCACTTATTTACATGAAAACATATATACAGAATAGAATCTTACAGCAAACTAACAACATGCCCTTTGCCCTGTGAACTTTAAAAAGTAAAAACACCAGCATTGATTGATTTATATGTATATATATACACATACATATATACACACATATATATACATATATATATACACACACACATATCTTTGTAACACACCAAAGGGATTATATACACAGTTTTGAATCAAATCTTCAGTACAAACTGGAATGCAAAACAATTCAAAGATTTCCAACGTGCATCACCACAAATGGACCATAACTGCTGGTTGTTGAGCTAATTTATGTTGTTCTGTAAGAGACAGGAGGGTCTGAGTGTTTGCCTTGTCTCACCCTGGCACATGAGAAGCCTTGAAAAAGAAGCCTTGACTCCTTTCAAAGTCTGCACTTGAGATCTTTCACCTCATTTGGACCATACCACAGCGGATGCTTGGCTGTACTTGATATCCCTGTCTGTGTCCATGGAATTGTCAGGACATAGTTTCACCAGGGGAATGTTTTCTAGCAAGCAGGCCCCTGAAGGTGAAGGCTGCTGAAGTAACTGCACATGGTGGCACACCCTGACCTGGTTTGGCTGAATGGGGACTGGGAAACATGGCGCACACACCTATAAGCAGACATAATGACCATAAAATCTAGTGACGCTAGAGCAGCAATAAGCAGGTTGGGTGACTTGGGAATGCTAATTTTTGTCCTGTCACATCATAACACACAACAGAGTGTTTTGTAGACCAACAACCTGAACTCAGGGCACTAACACCTATTTCTATGGAAGAAAGCCCAAGTTTTAGCCCCTGACATTTCATTTGGACATCTGAAAGGTGCAAGAGGAGGTTCTTTAGCCCCAAACCCAAGAAATGTACAGGAGCTAGGTACAAGGAAGAAAGAATGATCTTCCCTACTACCCAGCAAGGAGCCTAAACCACCTGGGCTAAATCCCAGCAAAACAAAATACAAACCTGCCAGCATACTAGCTGTGCATGCATTGCCAGCTTCTCTCCTTCATCTCACCTGGCCCCTGCAAAGGCTCAAAGAGTCTTTATTGTGAACAAGATAGAGAAGCCTTCAGGAATGATGCTGATGGACCATAGCTGCCCTTTCCTCCTTGGAGAGATCATTCTCCATATCCAAGATATTTCAAGCCCAGAACTCCAACCTTCCTCTTCTTTCCTGAAACCCTCCCCACTATCTTTGGTAGGTATTGAGGCCAGGAATATTTGTGGGTAGATTGTCACACAGCAATTGTCCTTCTTCATTAAGCAGGACACGCATCTCACTTGAACTAACTGCTAGTCCACAAATACTTCCCCACTCATACTAGATATAAATGTATTCTGCTGGCATGCTGTGCCATGGGCCATTACAGAGGTGGGAGTCTTAAATCAGCAACATGAAAGCTTTTTCAGGGTAAGAATTCACATGAAAGACTAAAATAATAAAAAGGGCATGCGTACTTAAAACTATGACCCAGTATGTTTTTGTGCAGTTCATATATATTCATATTCTCTCAGCAAGAGAATTCCAGTGCATGGCACCAAATCATTACAAAACCACTCTTCTCCTGCAGGACAGCTGACATTTAAAGGACTACTGGGCTGTAAAATTCTCATCTTTGATGACTGGCTCATATTCTAAATGCAGCCATTAAGATCATTTGCACTTGTTGCCGGAGTATCATACCAAATAATAGATGAGAACATTAAATGCTTCTGCTCCTTTCTTTGGAGTTCATGAGTACCTAAGGACATGAGCCTTCCCTCGTTAAGTCTGGCAGATTGCAGCTGAATATCCACCTGCTGGGAGAAGGAGGATTTTAAATTTTGTTTTAATTAACTGCACACTTTTTGACTTTTAAGTGAAAGAATTTGGTGAAGGCCTAGTCCCATAGCCCATGTGTGAGGGCCCTTTAACTAACCTCGGTCACTTCTGGATCAAATCCTGAGTAACAGATTCCCTTAATCATAGGTCAGCTGATACGACAAAAAGTATTATCAAGGGAAAAAAAATGCATGCAATCACGTTTTTAAAGAGCTTTTACATGTATGTACATATATATATACACTGTACTAAAGTTTTCCAAAACTCACATGACTGGGGGGAAGGGAATTTATTTGTTGAGTATATCTGAATTAAAGAAATGTGTAGTCACAAGAAAAAAAAAGAAAAGAATATAAAATCCTAATGTTTAATATGTTGCTGATTACAGAAATTATTTCTTGAAAAAGGGAATCAGCTTTGTAATTCCAAGCAATGGAAAGTACAGCATGACGTATCTTAGCACCAAAATGGAGCCCTTGAGACTATATTTATCCACATATAATAAAGCTGGTTTTAATGGTGTTCAGTTGCAGCATGTTCTTCTCTTTTGGCACTTGAATTTTGAAATGGGAGGAACAGTCTGAGCTGCATCAATTTTCCAGACACTCTATACCAGAAAAGCAAAAAGCATTTGAAATACCTTGAGTGTCTAAAACACTGCAGTTACACAGCAGCTCCATCACAATCAATTTTATGCCCTGAAAAGACCAGAGCAGGCTTTTCAGGTGACCAGTCATTGATTATGGTGGCCCAATGGTTCTGGCTGGCCTTCAAAGAGCTGAGACAGCGTTTGCTTCAGACAACACCTGTGGACTGCAGAAGATTGCAGTTTAAAGCCAAGGAATGGTGATGTTCCAGTTTAAGGCAAATTAGCTGCTTATCCAGAGTGAAATCTTAATGGGCTTTATGTATCCAACTTACCGAGAAACTCTGTAAATCCTACCCAACATTCAAATACCTCTGTCAGTATAGATGAGGCCATCTCAGCAAGGACATACATCTGCTAGATGCTTCACTAAGGACAGGGTGTGTAGGCATTGCCCTGATCTTAGTGGTTACCACAGTATTTCTAGGAGGTTTTCTGCACCTTGCAGGATCAAACTCTCAAGAGCTAGTGCATATGGTTAACACGGTGGAGCTGGAGACCCTGAAATCCTTCTCAGAGCTGAGGCCAACATGCCTCTGAGAGGTAGAAATAGCCAGGGTTCGGTCACCCTGGCATTGAGGAAAGAACAGGGAGTGTGTATGGGAGCTGTCTTTTTAATTTGGAAAGGGAAGAAGAACCAAAGAGAACATTTTTTTGGGGGGTGGGAGAGGTGCAGGAAGGAGGCAGGACAACCAGCTGGAAATCACGGGCATTTTCATTAAGCTACCCTTTTAATTCAATGTCAGAGACCAGTGCTTTGGGCCTGAAGACTAGGAGCTGGTTGAATTCTGTAAGGTAAGTGCTGATGGGGTTGGGAAGGGAGCAGGGACCTGCCCTGGGACCTGTTCAGCCTGATTCAGCTCAAGCTGAAAAGAAGCCAGGTGGAGATGGGCAGGTGCCATGTGCTCCGCAATCCCTTACTTGTGCTCCAGAGCACACAGCTCTAAAAATGTCCATCCTCAGTCCTATGTGCCTGAAGAGAGGCCAACAACAGGTGCCTGCACACCCTTTCTGTGCGAGAAAAGCAGTCTGTGTGAACGTGCTGAAGGTCAGCATCCAACAGCCCAAAAGCAACTGCATGGTTGCTCCTCAGCCCTTGGTAATGGTCTTGGATAATCACGAATTCAGCATTGTACAGTGGTGGCCTTTTTAAACTGCTAACGCAATAAACTTCTGCCCTGGGTACCGAATTCAGAACAGGGTGGGAGAAGACATGGCTTCACCAATGTTACTGGTGTACTTATGAAGTTTCACCAGCTCTGCATTTGACCCAGAACCTATGCAGGACCAAAAAA